>NW_006283760.1:469589-496837 GCF_000327345.1 Myotis davidii | reverse complement strand
CAGAATGACTGGCATGACTAGCTCTCTATCCACCCTCGTCTATCATTTTTATCACCTAATTTCCCCACTTGATAGTAAAATATGTGTTTCTCTCTTTAATGCAATGTTGTCTCCACAGCATGTGAGCATAACTGGCTACTTCTGTAGCTTGCAAACATGCATTTGACACGGGTGACCCGTCCCTGTACTGATTTATGTTTCTTTTCACTCTAGTGATTTATACCAATGGCTCTATTTGCCAGCTTGATTCTGTACACATAAATGCATAAATAAATGCATTCATGAAGGTCATGGGGAAAATATCATTTTTCAAAGAAACGGAATCATATGGATTTTCATATTTCTGCAACAAATGAATATCTTAATCACCCTTTCTTGACCTTATTTGATATTCTTCTTCATCTAGTGTTAAACCTTAAAAATTGGCAAGAATTTATAGTTACATTATTTTTACTTCTTCACAATGCTAACATTTTCCCTTAGCTTTGAAGCCAATCTTTAGATTAATACTTTAACGTCATGTTTGTGATAAGGTGCTCATTACTTTAAAGGCAGTGTGTATTTTTACACAGCATTAATTACTCTAAAATCAGGCTTCACATTGACCAAAGCCAACATCATAGGCTTTTAAGTTGTTTTAGCTATAAAAACAGCACCATATACATTTCCATGAACACTCTTTAAGTATTTGGAGACAACTACTGATATATCTCTCCTATTTCACCCAATCCACCTATTCTTAAAGCAACAAAGATTACAGTGTTTTCAATCATTACTCACTTGACATTTTCTAGATATTTAACTATCACAAAAGACATTTTTTTAACTTTTAATATCTTTCTTTTAATGTGGTGTCTACAATTGAATTTGATAATTTTAGTTACAATATTAACAAAACAGGGCTGAATTCAGACCCCCTTTTTTCCTCCAGCCAATAGGGTGGTCGCAACCGCTTGCTGTTGCGAATTATTGGATGTGCCACCACTTTCTGTTGTCTTTTCAGCTCATGTCATTTTAAATTTCACAATGAGACTAACTGATTTAAGTCCTGTGCAAATTTAAGTCTTTATAATTCATGATAAAAGGAAAAAACAGTCAACAATGACAGCAAAGCGTAAAAATATAAAAAGGAAGAAAGGGCAAAAGAGACATTCTGAAAGAAGAGCCAACAAGCCTGGGTGTTTGGAGGTAGGGATACAGAACAAAAGGAAAAGGGAGTAAATGTGATGTTGATATTTCAGGCCTTGACATCAGAGAAATATATTCACAAAGGAAGTGAAGACGGCCAACAGAGCCAAATAAATCACTTTTGAGCAATAGTGATGAGTTTGCTTTTGGACCTGATAAGACTGAGGGGTGATGGTAGAAGGTTGAAGTAAAATTGTTAATAGATAGTTGCCAACCATGTCAGAATTAAAAGTGAAATAAGCCAGTCAATGAAAGAAAAATACCACATGGTCTCACTCATTTATGGATAGTAAAGACCATTATAAACCGATGAACAAAAACAGGCAGAGCAGCATCAAACAGACTGTCAAACTACAGCAGGAAGGCCGGGGAAGGTTGGGCGGGTGGAGGGTGGGGTAAGAGATCAAGGAAAGGACTTGAATGCATGCATATAAGGATAACCAATGGACACAAGACACTGGGGAGTAGGGGAGGCCGGGGGAAGGTCAAGGGGGAAAAAGGGAGACATCTTTGTAATATTTTAAGCAATAAAACAAAATTTTAAAAAAGTAAATCCAGATTCACCCACATAAAACTAATGCATAAGATACTTTGTAGGAGAAAATAGAAAGCCTTGCAGTCAGTGGCACGCATGGGGAAAGTAAAAACCAGAGTCGGTGTAAAATGTTTCCCTAATATGTGAATAAGTCTTTACAGTTTACCAAACACTATTCAATGCAGATGCTTATTTTGCCTTCACAGAAACCCTGTTAGGCTGGCAGGACAGATGGCAAGAGTTCTTGTTTACAGGCGAGGGAAGAAAGTAGGAGAGTAAGAAACAACAGCAAAAAAGAAACAAAACAGAAATGAAGCAGAAGTGGAAAGGCGACAGGATAAGATCATGGAGAATGAGGGTAAAAAACTGGTGCAAATGTGAATAACATTATGTATTCATTGTATAGAAATTGAGATGCTTAAATATTGGCTTTAATTCTGAAGTATTTAATTTAATTCTATCAATAATAATTTATATCTAAGATAATGTTAACAGATAAGGAACCAGTGATTAGAATAATGACCTGGAAAAATGTCACATTAGTACTAATTGGATCCAGAAGGTGGAGCGAGGACAGAGATAATATTTCCCACTTACACTGTGGGTCAAATTAAAAGCTAAAATCCATAGATCGGTGTAAAACTAACGTTTGCATAGCGAAGTATTAACTATCATGGCACTTTAAAAACATGATTTATTTGCTCAGGACCCACAGAATGTGGTACTGCCCAGTGGGAACAGGGACACTTCCGAAGCTACAGGCAGAAGCTAAGGAAAAGAGGGAGAAATATCCTGGTTTATACCTGCCTCTCAACTTCCCCTTTCCCACCAGGACAGCCATTGGCCAAGCCTGGCTGGAAGACAGATCATGGAAGCTTGAGAAACACAGGCTGCAGAGGTTTGGCCTCTGAAATGATTAGCAGAACATATGAAAGAAAAGAAATGCATTTCCATGCAAATGACAAACACTCAGGTACCATCTCACTTAATCCTATTGCAATAGCATTATTCCATGTTACTGGATATGAAAGTAGAACAAGCTGTCTTATTTCTTCTCACTACATGTTCTGGAATTCTATATACACTAAATTAAAATTCAATAAACACTTATTATTTAAAACTTAACTTACAGTGCCATTTCAATATTTTTTTTTCATGTTTCAGAACATGTTGGAAACATTTAGACTCCAAATGCCCCATGTTCTTTTCTAATAAGAAGTAGTGATTAAATAAATGAAAGCAAACATCACATTTTTTGCAACGCAGTGTTGGTTTCCAAATTGTACTTGTTATTATTTACATTTTCAATACTCAAAATTAATTGGGATTTATTTATTTATTTATTTAAATTAGTAATTCTGCATTCCCAGAAAAAAAACATAGATCAGAGAAAATTATACTGAACTCTCAGATATTTAGTCAGTGGCATGTTTTCGGCATTGCCCCTGATTTATGAGTTCAACTTTTAAGTTTCATCCTTCTTGGAGATGAACTGTATGAAGGGTGGGGAATAATTTATATCTGTGCTAATGATGGTTTTAGGATGTGGGTGGGGAAAATGAAATCATCCTAATTTACAGGATAGACGGCGTCAGAAGCTCAAAAGCACAAACGTGTGTACAACGAACATTTGCGTAGCACGTGGTAACAAAACACTTTCTAATCTTTTTTTGATCAGCAGCTACATTAACCTTTTTTTTTAGGAATCTTTATTTTTTGCATCTTAGAGTCGATGCTTTTATAAGCATTATATGAGTAATATAAGTAAATATGTATGTATATAGATGTAGAGAGAGAGTCATTGATCTCAGCCTATTTTAATAAAATATGTTCCTTTCTCTGGAAGGTGATCGGAGCAGTTCCCTAGGGTTGCTGTAACAAATTGCCACAAACTCGGTGGCTTGGAACAGGAGAGTTTATTCTCTCTCAGTTTTGGGATGTAGACCTTGGGAATCAAAGTATCAGCAGCGACATCCTCCCTAAAGGCTCCAGGAAAATATCCTTCCTTGCTGCTCCTAGCTTCTGATATCGCTAAAGAACCCGTGCCTTGACTTGTAGCTGCATCACCCCCTCCTGTCTCTATGTTCGTGTGTGTGTGTGTGTGTGTGTGTGTGTGTGTGTCTATACATCCTCTCCATTTCTTATAAGGACACCAGGCACTGAATGGAGAGTCTACCCTAATACATCTTAACTAATTACATCTTCAAAAGCCCTATTTACAAGTAAGGTCACATTTTGCACACACATTTTGTGAGTCACTATTCACACACTAATGTAGTGGTTTAATTTAGGAGTGACCAAAAATGGAGGCCCAAAAAATCACTGATGTGAATGGTTCCATCATGAAAGCCTTCCAGGAATCTGAGGAAGAAGGGGCCTGAGGCTAATCCCACCTGTAAAATACGTTTTTCTAACTGGTTATTTACTGCCAAAGTAACAACTAAGCAAAATGACATAGTGTCTCTTAAATCCAGTATTTACATATGCCTAAAGAGCTTATACAATTAGGATGCAGGGCAACTGCAATATTTAATTTGTGTTTTTTATTAAAAAATAAAATTTCTAGCCCACAAGTAACAGCTATGAATCTTAGAGATGTTAGTTTAATTATTTTCTATTTGTGGAGATATGAGTGTGTGTATGAGTGTGCGTTTAGTAACAATCATATTCTAAGGCAACATACTCTTTTCCTATTTAATTTAATAAAGTCTGCTTTTCATAAAATGAAATGCTATTTTAAAACATAATTTTATGTCACCAGTGCGTTATCTGAGTTTTGTGTTTCTGTTTTCCTAGGTATTTTCGGTCTTTATTTAGGACTTACAAAACCCTAAGAAAAGCTAAGCAGCTGCATTAAGCCCAGTTTTCCATGTACCAAGCCACTGTACTAACTGCACCACTGCCCAGACCATTATGTGATAAATATATTTTCATTTTGTTTAGAAAACAGTATTTTGTTATCTCTATTAAACAGCCTAGTCAGTTACACACACAATTAAATTTGTCTATTCAAATTTCATTAAGTTGTTTTGCTACAGTTTCCCAGGCCTTTCTTGCTGTTCAAATTCTAGTAGCACTCACACTGAAAATATCATTTCCGGGACAGCACTGAGCCTAACGGAGATGCCGGCGAACAGGCTGGCTGGCTTCAGAACTGTCAGTGACCAGCGCTGCGATGTCTCCACTCCCCCGCTTTGTGCATAGACATGCTTAGTAAGCTTACCCCATGTCTGTCTCCCACCGTTTGCTGGGAGCAGGGGGGTAGGTGGCTTATATCTTTAATTCACAGATGCTAATATCGATGGAACTTCTACCTCAGCAACCAAACTCAAGGAGCCTCTGCACCTGGACTTCATTAGGTTGGACACGGGGCCTGACCTTAAGCCTGACCTCAAACAGAATAAAACTGAAGTGGGTGTCGGGTGTTAGGAGGAGAATTTGTACTTTACACGAAGGAGGAAATAAACTGAAGTCCAAGGGCTGGCCTAGGTGCCTTGCAAGCATGGCCACTGATGCTGGCACAAGCTTTCCTGGAGGGGGGGTCTCTGTCGCTCCACTGGAATCTGGTGGACTTACGGCTGCTGCACCAATAGAGTAACACAGAGGCGGCCCTCTGTGCCTTCTGAGTCGCCCACGTCTGCCTTTAATAGGTTGGGATCGCTTTTAAAGGTCTGATTTCACGCCCTCCTCTTTTCTCACTTGATACTATTTCTCTGGGAGACTTTACTCAGAAACAGGACTTCAATGGGTTCCCTTACCTGCAGGCTCTACACATCGGATTTCTTCAGCTTGTCTGATGCCACACACACACACACACACACACACCTCACACTCCACATGTCTAAGTCAGAATCCATGTTCATCCTACCAGCAGGATCCTCTTCGAGCATGTCCTATGTCATGGCATGGCATCACAAGCTATCCCCTGGAACCACTGCATAGCACATGGGCTATTCTTGTCATTGTGTTTATTGGTGATTCCACATTGTGGTCATCACAACGATGACTTTTAATTCTACCCTCTGAGTTTCTCACTTACTGTACAAACTTTTTCAAAAAATATTATTGTGGCTTCTCAATATTGTACAGTTATAAGTCCCTTCTTTTTGAAAACAAAACAAAACAAAAACAGTGGCTTTTTGGTGTTACCCCATAATGACAATAAGTGTACAACTGCCACTGCACCATACCAATACAATGGCATAAAACTCAACAGAGTACTGTTAAAAAGTATGGGGTTTTAGTTAGGATGTTAAAATAATTTTAATTGATGGCAATATTAAGAATATTGCCTTGAGGTATTCTTTTTCCAGTATAGGGGAATCAACATTTCTAACTATTTCAGGATAGCATTATGGCTGCTTCTCTGCCAAAGCCTTTATGAGGCATGTAGATGTGGCAGAGGTTACAGACAAGGTCAGGGATAATGAGTAAGAGGTGAGAAATTTAATACCTGTGCTAAGAAGATGAGCTGTTAGAGAAGTATAAAAGGGATTTTACAACATTATCCTTGTGTCAAAGTTTATTCCATTGGCTCAAAATCCCCTTCAGGATAATAACCGTAACGATACTGACAAAGGATGGAGAAAATATCATCATTGCAATTACACAGATGAAAAAAAAAATACTGAGGTTCAGGGGATCTGGCTTTCAGGGAGCTATTTTACTCTGATAGCATTCACATAGATGATTGCTACACTCATTTGGTCAGTGTGGAAGGCTGGCAAATTTTATAAATTATATATGACATGAAAATAATTTAAAAGAAAAAATGTCACTCAGTATTTTACAGTAGTAAAGTAATTCAATCAAACAGAGCTTAATGAGCCTATGTTCTAAACATACGTCTGTCCCAGGAATTACCTTGCAGATGGTCAAGTGTTTTTGACATAACTCTTGATCTTTTAGGATGAGATACATCCTTAAGTAAACCACGCCTACCTATTTTAACAAATATTTTCTATCCTTTCAGAAACATGCATTTTTGCATGTCAACAAAATTTCAGAAAGAAATCAACAAAAATGTCAAAATCAAGCAAACATTTAAAGAAATACATCTCTAAAAATTTATTCTCCCTTGACATTCAGAAAAGACAAAAATATGGAATGTTTTAGTTTAAAGCAATGGTGATATTCTTGTTACATATGTGAAAAAGGTGACTTATAAATGTTGATCATTCCAAAGCATCTTATTGAATATATTATTTTA
Source organism: Myotis davidii (assembly GCF_000327345.1). Taxonomy (NCBI): domain Eukaryota; kingdom Metazoa; phylum Chordata; class Mammalia; order Chiroptera; family Vespertilionidae; genus Myotis; species Myotis davidii. The sequence goes on along the minus strand of NW_006283760.1, from coordinate 489,905 downwards.
AGGAAAAAAAAAATCTGAGAGAGTATATGCTTATTCCTACCTCGATGCATAGAGACAGAATCTGAAGTAAATTAGAAAGGTTATCATTAGGCTTAAAACACAATGCTACGTGTTTATTTTCATTTTTTAATCTTTCTTATGCTCTTAGTTTGACCTTGTATTCTCACCCAAAGAAGTGGGTGGTTGATTATTCTTTCACTGTCGCCTTTAAAGAGCCTTCTGTCACCTACAGTCCCAAGATAGCAAATTTGTTTGGTGGAGGAAGATCAGGTCATTTTGGGCCTGAAAACAATGAAAAAAGAACTCTTGATTTTGTGCCATTTCAAGTGATTGATTTTACTCAGGAGGTCTCTTGTATTGGCCTGGGAGTTTACTTTGCCCCGTGAGCCAAGACGGGTTGGCTGCAAAAGGTCCTTGGGAGTGCCAGCCTCACACTGATCCAAAAACAACTATCAAATCAATAGCTTCTCAGCTTCTGGCAGTGGCTACAAGCACTCACCACCACCTGGGAATTTTATATCTGGTTGATTAACAAAGAGGGGGTGCAATAACAAGGAATAGCATAATATTTGGCGTTAAGACTAGAAAACAGTAAGTTAAATAACTATAAATGATACCAAAATCTTAAAAATGGAATAAATTACTATTTACCAGATAATATGATGGTTATTGTCACATGACTTATGTCATGTAATCACCTCAACAGCTACATAAAAATTTTCACTTTTGAAAGGTGAAAAATAAACCTAGATTTGTAAACAATTTGCTTGATAATGTGTATTTGGTGATCATCAAATTGCTATGTAAATAATTAAGTGTATAAAAATATGCCTTGAGTGGCAAAACTCGGAGTAGAACTTAGTTCTTAAAAATGGAAATGTAGTTTTCTTCCCAACTCACCATTTATTTCAATGTAGAATTAGGATAATATAATTTTATAACTTAAAGAAACTTCAGGTCTACACAACTAATATAAAAATAACTACCCCAAATTATTTTACTTCATGATTTGATGTTTCAGAAGTTTAAACTTATTTTCCTTTCTTATTCAATTGCCAGCTCAATTTTTATTTTAACGTAGTTTTCAACTTACGTTAATAGACTTTATTCTTCCTCAGGATTATGTATACATTTACCCAGGAGTGATTACAAAAATGTTTTTTCCAGAAATTATCATGGATTCACTCTCAAAGTAAAGGACTCGCTAATCTCCAAGTCTGACCTTTTCCCGACTCCTAGTACTGAGCATGCCTGCTTGGCTGCTTCATCATTACTATTACCCCAGCAAGCACAAAACAGAAATCATAACTCTTCTTCTTCTTCTTTTCAATCCTTTATCCTTACCAGAGGATATGCTTTACATTGATTTTAGAGAGAAGGGAAGGTAGAGGGAGGGAGAGAGAGCAAACATTGATGTAGGAGAGAAACAGTGATCGGTTACCTTCTGTAAGAGCCTCTCTGGGGGCTAAAGCCTGTAACCTGGGTATGTGCCCTGACCGTGACCCTTCGGTGCATGGGATTATGCTCTAAAAAATTGAGCCACCTGGGCCAAGGCATAACTCTTCTTAAAGAGCCTCTTTTCTTTGTCTTCCTTGTCACAGGGAAGTCCATTAATGCTAACTGAAAAGAATAAAATATAAGACTGAAAGTTTTCTTGGGGGTAGAACTGGGAATCACAGGAATATGTATTCATTAATACTCTACCTCAATCAACATCTGAAATCAGAGGTCAGATTATCAGAAATGTCAGAGTAAGAACAGAGTGGACTGAGTGGGGAAGGGTGAACACAACAAAGGGGAGATAGCGGTGGTGAGGAGAGATGCTTTAAATGGGTAGAGAAAAGAACAATTTACTCCTAATTACTCCACCACTGGTTAAGATAGTTCTTGATTTAATTCTGTTCAAAAGAGAACATTCGTGCCCTCAGGACATAAACTAGGAGTAACGTCAGAAACACTTTAGAGTGACCACTGTGACTCACCGAGTGGCATGGGAGTGAGCAAGAACTGTGAAAAGAAGGTAGAACTTGAGGAAGATGCTCATCAAGGCAGGACTCCAGGCAGTGAAGACTCTGGAGACGAAGGATAGTCACCACACCAAGTAGTGGAAGAAGCATTGCTTCTGGGACTAAAAGGTAAAGAGGTGACACACCTTTCTGGAATGACTGCACATCGTCTGGCCTGAGAGGGGCATTCTGACAGAGCTGGTCCTGAGGGCTCCACTCTATCTGGAACCCCCACCATACGTAAGAGGTGACTACAGGGCAGACAGGTACTGCTGAAGTCAGGCAGCCCCTTGGGTGATGTTTTACTGGATGAAACTCTCAAACACATCAAAGCCACTGACCCACAGAAACTGTCCAGACATGGATAGAGCTACTCACTGGCAAGACTTTATTTCTCCCTCTACTTCCACTCTAGAGGTGAATAATCTGGGTGAGCCCACACACACCCAATAAACATACATTTTCTCTCATTTCCTAGTTGACTTCCATCTAGTGAGCTTTTGGATAATAAGGTTATATAAGTGGAATGTGGTATTCTCCAGGCACAGAATGTGAATGAGATGTAAAGCAAACCATTTATTACATTTTTAAAAGTCTGTTTTCCATTTTTAAATGCACATTTTCAGTCTGTGTCTCTCAGACTCTGCTAGGTAATATAGCTTATTGAAATAACTGCCTATTTGAATAAGGGTCAATGGAAACAAACTCTGGGACTGTATTTCCTGCTACCGATTTTCTCACTTTCTTATTCTAACCTAATGAGAATATTCCAAATTTGATTACCTGGTTCTCATAGCCCTAGAACCAGAAGTACACTATATACTCTTTCTTAGCATTATCCTACTGCATCATATATATATATATCCCAACCATCTCCTTCATGCAATCAGCATCACAATTTGTAAGGGGAGAAGGTGGTATCAGAATTTCTACCCTTTAGCACAAGACTATCCTGATTCCTCCAGACAATTGTACATCTCTTGGCTCTGATTGAAGTGAGAGCTGTAAATTTCAATTGCTGAAGCATAGTGTCCTGAATCTAGACAGTATATTAAATTCCAGGTCTTTTTGCTCCCTATTTTTGGCTTCCTACATAAATTAATAAATTCTGTCTATATTTAAACATTCTGGAAGTAGTCTGTTTATACTTAACCTGCAAATATCTTCCTATTCATTAGTCTTGTCTTGACACAATCACCTTTCTAATCAAACCTCTACAATGTTTCTCAATTTAATAATGAGTGCAAAGAGAAAAAAAATCCTGGAGGGTCAATTTGCTGTCAAAAAGCATGCTTTTTTTCTTCTTCCAAAGCATGCTGATATAAAGTTCAGGATTTGAGATTCGAAGAGGACAGGCACCACGCTGTGCCACTGTAACACATTTATTACGCTAATACTGGTAAAAGATCCTGCCTCTTGACCATCACAGAGAAACAGGCTGCCAAAGGGCTAATATTAAATCTTCCTGATCAGAAATAATTAAATGAGTCATAACTTCCATCTCCTTTCCAAACCTGTTTGGCCCCCAAAATTGCCCAACTCAATGTGTTTGTTTATTCATTTTTCACTCCAGGTATCACGTAGGTAACTAGAAAAATAAATTTTAACATGAAACAAAGTCTCAACATAAGGCTGACTGGGGCTTTAGTCCAGCTCTCTAAAAACTAAAAAATCAGCCCATGTGTTGTCTCTAACTGACATAGTTTTTCTTTCCATTTGAAAAATTCAGCCTGAATTGAAACCCGGTTTTCCTGTGGAAACTTTTGGCTGGATTGGGAGGCATGGAAGTTGAGTTGAGTTACTTCTTGCACCTCTTGGTCATGTTTATTTTTACACTAGAGGCCCAGTGCATGAATTCCTGCACAGGTGGGGTCCCTAGGCCTATCAGGCGATCAGGGCCTATTAAGGCTGGACTGATCGGGGCCTGCCAGCCAGAGGGAGGAACAGGGCATGGGAGGTTGGCCACCGGCCCCATCGAGGGGGCTGGCCCTCAGCCCCCCTTGGGAAAGGGGCCACATCTTCTACCTATTACCCCTGGTTTCCTGTCCCAGCCCGGGGCTGAAGGCCCCACTGAGGCGGGGAGAGGAGGCAACAGTAGCCAGGCCAGGCACAGAAGGAATGGCCTCCGGCCGCCGATGCTGCCAGCCGGCCACGGGAGATTGGCTGTGAGAGTGCATTGACCACCAGGGGACAGCTCCTGCATTGAGAGTCTGTCCCCCCTGGTGGTCAATGCACATCATAATGACTGGTCAACCAGTCGTTCTGGTCATTCGTAATGGTAACTTAGGCTTTTATATATAGAGATTGTATCTCAATAAGACAATGATGTCTTCAGTTTGAATCTGCAAATGTTCACTGCAAATCACCTTCTCATTTAAAGCATATGGGCTTCACATCCTATATAATAAAAGGCTAATATGCAAATTGACTGAGCGGCATAATGCCTGGATGGTTGCTATGATGCATGCTGACCACCGGGGGCAGATGCTCAATGCAGGAGCTGCCCCCTGGTGGTCAGTGCACTCCTACAGGGGGAGCGCTGCTCAATCAGCAGCCCTGAGCTGGCTCACAGCTGGTAAGCACAGAGGCAGTGGCAGGAGCCTCTCCTGCCTCCTTAGCAACTGATGGCTTAGGCCTGCTCCCCGGGGAGTGGGCCTAAGCCCATGGTTGGCAAACTATGGCTCGCGAGCAACATGCGGCGCTTTGGCCTCTTGAGTGTGGCTCTTCCTAAGCCTTAGGAGTACCCTAATTAAGTTAATAACAATGTACCTACCTATATAGTTTAAGTTTACAGTGCGATTGAAACGTCATGGCCCATGCACAGACGTCGGCTTTCAGCCTGGGCGAGTCTATTTTGAAGAAGTACTGTTGATATTTGGTTCTTTTGACTAATGAGTTTGCTGACCACTGGCCTAAGCCATCAGTCAGACATCCCCCAAGGGCTCCTGGACTGCAAGACAGTGCAGGCAGGGCTGAGGTTACCCCCTCCCCGAATGCATGAATTTTGTGCACCGGGCCTCTAGTTTCTGTATAATAAAGACAATTATAGGAAAAAAAAAAAAGAATACATTTTTCATTCTGATGGTGTTTGTTTTATGAATAAATCTTAATGTACCAAGTTTTATAAGATTTTTAGAAAAGCCAGGAGAAAAAGATAGCCATCACTATATTTGTAATGGGTTCTTTAACTTTAAATAAAAAGCCTGGCTTTCTGAAAAGTTCCAAGAGGTCAGGGGTGGAAATTATTCAAAATTTCCAATGATCAAGGATCATCTCTCAATGACAGAGTAGCACTGTCGTGTATTTCTAAGGAATCATAAGTGGCTACTTGGGCCTTGAAATCTAATCTTTATACAAAAGGGAATTAAGTGAAAGATTTTTCATTTTCCAGATGAAATTCACCCCTAATCTATAGATTCCTTATAGGGAAGATACACACCATTCAGAGACAAAAGGAACCAGCAGTTGGTTTGCTTTGGGCCAAGAGGCAGATGTCTTTAACATCAAGATCAGCAGGTGACACAGGCCACTTTAACCATAACCATCTAGTAAGAAATAGGTAATAAGAATTGGTACGTAACTCCAACAATAGAAACATCCCTGCATTCTGATATGTTTTCTCCTCACCCTAATGAGTTCAAGTTAAAAAGCCTCAGTTACTTGGTTCTCTTTACCTGGCTTGCTTTTATTCTCTGCAAAACAACAGAGGATTCAAAAAGCTGTGTAACATTAACTATTATAATGTTTGCATTACCTGTTTGCTAGTTTGTTAGTTAACCTAAGTATACCCATGTAGGCAAAGATCTGTGTTTGGTCAGACTCAGCTTGACACACTGTGAGTTTATCAATAAATTATTCTGTTTTTTAAATATGAAAGCTGAAAATGTGTGTGCTTTTATTTGGTTTAAAATATAGGATATTATTCCAAAATAGGTCCAAATTTCAGTTTCTTGACTTATATTGGAATCTGGTTTACTTACTAGATAATTTCTATGGCCATATTCAACTTTTTATTTATTTTTAATATATTTCTATAGATTTCAGAGAGGAAGAGTGAGAGAGATAGACACATCAATGATGAGAAAGAACCATTGGTTGGCTGCCTCCTGTATGCCCCCCACTGGAGATTCAGCCTGCAACCAGGACATGTGCTCTGAAAGGGAATTGAAGTGTGACTTCCTGGTTCATAGGTCAACACTCAACCAATGAGCCAAGCCAGCCAGGCAAGTGTCCCTGTTTTGTATTAAAAGCAGAACTTGATTTGGATGCAGAAAGAAGCCAATAGCATTTAAACCAATGGCATTCACATACGTAATACCTTAATCAATAAAGACATTTTTTAAAAATGGCATTCAAAGACACCTATGGCATTGAAACACACATATGACCAAGGAACTCTATCATATTTGTTGTATTCGTTTTTGACTTGTATTATCCAACTCTTTATGCTGAAAATAAAGACATACAGGAAAAGGGAAAATGCCAACCCATTCTTCCTTTTCTTTCAGTCCCTCCTTATTACTAGTAAACCTACCGTAGAGAGCATTGGTAGGAAGTATGCATATGAAATAATAAAATGAAAAGACGGATGATATTTTGGTGCAGTGTTTCTACTAGTCTGGTAGAACAAAATACATATGCTTGCACAAACTATGAAATACAAATAGCTTAATTCTAGTGATTCTGCATATGATTTAAATACTGACATTTGCATTTAAAGTTGGCATGAAAAACATAAAGAGGAATAGAATTTGTTCTCATAATTTAAATTTTTAATGTTTCTTAACTTAGAATAACATTATAAACAAAACAGACAAAAAATCAACCATGTGAAATCAAGAGGAAGACTTTAGGAGAAAACACAAGCTTTATATGTTAGTATATTTTTTTTTTAAAATATATTTTATTGATTTTTTACAGAGAGGAAAGGAGAGAGATAGAGAGTTAGAAACATCGATGAGAGAGAAACATCGATCAGCTGCCTCCTGCACATCTCCTACTGGGGATGTGCCCGCAACCCAGGTACATGCCCTTGACCGGAATCGAACCTGGGACCTTTCAGTCCGCAGGCCAACGCTCTATCCACTGAGCCAAACCGGTTTCGGCAATATATATGTTAGTATCTTTAATAGCACTTAACTTTCCCCCTACTTTTTCATCAGGCCCACAAGTAGCAAATCATGTCTGGACCTTCTAATTAAAAAGGGTGTTTATATTCTCACGGCTCTAAATTTTTAGCCAGAATTCAAGTACTGAGGTTGCTGAACCCAGGTCTGGTCTGACTCCACAGTATAACACTTGATGCCATTCTTGCCACTAACAAAACTAAAGGTAGTAGACTTGGGAAAGACTTACAGTATTTAAAGAGAAACTTAATATAAGACATTTACTGATATTATGTATAAAATGTATTCACCAAAAAGAAAAAACTACATATAGGTCCAAATGGCTCTGCTTTTTAGTAAGTAAAGATAAAGATTTAATATATCAATTTTAGGGGAAGAACCTATTGTTAAATGTTTGGTAGCCAAGTAAGTATCAAATGTAATGGGCTTGAACTGTGCACCTTATTGGCTCTAAATTCACCTCATCAAATAGATGTTGAAAGGGTATGGATTTCTGGGACAGAGAAAAGCACAGGGTATAATTAGGCTCATAAGGATTGTTAAAAAAAAAAGCATTAAAATTCACCACTGCAGTTCCTTTGTTAGACCATGAAAGCTCTTTAAAGTCCTTTCCCAATTATAACCATTTATTTCTATTGATCAAATTATAGGTGTTATTATGTGAACAACTTTAGTCAGGTTAAATGACTAAATAAATACATCTATACATATAAAAGCCTATAAGCCATTGTCCGACCATCCAACTGGTAGCTATGACCGCACTGACCCCCAGGGGGCAGACGCTCAATGCAGGAGCTGCCGAGCTGCAGTGACTTGGCAGCTGCAGTTCTAGGGTGACGCACCCGGGACCAGAGAGGAGGGAGCACGATTCCGGGTGTATCACCCGAGAACTGCCCTCTCGCAATCCGGGACCCCTCAGGGGATGTTGGAGAGCCGGTTTTGGCCTGATCCCCACTGGCCAGGCTGAGGGAATCCACCAATGAACAAATCTGTGCACCGGGCTTCTAGTTAGTTCGTAAGTCTCAAATGAAAATCCTAGACCACTGGGTTACTATTTCAGACAAATACAAATGGACGTTTTGTCAAAGATGATTCTGAAAGAATTCAGTCCTGGCGTTGCTCAGTGGTGAGAGTGTTGGCCCGTGCACCAAACGGTGGCCAGTTTGATTCCTGGTCAAGCACACATACTTGGATTGCAGATTTGATCCTTGATGTTTCTCCATCTATCTATCTATTCCCTTCTCCCTCCTTTTCTCTCTCCCTCCCTCCCTCCTTTTCCTCTCTCTCTCTCTCTCTCTCAAAAATCAGAACAAAACAATATCAACAATATAAATAAAAGAATTTTAATGGAAATATAATGAATCCAAAGAGAAGCCTAATATGATGTCCACATGTCAACAAACATCTAATTGTATTGTGTCTATAAAATACGGGCCTTCAACTCAGCAAGCCTACCTGCCTAAATTTGAAAAAAATAAAATAAATTTTGCTTTCTTATTTAAGAAAAACTTAAAAGAATAACATTTTAATAATAGAAATAAAATAATTCTTTTTGACTTTTAAACATGGTTTTTATTGGTTTGAGAGAGAGAGGAAGGGAGATGGAGAGAGAAACGTCAATGCAAGAGAGAAAAACAATGATAGGCTCCCGCCTGCACCCCCATACCAGGGCTTGAGCAGCAATGGGGCATGTGCCTAACGGAATCAAACTGGAAACCTTTTGGTACACAGGAAGATGCTCAACCAACTGAGCCACACCAGTCAAGACTTTCTTTAGACTTTTAAATAATTGAAAATTTAACTTATAAATTAATATTCCAGGAAAAGTAGGATCATGGTGCTATGAAAAATGAAAATGAAACATATATGTCTGATCAACATATTTTTTTTCCAAAAAAGAACTTAGCAGCGTATAAACTGAAAGCCACTATTTACAAATAACGGTGCCCTTTAGATCCACAAATAGGTGAGAGAAGGGGGTGCCTTCTGAATTCTGCCATAGCTGTCTTTGATATATTTCAATAGAACATTAATGAAAAATATTTTTTCTTTTCATTTGTTGAGTTTGTTTTAAGAATAAAAACCTATCTTTTCTTTAGGACCTATGTGTATTTCTTATTCTGGACACTACAAAATTACTCATTTTTATTCTTTCTACCGGATTTAATGTAAATTTTGTATGTGTGGTAAAAATTGAGACATGTCTAACTTCCATTTTTTAAAGAGAGCTCTTTATGGAACGAAGAGAAAAATGGCATTATGGGCTATATAATCTATTTCCAGGAAGTACCCACTACAGTACAAAATTATCCCCCCATCTTGACACCTACCATTATTTTGCAAAGCAGCACCCATTCGTGTCAGCCAGATAACATTAAAACATTCCTATCCCTGAACCTCCCTCCCAGATATTCTGATTTAATTACTTTGGTGGTAGGATTCAAACTGCAGTATTTTTAAAGCTTCCACGTAATTGTACTGTGCAACTGAGTTGAAGAAAAATGGATTCACATTTTTTTTAAAAAGGATCACTGCCATCCATGATTTTTTTTTTAAGCATAGATCATTGATATGCATTTGTTTGCACTGTAATTGATGGAGAAAATGCTCTTCTGGATAATATATTTGAGCGTAGTTTTGTGTGTGTGTGTGTTAATACTCACTCAAGGTTATTTTTTCCATTGGTTTTTAGAGAGAGTGGAAGGAAGGGAAGGAGGGAGGGAGGGAGAGAGAGAGAAAGAGAAAAGGAGAGAGACATTGATGTAAGAGAGAAACATCAATCAGTAGCCTCCCATACATGCCCTGACCGGGGGCAGGGATCTAACCTGAAGCCCAGGTATGTGTCCTTGACTAGGAATCGAATCCAAGACGCTTCAGTGTGCAGGCTGAAGCTCTAACCACTGAGCTCACCAGCCAGTGCTGCATTAGAGTTTTAACAACAACACGTTACTGCTGTAATATCACTGGCTAAAATGTTCATTCTTATAGACAGATTTGTAAAGCTCAGCAGATAACGTCTGCCTCAGTATGGAAATATATAAGCTATATTTTGTCTTCCAGTCTGGGATATAGAAGATAAGATAAACGACGATGAGTTAATACACTTGGGGTGTGGTCTGAGAGGCATTTCTGTAAAGTAACATGCCCCTTAGAAAAACATTTTGCCAAGAAATTTTATACTTAGAAGAGTTCTACCTTTATTAGTTTATTTATGTTCTTTATGACAACTCATTCACCAATAAATTATTTTTGTGAAATTAGGTCATCTGTTTTACTGTTTGTTTTTTGTTTTTACTTTCTCACCTCACTGATTCCTAAGAATTTATTCTAAATTCCTTTATCATTATTTCCTTACTGAAGACTTATTTCTGTCTTTAGAATATGAGAACATTCATATACTATACCACTCATTCTTGATGAAAATATATTCAACTCTGTGCACACATATCTCAAAATGCAAAAGTACATGACCATGCCTTACTATAAATGTTCAACTTTTCTATGATATATATTTTGAATAAGACTATGCCATTTATTTTTTCCTCCTCTTAAATTCTCTCACTCGCTACACCTACTTATCTACTCATTGGAAAACAGGCTATTTCTAAATTGCCTGCTGAGTTGCTATAAAAGCTAAAACCTCTAACTAAAGGACAGCATCTCCATAAAAACTTTATAGTTAATTTATGCACAAAGTATGAAATTTCTTAGTATACCATCACCATTTAGACACTCTTAACAAATGAAATATCTCCCAGAAGGAGTGAAAACACTCACAGAAACCAAAACTGATGCCATTATTACTCTTTCTCCAATTCCAAACAAAATAAATCTAACAAGCATAAGAAAACACCCCCGTCTCAAAAACGTCTTGCTCTTGTCACTTTACCCAGAAATGCTTACTGCTGTGCGCATTATCTTATTATTTTCATTCTGATTTGCCTAAACTGATGTTACTAGGAAGAGAAGAATAATTTTTCATGGATAGCTGAAAGAAATAATTCTGAAAAAAGGATATAAACATCTGGGATCATGTTATTTTCTTATGCTCTCAAAACGGAACTAGCCTCACTGTAAATTGACAAAAAAAGCAATATACAGAGTTTTTGTGTAAGTTAAATGACAACATATGAGAATAATATATTACATAGCTTGCTATTTAAAAGGAAACAGGCCCTGACCGGTTTGGCTCAGTGCATAGAGTGTCGGCCTGCGGACTGAAAGGTCCCAGGTTTGATTCCGGTCAAGGGCATGTACCTTGGTTGTGGGCACATCCCCAGTGGGGGGTATGCAGGAGGCAGCTGATCGATGTTTCTCTCTCATCTATGTTTCTAACTCTCTCTCTTCTGTAAAAAATCAATAAAATACGTTAAAAAAATTTTTTTAAAGGAAACAGGCTCAGGCCAAGGTGTCCATTGGTTAGAGTGTCACCCTGTGCACGGAGGGTTGTGGGTTCGATTCCCAGTCAAGGGCATGTACTTGGGTTGCAGATCCCATCCCTGGTCCAGGTCGGGCACTTGCGGGAGACAACCAATCGGTGTGTCTCTCTCACATTAATGTTTCTCTCTCTCTTCCCCTCCCTGTTCCCTTCTACCTTCTCTAAAAATCAATGGGAAAAATATCCTCCAGGGAAAATTAATAGCAATAACAAAAATTAAAGGAAGCAGGACTCACATGTCTTCAACAAATGAGATGTTTCATATTAAATCATTATAAATAAAGCAGTATCTAACCCCATGCCCTTACCTATTTGTATGGATATAATACAGTTTACACATGGAATTATCATAATAAGTACATTGACTATATAAGATTTTAAAAATGAGAAATATTACCAAAAATAATTTAAAGTATTTCAGAGAATCATCAAGGGTAATATATAGAGCGAACTGAAAAACAAAAACAAAACAAAACACGTTCAGTGATGTTAATGTCACATTCAGACCTGGGCAGTAAAGCCGTAGAGTGTAAGCCAGAGTAACATGTAGTTTTTCAGATGTAAGCTTTTCGTCTCTTGGAATAAGAACTAAAGTGAGCACAGCACTGCCGTTTCTTTTTTGTCTCTGAGAGCCCAACAGGAGCTCACCTTTGTTAGGCATGAAAGTGAGGAAAGGTTCACCTGCTGGAGGCTGGGGGCTTCTGATGTCAGATCGCTCCACAGGACCCTGCATTACGTGCAGAACAGAACGTGAGACTTCACAAAGACAACTTAAACACCACGAAAGGGTCCTATTGTTCAGTTTATGCACCATTTCTCAAGGGAAGTTACTTTAACTGTAGTTTGTAGCCATTAAAATGTCTAAAAGAAAAAAATTCTTAAACACACTCCTTGAAGATACAATAATTTTTATGTTTTCAATCAAAATGTGAGTTCTCTATGTTCTTTCTGACTACTATCACCACTTCTTTTGTCACTGAATGCCTATTTGATTTATGTCATTTCTATTGAACGGTAAGTAGCAGAAAATTTCCAAGTTGCTCTGGGCAAGATGTACAATTTCTCCTGATGACCGAAATAGCCACAGTTCACCCAGAAGAATTAATATGAACGGAGCAGAGAGCAGATAAGACTATTTGAATTCACTATAAATCAGGCACTAGAAATTAATGGCTGTTGAGAAGCAGTACCTATCCCCATGACAACGTCTATTTTTTCACACACTAGAGACTCCAGGAGGGGTAACCGTTTGCTGAACAATGAAGAGAAATCACACCTTCCCGGCTTACCATCACCAAGGCTTTAGACGTGCATATCAGTATTTGAAAAACATCACCATGTATGACACACATTTGCCAGGCAGGTGTTTGGCCCCACCCTTACTTCTTTACTGGTCCATCTGCATTGACTCAGGAGGCCCAGCTCAGAGCTTCCCTTCAGGAAGCATTTCTGGACACTAAGCAAAGTGACTGTGTATCATGTGTCATGTAAACAACAATTTGTCTGCCCATTTTCTTCTTGTCCTTCATGCAGCATGATCCTTGATACTAGGGATCATAGTCATTTACAAACCTCTTCTAGAGAGCCTGACACAGTATTGCCACTGCACGATAAGTGCATAAGTGAATGAAAACATTATGCATATACCATATGTTCAAAAGTCTAAAATTTTAAATTGGATTATAACCAATTTAATCCTAGATTATGAACTAGTTAAAAGTACAGGTCATTATTTTATTAAATAATTTTTTATTGATTTCAGAGAGGAAGGGAAGTAAGAAAGAGAGAGAAACATCAATGATGAGAGAGAATTATTGACCAGCTGCCTCCTGCATGCCCCACACTGGGGATCAAACCCACAACCTGGGCATACGCCTGACTGGGAATCGAACTGTGACCTCCTGGTTCATAGGTTGATGCTCAACCACTGGGCCACAATAGTCTGGGCATCTGGGAGAGGTCAATGGGGGAAAAAGAGGGTATAGGTAATACTTTAAACAATAAAAATTTAAAAGTAAATAAATACATAAATATCTTAAAAACACATTTAAAATAATTTTTTAAAGTACAGTTTATTTTATTTTGTCTCTATTGTTCTTGCCCAGTTGGGGTAGAAAATATGCAATCATTTTTGAACAAGTGTTTAACAATTCTGTATACTTGTATGCCTTATCGAATTTTCTAGAAAAGGAGAGAAAGACATAGTATCTACTGAGGGTCTATAACTTAGCTGCAACTTTGCTGCATGTCTTACATTCTCTTGTTATATCAGGAAAGCTTTATTAAAAAAATAAATGAATGATAATTATTTATTTTACAAAATAAATTTAATAAACTATCCATATAGCTTTTTTCTGTACATGATTTATTTTTATTTTAACTTTAAAATATCATAAAATAATTTTTCAGAAACATGTTTTTAAGAAGATAAATCTATAATTTTTTGAACATCAGAATTCTGGTTAGAAATGTAGAAAATGTTCTATAAATTTCTCAAAATTCTTAGTTGAATTTGAGCAAAATTTTAAAATTGTATGTCCTACCTGTGTTTTTAAATTTTATGAGTATAAATGAGTTGATTTCAAATTGCATATTCATTAACGTTTAATTTATAAATAATCTATGGAAATTTATAACAATTATCATCCTTTATAATAAAAGGCTAATATGCAAAAATACTAGTAGACTGAACAGCGGAACAACCAGAAAAACCAAACAATGGGTCACTGTGACATGTGCTGACCACCAGGGGGATGCGCAGAAAACGGCTTGTGTTGGCCATGGGCCATGGTGGGATGGTGGAGTGGGTGAGCAGGGGCACCAGACCAAGGTGGGGCACCTGTCACTGTCATCAGGGCGAGCCTCTGGTGGTTACTGAAAATTCTTTGCTCCCACACGCCGCAGTCCTGCTTGGCGCTCTCACCTGCTGCTGGCGCTGGAGCCACTGCTCACACTCACTGCCAGAGCCCAGTGCCTACCCCGACCTCTCAGAGCCATCAGCATGTGGGAGCGGTGGCAGCAGAAGCGGGGCTGCTGACAGGCTGTGGCAGGAGGGGCTGGGCAGGGGCGCGGAGGATGGGCCAAAACCCATCCCTATGCCTACCGCAGCCTTGGGCCCACAGTTCAAGGTACACAAATTCGTGCACTGGGCCCCTAATTTATATATATTAAAATTGAATAAAATTTCTATTAAATCACTGACCCTTTAAGTAGTCAAAATGTGTAATAACTATGCATGGAGTCATAAAAGAAAATTAATTTTTCCATCCATACCCAAGGATATCTTTTTTTTTTAAATGAGAGGAATGGAGCGAGATAGAGAAACTTGAGAGAAAAACAGATCAGTTGCATCCTATATGTGCTCCAGGATCAAACTCACAGGCCAGGTATATACCCTGATCAGAGATCGAACCTGGGACCTAGCGGTGTTATTCACAATAGACAAGATCTGGAAATAGCCTAAGTGCCCATCAGTAGATGAGTTGATAGAAAAGCTGTGGTACACTTACACAATGAACTACCACATGGCCGTAAAAAGGAAGGAAATCTTACCCTTTGCCACAGTATGAATGGAGCTAGAGATTATTATGCTAAGCGAAATAAGCTAGTCAGAGAAAGACAAACACCATGAGATCTCATTTATAGAGAGAATCTGATGAACAAAACAAACTGATGAGCAAAATAGAACCAGAGATGTAGAATCATGGAACAGACTGACAGCTGTTGCAGGGGAAGGGTGAGGGAGGACCTGGATGGAAGAAGATTAAAGGATTAGCCAAAGAACATATATTCATACCCACAGACATGGACAACAGTGTGGTGATGGCCAGAGGGAAGGGGGAGAAGATGCTGGGTGACGGTGGGCAAAGGAGAGAAATGGGGACATCGGTAATAGGATCAACAGTAAAAATAAAGTAAAAAAAAATGTATTTAAATTCACTAATGTTCATTTAAAGAAGGAAGAAAAATATAAAAACTGCAAGGTTCTGAGTCATATTTAAGCAGTCATATCTTCCAAAGGGAAGTATGCTAAAATAGAGAATTAATTGACATTTGGGATAAGACTCTAAAAAACTCACATGTGACCCTCTGTGATAATTAAATGATGTGAATTTTTACATTTTGGAATGAACAAAGAATACTCTAAAAAACCACCACACTGAATTAGACAAAGGCTGACTAATTTTATCACGGGTAACAGTCACATACACCATCTCACTGACGAAAGTTATGATTATTTTATTCAACTTTAAAATGTAACACACCAGCGAAGAGATCTAACAAATAATTACATTAATTTCTGCATTTATTTGTGGTTTATTTTTTAAATAGCATTTTCATACATCAGTACGCTTAAAAATGGGATATTTTGCCCGGCGAGTGTGGCTAAGTGGTTGAGCATTGACCTATGAACCAGGAGATCATGGTTCGATTCCTGGTCAGGGCACATGCCCGGGTTGAGGGATCGATCCCCAGGAGGAAGGGTGCAAGAGGCAGCCAATTAATGATTCTCTCTCATCACTGATGTTTCTATCTCCCCCTCTCGCTTCCTCTCTGAAATCAATGCAATTATATTTTTAACAATGAGGTATTTTCCTTCACACTGGAATGGCTGCAACTGAAATTCTGTAAAATTAAATTTATTTTGGGTAAACCATATGGGATTGCATATATGTAACCCTTGTGAAATAAAAATAAAAATTGCAAGTGTTTTTATTGTTATCTATGGTGTCAAACTTAAAGGATTGCTTGTTGTGTTAGTACTAATGATTGAATTCATGAAAAGTGACAATTTTTTTCAGTTTCAATCATGGAGTCCAATATAATGTATATATACTCCATGGTTATTCCTTTCCTCTGCTTGAATAAGTCTGACCAGGCAATAACCCTGACTTTGCTCAGTGTCTGGTTTACTTAATTGAAAGTTCTGGTCTCAAGGCGGTGTTTGAGCTGATGACCTTGTGATTTTCACAGTACTCTCAGCCGGAAAAAACATAAGCCAGAATTTTTCCCCCACATATTTTTGGAGCAACAACTACGAAGATGAGATCTTTCAGATACTTATTTTGTAAGCAGAAATCATTCACCAATGAAACATCGAAGGTGGTTATAGCTGCAGTTCACTTTGCTGGTGTCATGTTAAGGCTACTCCTGTTTAGTCACTGCTGATTGAAGCCACCTTTGGACTAACCACTAACAGTCTGAGCTTCTGTGTATTTGCTCCTCCACCTCCTCTGGCACAGCCTCAGCTGCCTTTAATGCCTTTCACAGTTTATTCCTGGTGAGAAGTGCTTCGTTCCCTCTGAAATCCTGTGTTCAGAGCGAAGGAAATGGGTGTAGTTTCCTTTTCATTTCACAGTTTATATCTAAGTACTTCTCACCAGGAGAGCCTCAGAATTTTGCTGTAAGCTAAATGCATGCTTCTCTAAATGGTATTTTTGACCTATGAAACATGAAATGATGCTTTCAATGGAAAAAATTCCTAAATAGCTAAGAGCTGAATAATTCTTAAAACAAAGATAATTTACATTATTTTAATGATACACAAATATATAATATATTTTAATATATAGTTATAGTGAAAGTAATGATGAATATATATTCTATAGTAATTATACTTATTTTATATTTGAAAGGTAATGTACTGTACATTATAACTGCTACATAAAAAAGCTTTAACATAAAATATGTTAAAATTAAAATCTTAAATCTAAATGCTAACTTTTTTTAAAAAACTGAATGCTTAATGTATTCTTAAGTATTTACTTCAATAAATATGTATTGATGTACAAAAACAGTCGTTTAGGTATTAATAGCAAATGCAAAATGAAAACAAATTTACCTGTATTATCTGTTCTTAAAATATACTTTAAAATATGGATAAATGCACGTATACCTCTAATAAAATAAGTAACTAATAGATGCTCTCCTAAGAGCATAAAAGTGTATTTGGACACAGGGGAGGGAAAATAACATCTACATGAAACAGACCTGTCACTAAAGCCTTCTTTTTGCAGAATGCCTATGATAAAAAAGTGAAATTATCTATTATATTTATTGTGAATTAGTAAATGATTTATATCCGTTCACCTTTAAAATACAATTGTATGGGACTTGCAAAGAACACCTCTTACTCCAGACAGTTATAAGATTGAAATTTCAGGGCACACATGAGACTTCTACTATTTAATAACCAGCAAACAACAACACAGTATAGTGATAACTTTTAAATGAAAACGCTGCTTTATAATTAACTACAAAGTCATTATTAAGAAGCATTAGTCTTCTAAAATGATGTTTTTATCATAAATGGCCCTGGTAATTTGATTTTTCTAAAAATAAAACCTATGACACCTTTCTTTTGGCATTCAATAAAGAGTGTGTGTGTATGTGTTCAGGAAGACAGAGTACTATTTTTAAATTTTTATAAATGATGCTTAGAGGCAAAGATGACAGTCTTCAAAATGATGACCAATTTTTCATGGTTTTAAACAACAAAGTGTATGTCAAACAAACAGAATGCAAAAATATTGTAATTCAATACTTTGGTATCTATAACAAAATATATGCCAACAATGTGCATTGTAAATATCACTTATTAAAATTATTGTCAGCTGCTGTCAGTCAAGGAAAACAGACATTTTATCCTTTACCTTTAGGTGAGCTATGTAAAATCACTGTTTAATAAATGGTCAGTGCCAGGTTTTCATTATATCCTTCTGCACTAAGCTGTAAATAAAAAATGTACATCTCAGAGTTCTATGCACCTCCATTGATTTGAGCAAATAAATCTCTTAATATTCTGAATTATATTACTCCTAACATTATTTATGAGAGTCTGGCTTTTATACAGAAATGAGTAGGAAAGGGAATAGGTCAAGCACATGAGACTTCCCACTCAAATGAAAAAGAGAAAACATATATAAGATAAAAGACCTGTTGCTCAGCGGACGTGGCTCAAAGGTTGAACAGTGACCTATGAACCAGAGGTCATGGTTCTATTTCTGGTCAGGGCACATTCCTGGGTTACAGGCTCAATTCCCCAGTGTGGGTTGTGCAGGAGGCAGCTGATCAATGTTTCTCTCTCATCACTGATGTTTCTATCTCTTTTTTCCTCTCCCTTCATCTCTGAAATCAATAAAAGTGTATTTTTTAAAAGAAGACAAAAGAGCTGTGAAGCAGGTGGGTTTGCCACTAAACAGATGGGCTTGGGAAAAAGTGGGGGGAAAAAAAGAAAAGAAATGAGCTTAAACAGAAAAAAGAGTGAACATTAATCAGAGTGCTATTCCAAGTATGCAGGGTAGAGTGAAATGAGGTGTGAAGTTTGGAGTGGGTGAAGAAGATAAACATATTACATGGAAGTGCACTTATACTAAGCTGACATGATATTTAGATTTCTCACTTCTTTCTCATTGAAAGATCTCAAAATCTGAGAGCACGCCCTAAGTAAAAATTAGTCATATTTGCTTGAGATAGTTACATTTGCATTATTTCTTAGTTCATAACAATATATATGAAAATGCTGTGCTTAAAATACTTTATACTCACCTGAAAATATATCTCAGAAGAATGAGTTACATAAGTATTTAATTACTGAAAATACTTTATCTTGATATTTTGCCTTTACTGGTATATTTCATGTTTATATGCATGCTGTATTCTTTTGAGTTATACACTCAAATGTCATTAAACGTTAGGCAATTTTCACTCAGAAATAAAGAAGGTGGCAATAATTCTGGTCAGGTTTTGGAACTAAAGACATTGGAACACTTTTTTTTTTTTTTTTAACATTCTGTGAACCCAACAAAAACAGTATATGGGCTGAATAAAGCCCAATGAGACCTGAAAAATTCTACAATGACATAGGTCAAGGACATGCTAAATCTGAGAAATTCCAGGAATTTACTGAAATAATCTTGATTTCAAAGAAAAAGTTGAAACTTACCTTTTGATGAAATACCAATTTCACTTTGTTGCACATAAACATGGCAAATTAGAACAACACATCATTTACCAATCATCCATGTAACTCTAATCAATATCTCTTCACTTTTCTAGAAACCGTGGCCCAAACATTAGTCATCAGTAAACCAAACTCACTATTCCAAACTCTTACCTTTTCTTCTCTCCTTTGCACCAGAATCACATATGGACTCCACTGACCAGGACTTGACTCTTGTACCTGTTAGCTGAAATCTACAAAAAGAAATGACATGATAACCAATATTTGTGTCATTATAAATTCATCATCCCATTACTTCCTGGTAATCCAATTGGGTTCAAGAGTCAATTACCAATGCTATTCTCCAAAATGACTAAAATCAAATTTACATTTTCAAAGCTGTTTTTCTCCCATGACTCTATGCAAAATAGATGGCATCTCATGAAGCCGGACTATTCATCTGAACGCAGCCTTCTGATGACAGAACATATTCCCTATTCTCTCATATGCATGGACTTAAACTGTTTAAAGTCCGGCAGCATAGTTTCCTTTGTCTTCCCTCATTTCAAGCAAATTATTCCAACTTTTTTCCTAACTTCCCTTTTATTTTCTCTTGACTCTTAATTAAAACATCATCACCTATGAGACAGCATGGAGGGTCCTGGAGAGTATTATGCTAAGTGAAATAAGCCAATTAGTGAAAGACAAATGTCACATGATCTCACTTATATGTGGACTCTAATGAACAAAATAAACCAGTGAAGAAAATAGGTCCAGAGGTAAAGGGAAGGGGAGAGAGGGGGC
>NW_006283760.1:453855-469544 GCF_000327345.1 Myotis davidii | reverse complement strand
GGGTGGTGGGTGGGGAGTGCGGGGGGGCAAATGGGAGAAAAATGGGAGACATCTGTAGTACTCTCAACAATAAAGATTAAAAAGAAAAAAACACAGAAGAGCTTTAGAAGAGAAATCTTCAAATATATAGATGGTGTAATAAGATTGCTTTATAGTAAAAAAGTAAAATGTATAAAATACTATTGTAAACAATTAAACTTTGTATTATTATGGTTTTAAAAATGGCAAATGTAGTACCTAATATTTTAATATAATTCTATTCATATGTATCTGTGGTTACTCATTTGTGTGTATGGCTTTATTTTCTACTTTTAAATCTACATTTAATCAGTATCATGTGATAAAAAAGATAATGAATTTGAAGACAGAAACCTGGATTATAGGTTCTGATTCTGCTAATTCTTATGAATTTGACATAGTCCTAAGTTATAATTGCTTAACTTTGAGTTCGTTACTTTTAAAAGTGTACAAATAAATGTGTGCATTTTGTAAACTCTATAATCACATAGCTATGAACATAGATATCTACATAGTGATGATGTGGTTGCTGGTTGGACAGTTTGCACGTCAAACTGGTAGCTCATCTATCATAATATTCACATATTAAAACACATGCTTGATGTCTGATTCAATTAGCAGTTATCTATGCAGTACAACAGGCATGAATCACCTAGCCCATGTAGAAGTTAATTGATTGCTTAAAGATAAACTTGTAAACAGTCAATCTAATTGATCTTGGAGAACTAGCCTAAAATATTGTCTAAAGACAGAGTACTTAGCATGCACTTGTGCCTTTACTCATTTTGCAAGCTAGTCTTCAGTATTTATTGTATTACCAAAGCAATGTGCTAGTTCCAGTCCAATCCTGTTGCACTCTGGCAAAATCTACACCTAAGGTTATTGCCAGCAACATTCACTCTCATTACCTAAAAAATGTAAATGATAATAAACTACAAATATGTATAATCAAGATATTTTTAAATTTAAAGATATGGTTCTGTTCTTTTAGGCTGGTATACAATCATTACTGCTTTTCTTTAAACATAGTTTATAAAAGCATCCTATTTTCATTTTTTCAAATTTGGCATGGCATATAATGGAATGCATTAATATGAATGCATAGATGATCAGACACTTTGATACTTCACTTATTATAAGTATAACAAACACATATATTTATGTTCAACTATGTCTCCAGTCATTGTCTTGTCTAGACTGCTTTAATTTTTATGAGTTTGTCGGCCTGACCTTATATTTTTATACATTTTAATCTTGACATACATTAAACAAAAGATAGGATGTTACATATATATATTCATAATTTAAAGCGTACTAAAACAAAAACAAATGCACCATGTATGTAAAGACATAGAATATTACCTGAATTTTTGAAGAGCCCATAACCCTTCCTGAACTCCTCTCTTTCCAGAATTATTAGGTTGAATGAGGTGATATTGTTCTTTTGCCTTTTTTTTGTCATGTGAATGACCTTCAAATTACTGAAAGTCAAGCAAGCACTGACCAACTAGTGTGGGAGCTGCTGGGTAGTACTGGAGTGGGGTCACTGAGACCCCTGTATGCCAAACATGGATGCCTTTAGATATTATGGGGACTGACGCTAGAACAGGAGAGAATGAAGCAGTGGGCAGAGTTTCCTTCAGTGTAAGTACATATCAGAGTCTAGGAAGGGCCCTGCAGGTAAAGAACTATGGACATGCATTTTGTTTGCTTCATTGAAAATCTGCCTCTAGTGAGAGTTGTTAAAACTAAAGCTATCCAGCCCTAGGCAGTGGATAGAGCATCCGCCTGTAGACTGAAGGGTCCCTGGTTCAATTCCAGTCAAGGGCATGTACCTTGATTGCAGGCTCCTCCACAGCCCGACCTTGGTGGGTGCATGCAGGAGGCAACCAATCCGATGTGCTTCTCTACATCGATCATTCTCTCTGCCCTTCCCTCTCTCTTCCACTCTCTCTAAAAAACAATGGGAAAGTATCCTCAGGGGCAGATACAAAACAAAAGGAAAGCTATCCAGAGGATCTTAGGATGGGGACAGAGAACTCTGGGCACTTGGGGTGGTGTGGCTGCTTACCAAGCAGTAGAGAAGTACTTCCACATTTTAACAACTGGTATTGTCTCCTCTAACATTTGCTTACACTTTATTTCACTTTCATCATCATGTGGTATTAGCAAACAAACCTGGCACTAGTATTTAGAAGTTTTCTTCTTGATTAAACAGTTATGTTGTTTCCATTTATTTCACTATATGAACAATGCTGATATTGATTTTGTCAAGCTATCTGGTAGATTTCTGCAGCATGTGTACATAGGGAATTTATATTTATATAGGAATATACTTAGAAGTGAAATCCCTGCTTCTTGGATATGTCTGTATCCAATTTTAGTAAGTAACATTAAATGACTTTCCAAAGGTTTTGTACAGATTTATACTAGAACTAGGAATATAAAGAGTTGTTTGTTCCATACCCTTGAAAATACTTATTTCCTTATGGCAGACAGAATCCTTAAATTTGAAACCTACATTTTATTGACTAACATCACCCCAATAAATTTAATAAATAAACAATATGTGGCCCTATATAGTTTGTATTTACTTAATAAGCTTTCTTTTACTCAGAGAATAATTTTACTAAAATACTTGATGTAGCACTACTACTACGTGCTATGTCCCATTTCCTCTGCTGCTTCTGATGTGACAAATGATTGAAGAGCCAATCTGGGGGTCATTTATTTCTTGAAAGGTACCTTTCTCTGTTCCTCTCAAAACTTAGTCACTTGATTTCAGTTTGGCGGACAGTCCCTTGATCTCATTGCTACTTTGAAATTCTAATAATCAAAAGAACATTCTTTTGTTTGCCTGTCTTCATAGTAATTCAGGTGGCACGTCTTTGTCTTTCTACGTGTCTCTTTTCACTTTTCCTCAATAACAGAGAAAGGACTTGGTATTCTGCTGCATCAATTACAAGAAATGTGTCAAGTTACATTGAAGCTAAGTGACACCTGATATTAGTTTAAAATTAAGTAAAAGAGATGTGGCCGCTGACTCAATTATGACATTAGTCAATAAGAGTGACACAGATGGATATGTTTTGGAAATTACAATTGATATAAAGACAATTGAACAGGTAGATACAAAACTGGATACTATTTGTAAAACACTCATTTATTTTTAAACTGTGAAAATGATAACAGTAGTTGGCAATGACTTTATCTTTCTACCAATAAATAGTACACGATGTACACTACTCTGATTATTCTTGCTCTAGAAAAGTAATTTATTTTATCTTTTAATTTGATGTCTTGGACTTTAACTAAATTCCCCAAAAAGGTAGCTCTTGCATAGCTGACTCAAGTATATTGGGTGCTGTATACAGGCTGTACATAAAAAGGCCCCGAAACACAGAGAGAGGAATTTATCTTTCTACCAATAAATAGCACACAATGCACATTACTTTGATTATTGTTCTTGCTCCTTATTATATCTCCAAATTGGCTTTGTATATCTGGCCAAGTCTACATGCACATAATTTAGTATACAGGATCCAGAAAAGCATTGAATAATACATTAGTAAAAAAAAACTAGTCAATTTATTATGCATTGCTTGGACTCATGGACTAGAGTTCACAATTTTCATCTTGAAAAATGAAAATCCTGCCACAATGTCTCTAAACATTTCATAGACATATTTCTAGCCATATTTACAAGACACTAAAAAACAAAAAAAGTATTTCTCACTGAAACTTGCACTCATTAAATTAATGAAAAATACCAGATTATTCACTGATTATAAAACAAAGATTACTTAAAACTGCCTCAGACATTAAACATATTTGAATAAAAATTATATTATCAAAGTACTACTAAGTTTTGACATAGGAAAATGAGTTAGACTTATACACAAATAATTCTGTGAATTGTGAATGGATCAGGAAGCTGAAGATCAAGTGTGCTTTTTGCTTTTCATGTAAGCAAGCTACACTGTCAATCACACGTTTTATACACTATCAATATTTTATCATGGTTTGATCACAGTAAAGATGACTTTTCTCCATTTATTTATAGTTTATCTGCACAGGTCAGAAGACACATTGTATAATAAGTATATAAATATAAATACACACACACATATATAAAGTCAAGAATTTCTTGCAGAAGTACTTAAACACTAGAGGCCCAGTGCAAGAAATTCATGCACAGGTAGGGTCCCTAGGGCTAGCCAGTGATCAGGGCCAATCAGGTTCCCGCCTCCCCACCTCCTCTTCCCCTCACTCCCTCAGCTCCCACCGCTGCAGCTGGACACCTGCCGTGTTCCGCGCTGCCTCCTGGTGGTCAGCACAGGTCATAGTGAGCAATCGAACTCCTGTTCGCCCAGTCAAACTCCCAAGGGGACACTTTGTGTGTGTGTGTGTGTGTGTATAAAGATTTTTTGAAGATAAATGACAATATTTTTAAAAAATAGAGGTATTTATTTTCATCTCTATATCATATCTTCAGATGACATTACGCATGTGTTCCTTGCATGGATATTTCTTTATGTTCCCAATATATCTTGTTTTGTTATTGGCCATTTAAATTCAAGCACCTTGCTGTTTGCTTTTCTGGGATCCTGCATTTCTTAATTCACTTTTGACTCATCTACAAATTTATAGACATGTTGACACATCATTAGAGTATAAAGAGAGCTACTTGTTTTGATGATTTAATGCAACCTTTTGAAGTTAGGAAGAGATATACAGTGCTTCTGCCTAAAGCATCGTACTGGCTATATTTTCTTTAAAAATAATGAAACTTCACAAATTTTATAATAAGCAGTATATCATACAAAGTTAGTAGTATAATATACATGCTTTTCTGGGGTCACTTAGTTTTATTTTAAAGGACATCCCCTAAACCATTGGCATATGTTTAATGATGTAAAATGAATTCATTTTCTGTGCTAATTGACAAGATACAAAGTGGGGCAAGAGTGGTTTACAGTTGTGCACATGAAAAATACATTAATTAATAAATAATAATACAAGAATGACCTCTTTCATGTACTCATAACTCTAAACTGTGTAGATTCACTCATACCCATTCTCTCTCTCTCTCTCTCTCTCCTCTCTCTCTCTCTCTCTCTCTTTCACACACACACACACACACACACACACACACACACACACACACACTTAGAACAAGTCTATACTAAGTTAAATTTGATTGATCACTTCTAACTGATAACGAGTTTGTTATGACCTTTTATGTCTCCAATGTAAATGCTAGGGAAAACACCACAAGTGCATTCAAGCTTTCTCTAGTCAGTCAATCTGTCATAATAGCAAGCATGGCTGTCTGTTCTGCGATTTCCCAGTGCCTGTATGATACTCACACACCATCTGCCGACTTCTCCTTATTGCTATCCGGGCTCCATTGCTGGTTATTCATTTCTCATTTTGGTCATCATAAGTCAGCATGTCTGGGAAAATCCAGCACTGCTCGCTGAACTAATACACGCACAACTGCTATTTCATTTAGGCTTTGGGACTCAGATTACTGCTCAGATAATTTCCTATGGATTTATCTCCTACAAAATTCATGGACTAACATATTGCACTGAAATCATGTAGTAAAGTAAGGCATTCGTTTTTCAAAAGGAAAGAATATGAGGAATCATGTTTTCCTTTTCTCATTACTATTATTAAAAAGCAGTTTTAAAACCTGAAATTATGATTTCTTTCTATATCTTTGTAATAGTTTTGATCATTATGTTAACTCAAATGATATGTTTTTATGGCACATGTTGTCATATATATTTTAAAGATAATTTTACCACTCTTTACATGTATACACTTACCATTTTCTTTCCTTAGAATTTTAATGTATGTACATTTTTTTAGAACACCATCCCTTGGAGGAATACATCAGTTAACAAGGCTTTTATAAGATACAACATTAATTGTTATACACAGAAAATACACATACATAAACACTCTTTGAGAGCCTTCAAACTATGATGTATAATTTATGAATAATGTATACTGACACATATAATAAGACAAATGTTTTCTTAAATTTTCCTTAACTCCAAAAACAAACATAAAATCTCAAATTGTTTACAGATGAATTCTTCATTTCTCTAAAAATAAATACTGTTTTACTTTTATCCACTTAGAATGGAGAGAAAAATGATGCTTTTTTAAGATAATTGAAGTTGGGTCACAGAACTTAAAGTAATCAAGAATATATATTTAAAATGCAAATATTATCCCCCCCAAAAAAGAAACCACCAAAATGTTCAATTATATTTGACTTTTGATGGACTCTTGTATTTGAATTATGTCTCAAACATAAGCATAAAATCATAAGCATTATATTTACTATAATAAAAGCGTAAGAATTCACACAGATGGTAAATTTTAAAGTACAATAAATGGGTAGATGAACATAAGCACAATTAGATTTCCAGCTGTGTTATTTGGAACAACATTTGAGTAAAAACCCTTCATGTGTATTGCCTTTATGTCCATTTGTAGCAAGCTGATTACTCTCCAGGTCATGGGTGCAGCCTAGAGAGAGTCTGTGCTGGTTCTACGTATCAAACACTTGTTAAATGACCTGCATGTACACCGAGCATGTCAAACTCAAAGACTAACACGGGCCAAATAAACGAAGCCTGAGGCCCACGGGTCGAGAGTTTGATGTGCTTGATATACACTGACGTCCTAAGCAAAGACAGCCACAGAAGCGCAGTATGCAACTCAAGAATGTTTTATTTCTTGTAGTTGACATTTTAAAAAAGAAATTAAGTACTATTACACACATAATTTCACAAAATACATTTTGGGAAAGCTTTTCATATAGTAACTGTTTATATAGTAATATTTAAATGATCTGTTATAAAAAACCAAACTACTCTTGAGAAAAAAACTATAATAAAATGGCTCTAGAAACAGTAATTCAAACTTTATTGCATGCAGAAAAAGTGAAGAGCAATAGATATATAAAATTTCTTTTTTCTCCATGTAATATTGATAAAAATTCATTAGCAATAACTCATAAGCCCTAAAACAAAGAAAAATCTTAAAGTTTAATTTTCTTTGCATTTCCCTTTTGTGGTAATGGAGTAAAATTCACACAGCAGAAGGATAATACACCCCATAATTTGACATGATGTACTGAGAATACGGTATTACATCTGTAATGATATGCTTTCCAAAGCTGTCTTTATCATGCCATGGAGAATCCTGTCCCCGAGAGAATGCATTTGAAGTGGGTAGGTCATTCTCATAGCCTTAAAATTATAGGTCTGCAGATCCTAGTGCTAGTATCTATCCTCCATTCAGGTGAAAAAACAATGAAACCAATCTCAACCGCAAGAAAAGAAAAAACAAAATTTAAAATGAAACTAATAATTTCTCTGTTTCTCTTTCCAACATGTGAGTCTTTAATCTGCTAAGTAATCTTGCCATTTAAAAAGTATCATATAACAAGGTACACTATTTAATTTGCATGTTGTACATACACATAAAACATACATCATTCTAATTTGGAATAGCAGACCCACTTCTTCAAATAATACAAACACATTCCTGTGCTTATGGAGCTACTTTCTTCTAGTGCCACAGGGACCTCAGTCCTCCAGAAGTTGGGGCTGGGTGAGAATGCTGCATGTGTGTTTTTTGTTTGTTTGTTTTTGTTGGTTGGTTGGTTGGTTGGCTGATTGGTTGATTGATTGATTGATTGATCTCTGCATCCCTGCTACAAAAAAATCGGAAGCAGTAGGGAAAAAGGGACTGGAAATCTGAAGGCTTTTGAGTGTCCATAATACACCTAAATAAAGCATACCACAATAAGGGCTCAGAGGGCTTAAGCAGATGTTTGTTGAGAATGATGTGAAAGGAGGCACTTTATCAATCCTGTGCAGTCATAAAATTCTTCTCAAAGGAGGTTTCTATCCCCCCAACTTCATTCTTTCTATTCAAATAATTAAGTCTCGAAGGAAGCATTCCCTTTGTCAATAAATACATAAATTAATTTTGTCAAGAACCCAGCAAATTATGAGTTATGCAAATCGGGAAGCGGTTAAGTAAGAATATATTTATTCCTTCACTGAGAAATACCATAGGATTCATTACCTTGAACCAGATTCAGTCTAAATACTGGCTCTGCAGCTGGTATATTACTACAAGTGCATTACAAAACCCACCGTTTGTCAACAAAAATGTGTTAATGTCAGTGAGATGTTGAAGTAATTAAAATATAAAATCCACGCTGTCCCATTTATCTCTTTCCAAATGGCAAGTTTATTTTACTGAATCTCCATTATTGAGTGCCAAAATTGCTTAGGTCCTATATGAGCCATTTAAAATGATAGGTTATGCTTTATTACTAGCTCCAACATAAATTGACCAATATATGTAACCTGGTAAAATGCAATTGCTTACTGTTAGATATATCATTCCTGTTAACAACCTTTGGACTGTCAATATGCAATCCAAAATAGCAAATAAAATCTGCGTAACACTTCTAATCACAAATGTAGCATTCCTAACACTCTATTCATTTAGCCTATGTTTTAATATCAGTTATTTCATCATTAAACAGAGAATCTTTTAAAGGAAAAGCGTAACCATCATTGTTTTCTCTGTAATAATGCCTGGTCTGTGCCCCTCAGGGGATGTCGACTGCTGGTTTTGACCCTGAGTTAGGTTAGCATGTGGCCTCTTTTCGTCCACAGATCCTTACACAATTGGGAAAGCAGTCAGTTCAATGCTTATTTTACTCATGAAAAAAAACCTGGGATTCCAGAAATGTACTGCCTTGAAGTTAGTCACTGGTTATTAGGGAACAAGACAGAGATCCCAAAACAAAGACATGACTCCAAAACCAGGGCTGTCCTACTTTGCCCCAGCTATCTGACATTAGCTATGTACATTTGAAACTAAAATGATAAAAGTCTCTTTGTGGTTTCATCTACCTTTGTGGGGAAAACAAAAAGTTAAATATCAAGTAAATGTGTGATGCATACTGTCAATTATGTATAAAGCAATGCAGGCTGCTGTACGATAAAAATACACAGAATAGCCCCAGCTGCTTTGGCTCAGTGGATAGAACATCGGCCTGCGGACTGAAAGGTCCCAGGTTCGATTCTGGTCAAGGTCACATGCCCGGGTTGTAGGCTCCATCCCCAGTGGGATGTGTACAGAAGGCAGCCAATCAATGATTCTGTCTCATCGATGTTACAATCTCTCCCTCTCCCTCTCTGAAATCAATTAAAATATTTTTAAAAAATACATGGAATGAGTTTTTATTAATAACAAATTTAAAATATCAATGATAAATTATAGAAATTTCATTTTAAATGAAGTAGAAAGGCCAGAAGGGGGAGCTCTCAGGCCCTATGTCTTGGCAAAGAAGTCCAGGGAGAATTCTTTGGAATAGCCATCCCAACTGCCTTTTCCCCTCTGCCAAACAGTTCCCTCTCCTTTGTTTCAATGGACTGGTGCGTGGTCCACGCTGATTGCCTGGTCTGGTTTGCAATTCTTTGTTGTTCCTGAATAAACTTATTTTTCTCGGGAGAAATATCTGGCTGATTTTCTTTTTGTTAAGGTCAACATATTTGGTGACCCAAACTGGGATCCAGAAAAGACCACCAACCACTCCGAGGCTGATAAGCAAACAGGTGCTGCACCCACCAACCCCATTGAAATCACCGCTTCCTGCAGACTCTGACATTTCAGAGTAAGTTTCTCCTGGATAGGAGCATTCCACTCTCATTGCGATTTGCAGCTTTCCAGGCTGTATTCGGGATCTACTTGAAGACTGCAATCTCTCCTAGGTCAGGCCTGTGCACCTAGGAGTACACCTTTGACACTTGGCCCAGGCTGCCCTGAAAATGTGTTGCTCAGCCTTTGACCCGATTCCTTTGGGATCAGGTTGTTCCTCTGGGACTGTACAACTCCGCGTGCAGCCTGGTTGCTCTGGAATAGGCTCCTTTGGAAGTGGGCTGCTCAGCCTCTGCCTGGAGGCTCTGGGAGCACACAGCGGCATTGACACTGTTCGGCCTTCTGCAGCTCAGCTCTACCCTCACTCCTCTGGGGCCAGTTTGTTTCTCTGGAAAGAACTGTTCCTCACCTTCCAGCTCAGACTGTTCCCACTACAACTGGCTGGTATTTGGCCTGCAGTCTGTTTGGGCCTTTGCTCTAGAGAAAAACTTCTGAAACATGGAACTCCAGTTATCTCAATATTGTGAGGGTACCCACTACATGTACCCCGGGGCTGGGTGGCAACCAATTGATATTTCTCTCCCAAATCCATGTTTCCTTTTCTCTCCCTTCCTCTCTCTCTCTCAAACCAATAAACATACCCTGGAGGAAGGATAAAAACAAAACAGACAAAAACCTGTAGTCTCCCTACTTATGTTCATTTCTACCAAAATGGACTGATTGTACCAAAAGTAATTTAGAATGCCAATGGCCACCATGAGGAACTTTTGAAATTATCAAACTTTTCTTAAAACCAAATTGGACACTCATCATTCTAAAACTGGCAATGGACTATCTATTTTGCTTGGTATTTCGAGGCTTCCCAACATTACCAAGAGTCTACATTTGCAACTTTGCAAAATAAAATTTTAAGGTTAACTGAGGCAAATACACAACTGAAGGACAAAATTGTTTTTTTAGCCTTAGATTCTCTCCCTCTGTTCCTCTGCCTCAGGCTCTGCCTCCAGGGTCACCTTTGTCCTTCTCTGAAATTCTCCCTCCTCCCTCCTCTTCTGACCCGATCAGTACCTGTACCTTTACAATGAAGTTTTCTG
This sequence comes from Myotis davidii, assembly GCF_000327345.1. Lineage (NCBI taxonomy): Eukaryota > Metazoa > Chordata > Mammalia > Chiroptera > Vespertilionidae > Myotis > Myotis davidii. The sequence goes on along the minus strand of NW_006283760.1, from coordinate 458,727 downwards.
GCGTTCAAAGGGCTAAATCTGTAATTTCTTACATCCTCTGGATTAAAGCTAACGTTCCAGACATAGTCAAAGATTTCCCTGAGCAACTGAAGATCCTCAGAGACTTGCTAGGAATTTAACATAAACATTCACACTTACCAACCTGGTTCATCTGACTTACAGACGCCAGTTCATACGCTTGTCAGTGAAGGCCAGGCTCGGTATTGGATGAAAACACTGACGGAAAATTCTGAATGGAATCGAGAAATACAACCCAGGACAACCCACTGACTTATTATATGATATGGCTCAATGTCTCCATGGCATCCTCTGAGGCTGTCCTGAGGGCATGACTGCCAGGGATCAATCATTGCTTTGCTGACGATTTGTAGCCCACTAAGTCTTATCACTATGATTATTGATTGTGATCAACTTTAGGGAAGGCCACTAAGTATTGACAAACATCCAACTCTCAGGAGGACAGTGTTTAATTTTTATACCTCCCATAGAAACTCCTAGCTTTTAAAATGTCTACTACTGAGTGTTTTTGAAAATGCCATTTCTATGTTAACTAACCACATGGAGCCTGATCTGTTTTAGGTTGAAACAGATAAAATGTACTTTCTTACCTAACTGCCATGTGTCAGGATTAAAATTAGAGTGGAGCCAACTGAAGCTTATTGGAACATTAAATGAACATACAAAAATATACTAAATAAGATTCTGTGGTATCTGATGCATGCATGGACCAAATAGGGTCAAGAAAAATGTATAATTTTTCTGAATCCAGTTGCAAGGGCAAGCTAGAGAATACATATTGATTCTTGCTTCTGAATAGTTAAACAAAACACCGTGCGATCATTAGCAACTAAACGCATAGCAATATGCTTTATATGAACTCTTCTGGTTAATTCTCTCAAGCAAGACATCTTTAAGTCTTTTCCTAGGAGACAGAACAGCCTAAAAATAGGCACATGCATTTTTCCCAACAGTGTAAAGTGGGCCTATGACCTCTCCTTCCTTCTCCCTTCGAAGATGCTATTAGCAGGCTCTGTGCCACAGCCAAAGGCCCATTCAAGGTAGCAATGCGATTTGATCTTTTTAGTTTCTCACTAAATTATAGAATCAGTCCTCTGGCTGTCAGCTGCTGACAATTTTATAACAGTTTATTTTCAGTACCTCTGGAAAAACACCAACTTATGGTTTAGAGTGCTTACTTATATCAAGATTTTCAGTGGTTAGATGGGTCTGTCTTGCAAATATTTGGTTACTAACTGACCTTAATGTTGGAATTTTTCTTCAGAACAAGAGAAAATTCCATTTTTCTTCAGAACAAGAGAAAAAAATTAATATATTCTTTTATTTTTAATTAGGATCATTTTAAAGCACTCAATATTCTACCCTTAGGGAAGGAGCATATTTCTTTAAAAATAACTTACCTAAGATCTTAAACATGAAAGCTATGTAGCTGAATCTCTTTACTTAAAATACTATAGTTAACACATTTTTTTCAATGTGATTTTGGACTAAGTGCCATTTGCGAGAATTAATCAACCTTGTTTTGTTTTGTTTTTTTCCTCTAGCATGATAAACTTTGCCATTTTATTTTCCTTTTTTGTTATAATACTCTATTTCCAACAAAAGTTTGTAAATATCATGTGAATATTATATGTATATATATATATATACATTTCTTGATATTTAAAAATAAACTTTATTTTCTAATTCTAACTATCATATAGTCCATTGATCTCACAATCTTTTTTAAAATTACAGGCTAATACAAGTAATATAAAAAACTCTTTATTTGTGATCAATGATATATATCCTTCATTAAAATTTGGCTTGCTATTAAATGACTGAGTTGGCCCACGTAGAACGTCTCCTTCATGTAGATAAGTAGAAGTGTGTGATTATGTGTAAGTTCAGCTAACATTTATTGTGTATCAGTGACCCTCGGGCACTGTGCAGGGTCTGGTCTTGTCCTTAAAGTGATATTATTTGGTCCCTGAGGAACATCCCACAAAGTGAGTGAGACGTTATTTAAATTGTTTTAAGAAAAAATAATGCCATGAAATTCTGGTAAATGTTATGCTGTGCACACATCCAAGTTACTTACTTCACAATAACTGAAAAGTATTCTTATTGTACACAATATTATTCAGAAAAGATTTTCTGCTGAAAATAATAGTTGACCATTCATATAAAAGGCTGAGGGAAATTAACCACATCACATGAGTCAGGGAGAACATCTTTTCCATCAAAGGAACATTGTGAATAAATTATGAACCTGTAAAACAGCATGGTGTCTGCTGAGAACGTCAGTTTAAAGTGCAGGATATAGAATGACAAATGCTGAATTAGAAGTAGACTGACGTCCCTTCATCAAGGGCCTTTATGCCAGACAATGGAGATTCAGCATTTCCCCTTTAGTGGAATTTAGCAGAGCAATAGAGAAGTCTTAAACAAGGGAGTGAGTACCACGGTCATATTTTATTTAAGAAGCATCCTGGAAGATCATCATAAAGTGACAAGGCTGGATCAAAAGAGACCCTTTAGAAATAGATTAGAAAGATCCAGATGATAGATAAAGGGGGGGCTGAACTAAGTGGCAGCATAAACAGGGACAGAATGTTGGAGTGGACTCAATATTCAAGAGAGAAAATTTTACAAGACTTGAAAAATAAATGAGGGCGAATAATAAAAAACACAGAGAGGAATTTGGACTGATTATTAGGTTTCTGATATTTTTGATTGGATACTTGGTAGATGCTATATAGAGGCCTGAGAAGGGGGGATCAGAATAATAATTTTGCAGAAAGGAAGTTGAATTCAGATTTACATAATTATGATTTTAAATGACCATTGGTCATTTGGCATTTAAATGTAAGATTCCGGCTCTGGTTTTAGATTGGAGCAAGTGCATTCAACTGAAATGTTTGAGCATCAAGAATTAAGAGATATCCTCATGCGAAAAATATGAATTATATTTAGTGACTTTAAATTCTCATACATAATTAATTCCCAAAGGAAGTGCTTCTTCATTTACCTTCATATTTTTTCTCTGTATTTTTTCTAAGTTGAACATTGTAAATCATGTCTAGCTCTACCTAATTTGAATAACGCTGCTTTTCTTTAAGACTTCCCTTCCCCTTCCTTAGCATCAGCAAATAATTTTTATTATTGACTTTGGCAATAAACTAAGTGATTTGACCATCTCTTTGAAGTATCACAGGTATCTCTCTTTTCTATCATGTTTTGAAAACTTGAAAATCAAATTTGTCATAAACCAATAAGATTATTACATTCTAAATTATTAGAAGTATCATAGTCATACTAAGTATTTACATTGAATACAAATTTTAAGTGAGTTATTTAATATTGTTAGTAAATATGTTTTAATCGTATATTCTACCCATTTCAATTATAGCAACTGATGGGTGAACTTAGAGAATTAAAGACGAGTGGGTTGTTATTGGAGAGGCAGTATAAAGCATGTATAAGAACACAGCCTTTGGAGCTGGACTACTGGATTAAAATCCCCAAATCTGGCATTCTCCAGCTTTGTGACTGTAGGTAGGTTGTTTAACTCTTTGCCACGGATTTCTCTGTTGTCTCATCTTTGCAGAGAGTCTGTGTTATATAAAGAAACGTTTCATAAAAACTAAGAGAGCTTACAATCTGGTATACGATACAGCAACTACAATACTACTTAAAATTTAAAAAAACTATAAAAAAATCCTTACAATAAAAAATATTAAGTACATAGAAAAACGGGGATTCAAAATTGTGCATGCCTTCGGCCAAAGGATTTGAGCATAAGAGACATGGTAATGTATAATGAATAGAAGACAGACAACTTAACTTGGATTTTTAACATCAGCACCTGAACACTGTCAGTTAGTCACTATTTTCTCATTTATAAAGTCTGAATAATATCCGCCGTATTTAATAATTTAGTAACATTTACATAAATATTTATACTATAAGTTTATATATTTAAAACAAATATAAAATAAATTTTCATGACAATAAAGCTTTTACATTCTTTCCTTTAATTACATAGTAAAATGGGTTACTATATAGCTTAATATGACTGAAGATATATATATATGGTTATAAATTACTTTCTCAAGGTAATACTCTCAAGTGGCATATCTGAAAGTCAATCTGCTTTCTGAACCCATATTTGTCTTTCCATTACCCTATGCATGTGACTGAGCTCAATTCCCCGATTGGAAAGCAGAGACTGCACAGGACCAACCTGTAAAGCCCGCACTTAGGCCACACATTTATAAATGTTGGGGAAAGAACAAAAGGAATCCAAAGAAAATACAACAAAACAAGGATAAAAGCTCAGATTAATTAGGGAGACAGACACAACCTCACCAAAGGTGTCTCGAAACACCCAATACCATGCTTGCATTTTCTCCGATTGAGGAAGAAACAAAGATTTAGCAAAAATATGGGAAATTAGGAATGAAACAGGTGATGTCACCAAACATTAAAATGACTAGTATTCACACATTTCTGCCAACATCACTTACATAAAATGGATAATTTCCTTAAAAATAAAAATCAGACTAAAAAATACATGGACCAAAATCGAGGCCTAGGATTTCAAGCGCTCATCCTGGCCCAAAACCATCAAGTTGGCCCCGCCACCGGCCAGCGCAGGAACTTACCTTTGGAGGGAGGAGCGGGGCGTCCAGGGGAGGATGGCGGCACCTGGGGAAGGACTGGAGGAGAAAGGACACGGGAGGGTTGAGGAGGGAGGAGAGGAGGCCTGCGCCCCTGCGCCTTCCCCCAGCCCCGCACCCAGGGCTCCTGCAGCTCTCAGGGAGGAGGAACCCGCGGGACCCAGAGCTGGGCCACGCACCAGGCCACCCTGTG
>NW_006283760.1:453119-453673 GCF_000327345.1 Myotis davidii | reverse complement strand
GCCCTCGGCCCCCGGAAGGCAGCCCCACTCCCCGACCCCAGAGCTCACGCGCCCAGGCGCACCCATGACACCAGGGTCCCAGCAAAGGATCCTGCATCCGGCCCCGGCTCTCCCAGGCGACTTAGGGCCCCGAGGCCCCAGGTCAGTGACCTCAAAACCTGCCTCCTGGGCTCCGGGGAACGCAGGCCCCGCTCACCTCCGCACCTGCCGCTCTGGAGACTCCCACACGGGTCTCAGGAGACCAGCTGCTCCCAGAGCAACAAGTTCCCAGATTTCCCAGAGCCCGGGCCTCCCAGGCTGCAAACACCTGAGCTCTCCAGCTGCCCCTGGCTTCCTCCGCTCCAGGCTGTCGGCCATCCTGGTGAGAGGCCCACGCTCGCCCCCATGCCGTCACCTTACTCACGTGCAGACAGCTCGCCCACGTGCAGACAGCTCGCCCACGTGCAGACAGCTCGCCCCCATGCCACCAGCTCCCCCACATGCCCGTCATCTCGCTCACGTGCAGACAGCTTGCCCACGTGACCACCAGCTCGCCCACGTGAGACAGCTCGCCC
>NW_006283760.1:452600-453059 GCF_000327345.1 Myotis davidii | reverse complement strand
TGTGGGGCCTCAGCTGCGGGCTCCCGGCCTCCTTTAAGCTCCGGCGGTCCCCGCAGAGCTTCAGACGCTGGAGGCTCCTGGACGCAGAAGCCAGGCTCCCGCACCAGCCTCCCTGTGGACCCAGCACCCAGGCGCCAGGCCCCCAGCGGACTCCATGCCAGGCCTGCCCGGGAGCCCAGGCCCCAGGCTGCTTCCCGAATGGAGGGAATGGAGGCATCAGGCCGCCTGCGGAGGCTCCAGCTGCAGCCAGGCCCCCGATCGGATCTGGAGGGCGGTCTGCCGGGCTGGGCCTGCTGGAGCGGTCACAGAGACTGAAGAGGGTCCTGCCCTCCGAGGCGCAGCCCCGCCCCAGGGGTCGGGAACCCCGGACACGATGCCGCCCGAGGACACCAGTAAAACAGACGGCGAGGACTAGCCCAGAGGAGTGGCCGCCAGGGACCGGCCGGGGGCAGGGAAGTG
>NW_006283760.1:446916-452562 GCF_000327345.1 Myotis davidii | reverse complement strand
ACCTGCCAGCGGCCCCAGGTACCGCCCGGCTGTCCGCCTCCTGTCCCGCCGCCCGCGCCGTCTTCTCGGGGTTCTCTCCCGGCCCCTCGTTATCGTTCATGGGAGGAGGTGAGTCGAAGCTCTTTTGTTCTGACCAGAAATCCTCCAACGCTTCTCACAGAACTCCCACCATAGAATAAAGACATAAAACTATAGCTTTTTAATTTTTTTAAAAAAAGAAAAGGTTATTTGAAGGAAAAAGAAATAGTATGAAGATGAGGATTACTGAGACTTAGGGGACCACAATAAAGTAATAGTTTTATCCAAAGCAATAGCATCAAGAAACCAGCGCTGAGTATTGTTTCCGACTCCAGTGTCTGTGTGTCCTGGGGAAATTCAAGACACACCCTTGCTCGTTTCTTTTGGGAATGTTTGCGTCGGTTATTTGCTATTTTAAAGTGTTCCTCGGCTCTAGAGGAAGATATTTTCCTCTCGTTATTTTTTTAATGCTCACCCAAGGACGTGTTTTTATTGATTTTAGAGAGAGCAGCAGGGAGAGAGGGAGGGAGGGAGAAACAATAAATGAGAGAGAGAGAAACATCAATCAGTTGTCCCCCCCCCCCCACCCACACACACACAAACATACCATGAGCCCAAGTGGGCATCAAACCAGAACGTAGGTGTGGGCTCTGACCAGGAATCAAACACGCAAACTTTTGGGTGTACTAATGGCGGGGGGTGCTCCAGCCCACCGAGTCACCAGGCTGGGCTGTTTGGGGACAATTCTTTTTGAACGGAGTGTCACTTCTGAGTAACTTCTCGGATGCAGAGAGTCCAGTGGTTCGTCCAGTAACTGTACAGTGGTCAAGCTACCAGTTATCCGGTTAATAATGAGTACGCAGAGCTCAGATCACACTTCATTCCCCTTTTGTTCTATGAGTGTGATGTTTTGTTGTTTTTTTCCCTTGCAATGTCAAATAGACTCTTAGATCCCTATTATTTCCATCACTAGCTTTACAGTTTACTGCATTTTTATAAATTAATCAGCTTCATAAATTAAACCACTCTACTGATCTTCCTAATGCCTGGGAGGAAAAAGAAGTCATATTAACATAAAGGTTAAACATAGATATTTCTAAAAGTTTACAAAACTGAGCCCTAACCAGTTCGGCTCAGTGGCTAGAGCTTTGGCCCAGGGACTGAGGGGTCCAGGTTTTTATTCCTCCATGAGCCCCTGCGGTTGCCGATTGACACATCGGTGTTTTTCTCTGTCTCCCCCTCCCTTCCACTCTCTTCAGGCAAATCAATAGAAAAATATCCTCAGATGAGGATGAACAACAACAAAAATGGAGACACCTTACCAATTTTCCTTTTTCAGAAAAAAATAATTCCTGAGATTTAAATGTAGAAATGATAGGTTTACAACCTCCATTTTATCATACCTGTAATCTCTTAAGAAATTGAATTCCATGCAAACAGAGCATGCTTCTATTCTGCCAATAATCTTAGAATTTTGTATCTAATAAAAATATATGATTGTAGAAATAAGAGTAAACATTTTTTATTCTTTGCTACTTTATGGTTTTCAATTTTTCTTGGAATTTTGCTCAGTTGTGCAAGAAGTCCCTGTCTACTATGCCATAAGCTGATGCCATACTGTAAGTCATTTTATAGAGCTTCTGTGAGAATTCTGCTCAAAGCAATCTTTAAGACTCTTGGAATTTTCCTGGTGGTAGATATACAGGTAAATCCATCTCTATTTTTGCCACAATGGCCAAACATGGGGCTCTTATTTGTGAATCTTCTTTACTGTATGTCAAGCATCTAAGTTGAGTGCAGCCCTTAGGAGGGAGACGTAAACTTGTCCATCAGCTCTTGCTGTTGGTATGTTAGTACAAAACTTATGCGAAGTGTAGTGACTGAGAGATTAAATCCCAATTGACCAGATAATCTCTAAGAAATTTCAACTCACAGATATCACTGACCTAATTGGATTCAAGAACAGATGTCTGTGGGAGCATCCATCACAACTATTCTACATTTTCTAAAATTATTAATATCCACACTTTACCAGAGAAATAGAGACATATACAAGTAGAAAACAGAAGATGGCAATACATTTTCAAATTAATATTTATCCACGGGGAGTATAAGAATAGGCTTCTATTAAAATCCAAAAGCACCTGTTCTCACATACCTTCAAGGCTTCTGCCTCTAAGAGAGGTGGTGGTTCAATCACTTGATGTCTTTTTGTTCCAAGTGCATTTTTTCCAGGAATGTGACTCAGCAAAAGTGGTGAGATCACTGAAAGGTGATACACATTTTATTCAATTTCCAGTATCTTGGGAATTGTTGCCTGTTTCAGCTTCTGTAAGGCCCAAGCTATAATTAAAATTTCACAAACTTTCTCAGCTCTATATAAGAAGAGGTTGTGTGTGTGTGTGTGTGTGCGTGCGCATGCTTCAATTATAGAACCTATACTATACTATAATATACTAGTATATTATACATTTTTAGAGTTTACTACTGGTTGAGGCAGAACTATGGCAAAATAAAATTAACACACATAAATGCTTATAATGGTGCACCCCTTCCCTCTGGCCATCACTGTCTGTCTATGGGTTATGCATGTATGTTCTTTGGCTAACTCTTCACCTTCTTTCATCCAGTCCCCCTCTCCCCCCAGCCCCTACCCTGTGGTAGCTGTCAGTCTGTTCCATATATCCATGTCTCTTGTTCTGTTTTGTTCGTCAATTTATTTTGTTCATTAAATTCCACATTTACCAGTAAATGAGATCATATGGTATGTGTCTTTCTCTGACTGGCTTATTTCACTGAACATAATAATCTCCAGGTCCATCCATGCTGTCACAAAGAGTAAGAGATCCTTCTTTTGTATAGCTGCATAGCATTCCATTGTGTAAATGTACCTAAAGCTTTTTTACTCATTTACTGATAGGAACTTGGACTGTTTCCAGACCTTAGCTATTGTAAATACCACTGCTACGAACATAGGGGTGCATACATTCTTTCTGATTGGTGTTTTGGGGTTCTTAGCATGTTTCCCAGAAATAGGATCTCTGGGTCAAAAGGCAGTTTCATTTTAAAATTTTTGAGGAAACGCCATACTGTTCTCTACAATGTTTTAATTTGCATCTCTCTGATTAATGACCTTGAGCATTTTTCCATATGTTTATTGGCCATCTGTATGTTCTCTTTGAAAAAAATGTACGTTTGGGTCCTTTGCCAGTTTTTTAATTAGATTTTTTGTCTTCCTGGTGTTGAGTTGTATAAATTATTTATATGCTAGAGGTCCGGTGCATGAAATTCATGCACAGATAGGGTCCCTAAGGCCTGGCGGGCAAAGAGGGCCAATCGGTCCTTCCTTACCCCTGCTGCCAGCTGCCAGCCAGGGCCTTCCTTCATTCCACGCTGACCCCTGGTGGTCAGTGCACGTCATAGTGAGCAGTAGAACTTGTAGTCAGTCAAACTCCAGAGGCAACAATTTGCATATTAGCCTCTTATTATATAGGATTTTTTACATTAACCCCTTATCAGGTGTATCACTGGCAAGTATGTTCTCCCATGCAGTGAGTTCCTCTTTTGTTGATGGTTTATTTTGCTGTGCAGAAGCTTTTTAGTTTGATGCAGTCCCATTTGTTTTTTTTCTCCTGTGTTTCCCTTGCCCTAGGAAATACATCAGCAAAAATCTTGCTATAGGAGATGTCTGAAATAAAGATAGATTTTCTATTGTCTTATGAGATTTGTGAGAACTATCATTAATAAGTATGAATGGCTGGGTATCAGGTCATGAAATTACCCATAAAATACTCCATTAAGCACTAGGAATGAACATGTAGATAAGAGAGAATTTTTTTTTACCCAAGTTAATGTTTGCTTCTTAGTAAGTCAATAATTTTTTGCCTAATGAAAAATGAAATGATTATGTTCCTATGGCTCCCTCTTCCCTATCCCTCTACCCCAGGTGGTTTCTTGGGTATATTTCTGAAATAGACCCAACAGCAGCTACGGAGTCCATGGGTCTTTTCCAGATACCTAGGTCACAGGTTATTCATTGGGAGAGGCTACCAGGCAGCTACTGTGCTCAGATTTAATAGGGCACCAACATCACCCAAAAAAGTGACTGTCTCCAGCTAATGCTGTGAAGAAATAGTGCTAGTCAGTCCCACAGCTCCTGAGAGAGGCTCCATTTAGAAGTACCTCCCTTCAGGGAAGATTAATTTGTCAGTTCAGGCATATATTTCAACAGTATGTTTCCCTGCACTATCTGAAAATTTTATTTCTTTTTAGCACAATATATAAATTCAGTACTAAATAATACGACAGAGTGCCCTCAATGGTAAAGTATATTATCTAAAAATAGCAGGTATCTTTTCAATAATATATGGAAAGCATAGCTAAAGCCTTCTGAAACATTTTTTATGTGTGTGTGTAGCCAGTTTGTTCATTAGGTTTTCGTTAGCTCACTGAGAAAACTTTATGGATTAAAAAAACAGTGAGCAATGTTGAAATATCTCTTCAACTGAGTCTCCTGGGATATAGATATATAAGATTTGTGCTATTATAATAATTTATTATTATAATCAAATGCAATGAAATTTCAACTCAGTGCTATTTCCTAAAGCAAGGACTTGCAGATTTTTGAGCAGAGAGCAATCTATATATATAAAAGCCCAAGCGACCTTTATGACCAGACGACTGGCCATTAGCTATGATGGGCACTGACCACCAGGGGTCAGATGCTCAATGCAGGAGCTGCCCCCTGGTGGTCAGTGTGCTCCCAAGCCAACCTCCTGCGGTCCCTCCCCCTGGCCAGCCAACTTCCTGCTGTCCCTTCCTTGCACCCCCCTCGCCCCCCAGCCAGCTGCCCCGATAGGTCCAATTGGGACTGGGTGATGGTCTGGGTCGACCTCCAATAGCCGGCCAGGCCAAGGGCGCATGCACGAATTCATACATCGGGCCTCTAGTTTTTAAATAAAGATAACATTCTATTTCATGCTTTCAGAATCTATCAGATTAGGTGCCACTTTCACATGGTATAAAAGAGTCATTTGCTGTCCAGCGGTTTTCACTCTCCTAGAGTTTGAAAAATATATCCCAAATTTCACAGTTTCATCACTTTATATATAACTATTAAGGCTGTTTTAAAGTCCTAGATAATGATAATAACATACTATTTTTAGAATCACTAGGAAAAACTCTACTAAGGCAAATTATATTTAAAAATAATTTTATGCTGACCACGACTTTACCAATTATCTCAACTAGAGGAAAGGTCAGCTTATACCCTGCATTTTGTGAGATGCAGTTTCTGATCTGTCCTGCCCATGGCAAGAACTAAGTGTAGGGCCAGCTTTAGTTTCAGATTATCCAGTGTCATATTGAGTATGTCTGTTGGTGAATCCTGTACTTTTCTTTCTTTTTGTAAACTATATTTTATTTATTTCCTGAGAGAGGAAAAGAGAGGGAGAGAACGATAGAAACATCAATGAGAGAGAAACATCACTGATCAGATGCCTCCTGCATGCCCCCTACTGGGAATTGAGACCATATCTTGGGCATATACCCTGCTGGAAATGGAACCTTGACCTCCTGGTTTATGGGTTGATGCTCAACCACTGAGTTACACCAGCTGGGCTGGTCCTC
>NW_006283760.1:445999-446657 GCF_000327345.1 Myotis davidii | reverse complement strand
ACCCAGGTTCGATTCCAGTCAAGGGCATGTACCTGGGTTGCGGGCACATCCCCAGTAGGGAGTGTGCAGGAGGCAGCTGCTCGATGTTTCTCTCTCACTGATGTTTCTAGCTCTCTATCTCTCTCCCTACCTCTCTGTAAAAAAATCAATAAAATATATAAAAAAATAAATAAAAATAAAAATGGTTGTGAATTCACTGTAAACAAATGTGACCACGTGTTGCCATCTTCTAAAAATAAGTTTTTATCTTTCAGTAAGGGAGTATTGGAGTTTTTCTAAACCAAGCTTAAAATTACCTTGCTTTGTAAGTAGCCTTGAATTATATAGGCACTTTAAGCTACCTCTATACAATGAAATTATTTTATCAAATTCTCCTCTATCTAGGTAAGCTTTATTCTCAAACCTAATAGCAAATTAGAATTCTAGAATATCTAGGTATCCCTGAAATAATTATAGTTAGAGGCCTGGCACACAAATTCGTGCATGGGTGGGGTCCCTTGGCTGGCTGGTGATCGGGGCTGATTGGGGTGTCTTGCCCAATCCGGAGGGAGGGACCATGGGAGGTTGGCTGGCCGTGGGAGGTTGGCTGTGGGAGCACACTGACCACCAGGGGCCACATCCTCCATTGAGTGTCTGCCCCTTGGTGGTCAGTGCATGT
>NW_006283760.1:409371-445941 GCF_000327345.1 Myotis davidii | reverse complement strand
TAGAGAGAAACATCACTGATCAGATGCCTCCTGCATGCCCCCTACTGGGAATTGAGACCATATCTTGGGCATATACCCTGCTGGAAATGGAACCTTGACCTCCTGGTTTATGGGTTGATGCTCAACCACTGAGTCACACCAGATGGGCTGGTCCTATACATTTCAAAACAAAAAGTGGTAGTAAGATCTGAGCTCCTCATACAAGCAAGCATTTGCTGTCTTATCTCATACTGTATTTGTTGCTAACAAAATAGTATTTTCATTTTTAATTCCAATCAGTTTTATTGTGTAGTTTAAATACAATGTCTGTCTCCCACAGTTCTTCCTATGCAGGTTGCTGAATTCTCACCAAGTACTTTAAAAATGGTTGTGGCCGAAACCAGTTTGGCTCAGTGGATAGAGCGTTGGCCTGCGGACTGAAAGGTCCCAGGTTCGATTCCGGTCAAGGGCATGTACCTGGGTTGCGGGCACATCCCCAGTGGGAGATGTGCAGGAGGCAGCTGATCGAAGTCTCTCTATTGAGTGTCTGCCCCTTGGTGGTCAGTGCATGTCTTAGGAACCAGTTGACCAGTTGTAACGGTTGCTTAGGCTTTTATATATATACTAGTGGCCCTGCACACGAATCCATGTGCGAATAGCTCGTTGCCGCTTGCCTCAGCTGGCCACCTGGCCCACCACCACTCGTAGCTCTCCGCCGCTTGTAGCTTCCTGCCCTGACCTCCTGCTGATTGGTCATTATGCATCATGGTGTAACAACCATTTGCATGTTACCTCTTTATTATATAAGATAGACTAGAGGCCTGATGCACGAAATTCGTGCAAGGGGCTCAGCCCTTGCATCCCTAGCTGCCTTGGCCTTTGCAGCCCTGGCTTCATCTGGAAGGTCATCCATACAGGCATCTGGATGATTGTTCTGCCATTTCATCTAATTAGCATATTAGCTCTTTATTATATAGGATTGCCTGGAGAGTAAATTATTGAATTTTGTTTTACATTCAAACAAAATTGTTGTTTACCATTAATTTTACATTGTAAAATTAAGTATCTCAGACAAAATAATATGGATAAGTGTGATAAATTAATAGATTGTAATGTTAACTGCAGTATTTTAAATTGCTTCTTGCTGTTTCCCTTGTGTACCTCCAGGTGCTGTCAGGTCTTAGGGTTTTCAAGGCTCACCTCATGGCTTGAAGATTAAATATTAAATATTTAATCTTGCTTGGCAATATTTGTTACACTGTGAATATGAGGAGAAGACTATGGATTAATTTAACTGAAAACTCTTTTCTCGCTGTCTTCTCATTTTTTAGTTTGGTGGCACATCGTAGTGTCAATAAATGTTTGCTAAGTGAATATTAACACAAGTAATTGTTGCATTATTTTGAAAGTGAATCATTTGTAGTACAGGAGTATATTTAATTTATAAACTCACGGGAGATAAACTTACCACAAATGCATGAAATTTGATAAAAAGTTCTAATGAAGCTAAAAGATCTAAAGGATTGTCATTTATAATGAATATAAAAAGAATAAAGTTAGAATGCCTACTAGGGAAATATAAATTATAATTTTCTTCTGATTTATATTTAAAATTTTTAATTTTAAAAGACTTTGAAGCTAATGCATTTCTCTATTTAATATAATTTAACAATGAATTTTTATTGCTAATATTTCTATAATTCTATTCTGCAATACCATGTTTTGAATTACAAGTGATTTCTAAAATGTAATGCAAACATTTTTGTTCTCATTTATGTTAGCTTTCCTAATATTCTTGAATTATATAAAAGATCATATAAAATAAATCATATTATTAACATAAAATGATTACATTTTTAGTTATAAAGTAATAATCCTTGGCTCAACATATCATAAGGGGTATAATAGTCCAATTTAAAGTTGAGGTGAAATCAGATTATTTATGCTTAATTAAAGAATTGGATAAAGTTAAACACAGAATTTAATACTTGAATAATACAGATAATTGGTCAAGAAACAGCCTAGGCCAGTGATGGTGAACCTTTTGAGCTTGGCGTGTCAACATTTTGAAAAATCCTAACTTAACTCTGGTGCCGTGTCACATATAGAAATTTTTTGATATTTGCAACCATAGTAAAACAAAGACTTATATTTTTGATATTTATTTTATATATTTAAATGCCATTTAACAAAGAAAAATCAACCAAAGAAAATGAGTTCGCGTGTCACCTCTGACACGCGTGTCATAGGTTCGCCATCACTAGCTGAGGCCCTAGTAGTTACTGGGCTCTTCCTTCTCTTAAGTCAGGGCAGTAAGTTTACAAGGCCCTTTCCTCTATAAAATCTCATTGGATTATCATGTCAGTTTGTGTGCTGGACACGCTTAGGGGTTACTGTTTTCATTTTATAGCTGATATCCAAATCTCAAGTGGTATAGTAGCAAATAAACTTTTGGTATATTTAGATTAATTACAAAAACTTTCACAGCCAAATGTATTTACAGTTCATCAAAGAGAATGAGGTTATCACATTCAACAATAATATGTACGTAACTAATAATACAGCTTATGGGTCATTTCCATTCTGTTGGACAGTGTGCTACTCTGTAACATCGGAAGAAATTACCTTAGCCTTGTTAATGGTTTTTAATTTACCTGAGCTGATATATACAGAGTACAAGGCCTTATTCATAACCGGTGATCTACCAGTGTAAATTATTTTTAGAAAATTGGTTTACAATTTATAAAAACTGAAATAAGCAAAAATGTACAGTGTTTGAAACACTGGTTTTCAATAAACTTACATGTATGGGATAACAAAATATAGAATATTCCTAAAAAGAGGTGAAAGATTTATGTGGTCAGTGGTTGAGCATCGATCTATGAATCAGATCATGGTTTGATTCCTGGTCATGGTACATGTCTGGGTTATGGGTTTGATCCCCAGAGTGGGGTGTGAAGGAGGCAGCCAACCAATGATTCAGTGATTCACTGTCATAATTGATAGTTCTCTTTCTCTCTCTACCTCTCCCTTCCTCTTGAAATCAATTAAAATAACAAAAACACAAAGAAACAACGACAAAACAGGCAGGGAACGAGAAGGAAAATATTTAATTAGGAGGAAACCAACCAAGGGAAATCAACCCAGAATTGACTCAGATGTTAGAATAGAGTGAGGACTTTAAAAATAGTATTTAAAATGTTTGTATACATTTGAAAAGTTAAATAGGGACCTGTGCATTATTAAAAAGATAGAAATCAACTTTCTAAAAATCAAAACTATTACTGACATAAAACTAACTGGAGACAATTAAAAATAGTGTAGATATTGTGCAACAAAAGACTAGCAATCTTGAACACTCAACAATGCAATTGAAAATAAAATAGAAAGTATCAAAAGCAAAATCAGACAAACAAAAATAAATAATTCAAGTTGCAATCTGTGAAACTGGAAAATGAAAGGCAAATAAATTCCAGAGTAAGTAGAAGACAGGACATAATAAAGATCAGATGGTAAATCAATGAAATAGAAAATGATAGAGCAAATGCATTTTTATAAAACTGGTTCTTTGTGAAAATTAAAGAAAAGGTTAAATGTTTAGCCAGAATAATCAGTGAGTAATAGAAGACACTGTGCCAATATTGAAAGGATAATAAGGGAAGGATATCCGTATGGATAAATAATATAGATCAGTGGAACATACTAGACCAGAGGTTCTAAACCTTCCTAACGCCGCAACCCTTTAATACAGCTCCTCATGTTGTGACCCAACCATAAAATTATTTAAGTGGCTACTTCATAACTGTAATTTTGCTACTGTTTTGAATTGTAATGTAAATATCTGATATGCAGAATGTATTTTCATTGTTACAAATTGAACATAAAGCATAGTGATTCATCACAAAAACAATATGTAATTATATATGTGTTTTCTGATGGTCTTAGGCGAACCCTGTGAAAGGGTCGTTTGACCCCCAAAGGGGTGGCAACCCACAGGTTGAGAACCACTATGCTAGATAGTCCAGAAATACATGTGGATTTAAATGGGCAATTGATTTTTCACAAAGGTGAAAGTGCAGTGATTGATTGTTTTTGATAGAAAAGTTTAATTATGAGTCATAATTTCTGGTTTCTTTTCATCATCAATAATTTTTTAAAAATCCTCAACCGAGGATATTTTTCCATTGATTTTTAGAGAGAGTGAAGAGAGAGGGAAAGACAGAGAAAAACATCAATGTGAGAGTCACACATCAGTTGGTTGCCTCTTACACATGCCCTGACCAGAGCCTGGGCCAGGGAGAAGTACATGCAACTGAGGTATGTGCCCTTGACAGGAATGGAACCTGGGACCTTTCGTTCCACAGGCCTAAGCTCTATCCACCGAGTCAAACCGGCTAGTGCATAAGTAATTTTTTTATTGGATTCACAGCTATGTCAATTTTGCCTCGTTGAATTCTGCATACTTTTGTACTCTTATAAATACTCTTGCACTTCCTCTGGGATGCATTTAGCTATGTGAAAACAGTTATAGGGGATTGCTTTGAAGTTTGTTATGTGAGACAAGTGAAAGTTTCCGTTCAGGCTAATAATATCCCCATTAATAATGCAGCTCCCTCTTGAGTAACCTACTTGAAGTTCTTTCAACTATGAAGCACTCAGTTTGAATGATAGTAATAGAAACTGGCCCTGGCCTCTGGGAGTTCCAGAAAGTTCTCTCTAATCTTTGTGTGGTGCTTTTTCTGGCCTGGAGTTGTGTATTTTCAGGAACTTTTGATTTTAATTTGTTTGAAATATTTATACAGTCTATAATGATGCTGACATTGAATATGGGAGATTAAAACATAAAGGTTTTTAAAAGGCAGTGGTCCTATACTTGAGAATGTATCTTCAGTATAAAAATGTTATCAAATAAAAAGTATAAAAAGTGTTAGGAATAACACCATTAACATTCATGTGAATTCAAAATATTAAAGGATATATCTTCGCCTTGGAGCTGTATTACCATCTCACCACTTACTACACAAATATATTTTTAAAGGTTGCCTTAGTAAAGTCAGTCATACAACTCATGAATGTAGAAAACAAAGTTAAGCATTATAATATATTGAGGATCAATACTTTATTACCATTTCTGGGAAAATGGCTCTGGTAGCAAAAAAAGCTTTCCAGAAGTTAGTTCCAAGTACTTTTTAATGGGGTAATATTTTTCCCATTATTTTAAGCCCATAGATGGTGAGATGTCAAAAGAAATTCTCAGCCCATATTGTAACAATGAAAAGAAAAAAGTTGTTATTAAAAATCAAGCACAGAATGATAGTTGTTCTAAAGTATTTCTTTAAAATATCTATTCACTCCTGCTAAAAACATTATGTGCACACAGAAAGTGATTTCTTTCACCAACTGAGGAGAGCTACAATTCCTCCTAGGGAGACGGAATGAATGCTTATTTTATTCTCTTTTATTACACATTTTCAGCACAATGGATTAGCTTAATAGCATCCTATCTGCTGATGGCATTTAAGTGATCTCCCCCGTCCCCATCTTTTAGAGGATATAATAATGGATTTATGAATTTTTATTAATTCAAGATATTACAATAAGTTACAATCCTTTTTATTTTTGTTTCAGATTATCTTAAATTTAGCTATAATAATCTCATGGATACTTTGCAGATTTTCTTGGCCTTTGTGTTTTATTCCAAGTCACTAGTGGGCAAAACACACCTACTACTGACCTGGAATAAGTAATTTCTTCAAGAACCCTAGAGTCCTCTAGTGAAACCCAGATCTTTTATGTAAGATGTGACTATTATTACTGAAATGTCATTACTTCTGGACAATTTTAGTATAGATATACATAGATACAGATAAAATATGGTTGTGGCTGTTACTATGAGCGTGATAGGAATATACACATATGGTGAAATATATAAATAATTAAGAATGTAAAGCTATAATAAACTAGGAAATTATGTGTACATTTGTTTAAATATTTATATACATACTAGAGGCCTGGCGCACGAAATTCATGCACGGATGGGAGCCTTCGCATGGCCGGCAATCAGGGCCATTTGAGGCCTTCCTGCCGAATGGGGGAGGAGGGACCACAAGAGGTTGGCCGGCTACCGGAGGTTGGCTGTGGGAGTGCATGACCACCAGGGGGCAGCTCCTGCATTGAGCATCTGCCCCCTGGTGGTCAGTGCGCCTCATAGCGACTGGTCTTTCCAGCATTCAGGCCGCTTAGGCTTTTATATATATGTATTTATAAATTATGATATATGTGTATATAAATGTTCATTGTCAAACACTCGGTTTCATATAAATTTTTGGAACATTTGTTCTAAATCTATTAAATATACCATTGATACTTTAATAGAATTGCATTGCATCTATAGATTGCTTTGAGTAATATGGGCATTTTAATGATGTTAATTCTTCCAATCCTAGAACATGGTATATGCTTCCACTTGTTTGTATCTTCCTGTTACTTTTTGCAATGTCCTATAGTTTTCCAAGTAACAAGTTTTTTATGTCCTTGATTTAATTTACTTCAAGGTATTGTTCTGGTAGTTGTTGATAAAATTGTAAATGGGACTGTTTTCTTATTTTCTCTTTCTGATAGTTCATTATTGTTGTATAAAAATGCCACCAATTTCTGGATTAATTTTGTATCCTACTTTGCCGAATTCACTTAGTATATCTAGTAGCTTTTTTGATGGAGTCTTTAGGGTTTTCTATCTACAATATCATGCATAACCCATAGAAACAGACAGCAGTGTGGTGATAGAGGGGTGGGGGCAAGGGCTGGGTGGCGGAGAGTAAAATTTGGGGGATGGGACATCTGTAATAGTTACACAATAAAAATAAAGTTTAAAAGTTGTTTACAGGGTAGGAAGTTTGAGAATATCAACCGAACCGTAATGAAGAGGAATACAAACCAGTCTAAGGCAGAGACTTAGCCACATGTTGCAAGAGTTCCTAACGATTGAGAAAAAGTTTAGGAAATAATATAACCCTACTAGAGAATTTTCATTGTTTATGTGTGAATCTAAGATGTTTCATTATTTTACATATGCATGATTAGATAATCTCATATGATTCTCTTTCCTTAATGAATGTAAAACTAATTTATTTATTTTATTTTTCTTTAAGAAATTTTTTGAGCTGAATAAACAACTGGACAAGATCGATTAAGGGAGTTCACCGGACAGCTGCTGAGTCTGGGGAAGAGTAGGTAAGTGGCTCTTATACAAAATGCTACTTTAATATGCTTGTTGTTGTTGTTAGTGTCTGCTACATATCACACATTCACAGCCTTGGAAATGTTTTCCTTTTCCAAAAGTTCTTTAATAAGTAGATATTAGAATGTAGAAATATTTCCCACGGCAGCAATGCCATTAAGAGTATTCATGTTCTCAAAGTATCTCCCAAATCGTTACTTAATCTAAAATGCAGTAATAAAACATAATAGAAAACAACTCTCATGCAATATTACTAATTAGACAAAACAGAAAACAATAAAATGTAATAAGAACTCATTTTAAGTTTATCTTAATGCTGATATGAATGATTGGTAGACCCAGACGAGAAGAGAATAAGACGATGGGAGAAAGCAATTTTATGTTTACTTCAGGAGACTTTTGGCATTGTTAAGGGCTTTAATGCATTCTTCTTATTGCTTTTGTTATTATTATTTATTTTTCTTCATTCAAGTTTTAAAAATCTGAAAACAATCCCTAACTGTTTCATGTCTATTGTTATAGATTCTATGCACAAGACATTATGGGGTCTGAACAGAATTATTGACTGATCTGATATGACTGAGGTTATTAAGTGACTTATAATATTGTGTTTAAAATAGAAATAATATTCAGTAACTAATCAGAGAAGCTACTTAAGTGAATATTTTTATATTGTGTAATAAATGGAGAAATAGTATCTCTATGCTAGTAGTTTTGTCATCATCTGCTCTGAATAGCAAGTGAATTGTGGAAAAGGAAAGCAATACAACTAGTATTTAAAGCTTAAAGTTGAACAAATAATAAACTAAGATGATAGAGAGAAGTACATTGTCTCTTTATCTCTGGTCGTGGGAATAATATATTCAGTGAACAGACACTACGTATCAACAGAACATTTGTAGATTAGACTTTTCCAGATTTTTTTAACTGCTAACATTTCAAGGAGTGCTCTGTTGTTGTTTAAAGACAGTGCACCTTTCTATGAGTCATACCACTCTCTCCTTATTGTTTCATTTCTTCTATTTTGTTTTTAATTTGCTGTTCTTTTTTTTAGTTACTTAAGTTAGAAACGGAGGTGTTTTACTTGAGACCTACTTTGCATGTGGATATTGATAAGTGTAGGGTTAATTTTATCTCCTTGTTATTTACGTGTATATATTTTATTTGTTCATATTCATTTTCTCCCATTCCTCCATCTTTTCTAAAGATATAAAATTGTATCTCCTTTGATGGTATTTTAATTATTCTCAAAGAAAAAATGACTGGATATAGTGAAACAGGCATTGAATATTTAATCAAGATTTTTGCAAGGAGGGGAGAGAAGTTGAGTTCAAGTCCTCGGAAACATAGTGTGAGGATTTCTAAGTGCTGGGATGAGCTAGGAAAAATACTGGAGGACTTTCTGGGGAAGTTGATCAGTGAGACTAGGTCATCAGTGTTTGCTGAGTAGTGCTCACAGAAGGTAGGCTCCTACCCATCCACACACACTGGGAATTAGAGTTTCTCTCTTTGTTAATGATTATATTTCAGGATAGCTCCCATGCAATTGAGAAAGATATTCCTGGTCCCCATTTTTCTCCTTTTGCTTCTGGTGTCATCTATTTTACTTGTTATTTATGTTGTAAAGCCCATTTTGCATTGTGATACTTTCTGTTTAAGCCACTATATTTTAATAAGATTTACTTAATTAGAACATTGAATCTTTACATTTACAGTTAACTTTGTCCTTGCCCTATATCCTTTGTGCAAATCTATATTTTAACCTTGTGTCATTTTCTTTAGCCTAAAAGACTTTCTGTAATATCCATAATGTAGATCTACTGATTTCCTTTAGCTTTATAAACAGTTTACAAATGGCTTCTCTTGCTTTGCTTTTTACTTCGGTAATGTTTTCTTTTCCTGCAAAGTCCAAGCAACTGTTAATCTTCTATAGTGTAGTTTTCATCATATCCATTGTAATTTTTATTTCAAGTAGTTCAATTTGTGTTTTCTAATATCTCTAGTGTTCAATGTAAGTTTCTGAACTTATGAAATGCAAATAAAAAACCTGTGTTAATACCCTGGTCTTCTAATTTCAGTATCTCTGTCACGTTGGGATCTGCTTTCATTATTTTTTTCATTACAAATAGCACATTTCTGCTTCCTTGTATGCCAGGTATTTTTGTTCAGTCCCTGGCCAGGTAGCTCAGTTGGTTAGAGTATCGTCCTTATACTCTAAGGTTGTGGGTTTGAGCCCCACTCAGTGCACATACAAAAATCAACCAATGAATGCATAAATAAGTGGAACAACAAATTGATATTTCTCTCTCTTTCTCTCCCTTCCTCCCTCTCTAAAAACAAATTTAAAAAAAATAATTCCTTTTGATTTTTTTATTATTTTTGAGTTTTGCCTTTTGTAGTTATTTGTAAGTAGTTGGTCCTTTCACATATTGCTTTTGACCATAGCTTAATCTCTGGAAATGATCCTCACAACGTTTACTAGACTCTTCTGCATCATCAGATGCCCAGTGCCTTATGAATCATGAGGTTTCTTCTCTACCCAAGAAAAGCAGGCCTTCTATGAGCACTGGACACTGTGCCCTCTACCTGTCTCAGACTCTCATGGGCTCTTTGCCCTTTTTACTCTAGATGTCTTGGTTTTCCTCTTCCCTAAGCTCAATCTCCTGAACTTTTCATGTCTACCCAGCTCCATCTGCCATTCCCCTCCCTGTACAATGGCCAGAAACTCTCTCAAGGAAGTAAGATGATATACTTTTAGGGCTTTTCTCATTTGTTTTTCGTCTCTCAGAGATGTTTCCTTCATTTACTGATGTCCATTCTGACGACTGATGTCTTAAGAACCATTTTTACTATTTTTGGATTATTTCAGTGCGAAGTTAAATTTATCTTGGCTACTGATAGAGTCTCAGATATATTTTTATTATTTAAAAAATGCAGTTAAATCCATTTTTACTTTTCAACATACAGTTTTCAAGTTGAATGAGAAGGACATATAACCACCAGGAGAGACATCTATCTCTGTTATTAACATGATGATTCAAACTAATATGAAAAAAAGCTGTTTAATTATTAAAAATACTAAAAGTTTGAACTATGCCAATAATTGATCTCTTTTAGAAAGCATCCTGTCATTTATTTACTTAAATCCCCTAATATTGCTTTTTTTTCTTTTTACAATTTCTACCAGTAAAGAAACCCACTGTATCAGAAAGAAATCCTAGCATGTTAGATAAATCTATTTTATTTTGAATGGTTGACAGTTTTAAAGGTATGTAAAACACTGCATTTATATAAGATTCTGCTTGAAAGTAGTGATTTCATTGGCAACAGATTCTGCATCTGTCTGTGCACACAATCCATCATTCCCTCTGGTTCCTAAGCACTAGTACTGCTAGTGGATTTTTTGTACTCAGACTAAATTCCCCAGCTCTTTGGCTTCATGGAATTGTATTAATATATGTTAGGTTTAAATTATGTTGGCACATGCATTTTGACTCTAAATCTCAATATTTCCCACAACACGCAGAGACAACCTTACCATTCAAAACGTAAAGGACAATGCCCTTTTGTCCTTTGAACTATCAGGTAAAAGGATTTGGTATGAAGATTGTCTTGAGTATCTCAAAAGTTGCTTTAAGAAATGTCAGAACCAATGAAAACAATAACTTACGGTAGGATTAATTATTATCATAAAAAAGTTTCATAAGTTATGCATGAATTGAAACACAGTTTTAGTTAAGCGGACATTAAGTGCAACTCACTATAGCAGGTGCATTTTCATATAAATGGAGAAACATTACCACTATTCCTATTTGAAAGTCCTTGCCACCATCTCCTCAAAACCACTGTTGCCTTCATGGAAACAAAGGGATATGCCTCTGTGTATATAAAGCCCTACTTCCTTCCACATGTGGGGAATGGAATCCCATTTTGAAAGATGGGATTATTCCTCCCCCCCTCTACATCTTTTCCACAAGTTCAGTCTCCCGGAAAATACTGCTTAAAATACGTTTTCCAATTCCTTTGGAGGCTTCCCTTTGTTCTTTTGTTGTGGAATTCTAGTAAGTGTATATAACTTAAAGTCACATAGCTTATAGTGGAATTGCCAAGATTAGAAAAAAAGGCTCAAATTATTGTAATTTGATTTTGATTTGACAGATGTTATGTGCATGGACTGTGTAAATATTCTATTCAAGAAAAAATATATTGTAAATATTCCTGAATTTTCTTTAGCCATCATGTATATCATTCTGTGTAAAAATAAAATTGTTTTATAAAATAATTATGTGATAATTATATTTACCTCCTAAGAATAGCTACTAAGTCAAAATGATATGAAAACTCTAAAGTCAGTGAGGAAGTTTTTCCAGCAGTTAAAATGATTCTGGCTTGCTTTATTTATTTTGATAGGTTGATTGACATATTTAAATAAGATTATTATTGTGATAACAAAAATTGAAAAACATCTTTGGAAATAGATGTAATTTGTAAGCTTAGGAACAAAATAATTTTATGGAGTTTCTTAACTATGTCTCACCACTCACTCAGATGTCCCTTTAATGCTACATTTATGTGCTCTGAGCATAGGGTGCCAGCAAGATACTCTCATTAGGAACTTATAAGAAATTATATAAATATTATTGCCATTAACATTTGATTTATTTAAGTAGAATAACATTGCTATTCTAGGAAGTAATAATTTAATTATATAAGTACTATAATACGTATCATATATAGTAAATAATACATCAGAATCTTAGCTGCCTCCTATGGGCTCTGGGACAGCCCCTTTCCCATTTCCGCCCTCTCAACCAGTGTCAGTGTGGCTTCCTCTGTAAATCTTTGGTTATTAGACTCCTGTTCAACTCGTCTTCAGTTTGCTATTCAGGTTGATGGTTCTATATTTTAGTTGTAGTTCTACTTTGCCTCTGGGAGGAGGTGAGTATACTTTCCACTGACTCCACCACCACCTTGGTTCTCATACCTAAACTCTTCCCCTTGCTCTACACCATCTTTCTCAGCCTCAGTGGAACAGACAGCGGTGATGTAAGGAAAGCGTGCATGGTGGTTTCTGATGAAAAGATGAATGCTCAGGAGCAGCGAGGGGCACCTTTCTCCCCAATCTTTAATGGCGGTGAGAGGACACTCTGCATGCTGCCCTGCTGACCACTCCCCCTGCCGTGCACCGGGTCTCAATGCCCCCAATCAGCAGGGTCACGAGGAGAGTGTAAGCTGTGCACACATAGATATTTTTAGAAAATAGAAGTTGACCGTCAGTGCATCTGAGCTCGTAGAGGATTATCTCACAGTTTTGAAACCAAGAACGCAAAGAGCGCGACGTGAACTCACACGGTAAGTGCTATGACCTAGTGGAGCACTGGGAGTTGTTTGGAATTCCTGAGTGCATGCCCATCCATTGAACATTTACATAAAAGAGGTTTATTTCTGAAGGCATATGATTTTGAATTTGCAGACTGTGCATGTGGGTATTTATTTATAATGAGTCAAATTGGTGTGCTGTTACCTGTAAGAATAGGTTTGTCATCTTCAGCACTTTAATGTAACTCACGTACAGACTACTTAATTGAAAAAGAGAATAGTTAACAGTGTGTTGCTTTTTTTATAAGCTTCATATGGAATAAAATGTCAGGGAGTGATGAAAAGATTTAGCAATTTCATTTCTAATGACTTTAATGACAGATGCAAGGCTAAAACCCCATGCAGCATCAAGAAAGTTTATCCTGTGTGTGCATTTAATCATACGTGGCAACTTTACAGACAAAACCAGATTGTTCTAGCTGTCAGCATAGGGTATCAAGTATAAATATAAATGCATATGGTACACACTGTGTGTTAATTTTCCTAATCGCATTCAAGTATTGTCTGCTTTCCGGTTTCCTACTTGACTTTCTTAATAATATGAATAATGATTGTTAGACCAAGATACTCAGTAGAAGACAAAATGAAATTGTATTCTTATTATCATTTCAAAAAAAGAATCATTGATTATTCTATATATAATTTAAGAATTAATAGAATTGCTAAAACATCATGGGCACGTCTGTCTTTGACCAGAGTTACCAATGAACCAGTGTCGTGTAAGACTCCCTCCACATTCTGCGTGGAGTAGGGTTCGGTATCTGAAAGAAGAGCCGTGCAGCAAATAAGAGAAAAAGACACGAGATAATTTGGAAATGTTGGGGAGCCAGGCGGGCAAGTCCAACTTAAGGAGAGAGACTTCTCTTGATGCTCTGGCTGCTCCAACCTTTTATTTGGTCTGGGGTAGCCCTAGGGTAAGGAGGTTTCAATGACACACAGACTAGGTCATAGCATGACCCTTAGGCAATTTACATGATTAAAGGTAGGGAGGTTGCTTCAGCTACCATTATCTAGATTAACTGGGTGGTATCTTGATTAACTGGGTGTTACACAGCCCTGACCTTTGCGAGGGCTTCAAGGTTACTAACTTTTGGGGGTCTCTGCCTATACTCAGCTAGTGAAGACAATAAATGGACTCCGGCAACCATTACCTGTAATACTTAATAGGAAATACTGTAGTGGGTATAGTATGAGTACCAGGACAAAGATTAAGACAGTTGGATCTCCAAAATATCCTTCTTCAAAATGAAAAATGCAGGTTTACTTTACAATATCAAATGGAAATGACATTGCCCTGAAATATACTTTCTGTATTTCTAAAGACCACTTTTAATGATAACTTTTATGCTAAATCATTATACTACAATGGATTTATTCTTATGTTAAGCCTGTAGTTCAGGCCCAAACAATATTAGTTTAGTGTTATTTTAGAGATCAATTCCCTGAAGTTGAAGCTACTCAGTGTACTTTGACAGTAATGTTTTCAGAAATAGCATAACATGCACCTACCTATGGAAATGCACAAATCAATGAAACAGTTGTAGCAATGGCCTTAATTTTTGACCCTTTTCTAAATCCGTTATTCGTCATGTAACTTTGCCTTCCCACTCATTTTGTGTTCCTCTGCCTTCACTGAGAACATTTCAGTGACTCCCTGTTAAGTAATGAAATAAATAGGAAATACAAATCTACCTGGTCATTTCACATGAGGCCAATCTACAGCTTATCAACAGACATCTGACCAAACCTAGGTAAGTCCAGACCAAATTTTTAGTCAAACTGCAGATTTGAGGCACTGAGCTTTGGGATGATTTACTGACCATAATTATAGCAATAGGTCATTGATTCAATCATTTTTTTAGTTTAATTTTGAACTTGTGTTTAAAACATATCGCTGAATGGAACTGTACCTAATTTAAAAACTTTAAATTTCAGTTTTTTAATTTTTTCACATTCCTCGAACTAAAAATATTCATTAACCTTCAGGAATATGTGGTGTCATCACCAGATGCATGTTTAATCACAGGATACTTGGTCCATTTAACTAGAATCTCACTTCAGTGCACTGGCATGAAAAATAGTATTTTGCCCCACCTACATCTTCTTACCCAACCAATTGAAAGTCTAGATTTTTTTCTAAATAAACTTCCATAGCCAGATCAGGTTCAATTCTTCTAATTTAATCATTGCTTAGTAGATAATTTACCATCCCAGTTAACTTAGATGTTTTGGAACTACAGAAATTGCCACTGAGATCTGTGAAAACTAATAAATCTTTCTGAAGTAACAATTTTTTAGAGACATTTTTGGTCTTACTGTGCTTAATAAGCACTGGTGTTCCAAAAATGCATGGCCAGTTTACCTTCAAAAACAAGGGTCTGCAAACTGTGGTCCACAGGCAAAGTCCTGTCTGCCCCACCTCTTTTGTTTTTCCCCTTTTAATCATGTTTTGTTAGAATACAGCTATGCTGATTAATTCACATGTTGTCTATGGATTTGTGAATGACCCATAAATGCCCCCCAAAAATATTGTTTGATACTTTCTTGAAAAAGTTTGCTGTCTCCTGTAGTTTATCTTTTGTTTGATTTTGAGAATTAATCAGTTATATATTTATCCTACCTTTCATTGATTTTGCTAAGTCTATTTATAATTTCCATTCATTTTGGTAAAAAAATTTGCTTTATACATTTAAATATATTTTGCAATTAAAGAACAAAATAAAATCAATGAATGACAGGCAATGGTATTGTCAGCCCTGCAAAAAGTAAACCAATTCCAAATGATTCATTTGATTTTTCAAAGTTCTATCTTGTCCCTGTCACTCCACTCCAATTAGTTCACCATTATTATTTTACCCCAACATTCTTTAAAATTATGCCCCACAGAGAAAAGTTTTCTGTTAATCTTCCATTATGACTATCCCTTCACTTTTCATTTTAAAATGTGTTTCCTCCTCTTTTTTTGTAAAATAAAAAATAAATATTCATAAGCATTTTCTTGCTAATTATAGTAACCTAAAATTTTTAAATCTTCAAATGCCAATTGCATGTTGATCTTTAATATAATTATATACTCAATTATGTTTATTGCTGATGACATATTTCAAGAAAAAAAAACCTGACTCTACAATTAAGATATAAGTACACAAGCCAATTGTAATCTTTTAATGTATTTTACATTTTCAAGAAATGAGTAAATTGCTGGCTTCTGAGTGTTTAATAAATCTTTTTGGATAAATAAATGGTCCAAAAGTTCAAGTAAAAGAGTTCCAGATGCTCAATGAATTTGAATTCAAATTAAGCACTGATATTAAAAGGGTGGACAGCAAAGGTGCCTGGCCAAATATGACAGTTTGAAAATGAAAATGACATAAGTAGAACGTATTCATAAAACTAGCTATATAATAGTATAAGATAGATCTTATAAAAAGGACTTGATGGATTTTAATGAACACATACAACCTTTCAAAATGAAACAATCTGATTTGTACAGTAATCTTATGTATGTCTCCATAAATATGAAGTACAAATATAGGATAAACCTCTTAACATTATCACAACTCTCTGTGCTTTATTTTTCAATTATTTATTTGAGAATATATGAACATGGTCAATAAACTGCATTTCTAAGTTAAAGGATTTTTTTAAAGTCACTGAAAAAATATGAAAAATATTAGTGATGTAATTTTGAATACAAATTAATATTTAATTTGTTACTAAAATGTAATCACCATTCCCCAAGCATTTTTTAAGAAATTGTCAGTGTTCTGCCATTCGAATATTAATATTTTTAGTTACCCTTGAGTAACAGGAACAACTTAGTGACACAATTTCATTATGTCATACCAAAATGACCTGAGAGCCAAAAGAATTTATATGGAGATTAAATTTAAAACACTTAAACCACTTTGGAGGTTTTGAAGTTGAAAAATGTTGAATATTTATTGCTAGTTAAGTCACCAGGATTAATAAAACACACCTTTGAAAAATCCTGAATATTTTCTTCTATACTATCAGAACCTTTTGAGTACAAAAACCTGATAATTAACTATCAAGAGGGAAGAACTGTGGTTTTCAATAGTGAGGTACAATTACTCTGAGAACAATCTCTCTTAGGACACCTGTTTCCTTAATAAAACATTGGCGGGGTGCTTTTTAAAGGCAGATTGAATTTCCTGTGTTCCAGTTAGATATCAAATAAAAATTGCTAAAACACTAAAATGACTTTATCTGTTTTCACAGTTTGATAAAATGTTCTAAATGAAATTTCTCACATCATATCCTTATTTACATATCTTCTAAAATCAGAATAACTTTGACTTATTACTAGAAAGGAAGTATTGTAAGGTATCAGTCAGAAATAGAAAAGCATTTGAAAGAGGTATGGCTTTCTGACTTTCTAGTACAAGAAATATTTAAGAAAAAAATTCAAGAAAAAAGAATAAATGTAAAATACTAGACCTAAAGAAGCATTCATTTGTATGCATTTGTTAGCATTTATGGCACATATCCAAAATTAATTTTTATATTCTCATCACTGAAGACAGTGCCTAGCAAATAGCAGTTAGTGAAATAGTATGTGTTGAATGAATGACTGATTTAATTCAGCAAGCCTTTGTGTGCTCTCTCACAATGAAAAAAAAAGTCTGAAGGCAGGAAGGGCACTGTCACTGGTAAGTCTGCCTCTCCTGGCGGGGCTTAGGCACCCACTGGACACTTTCAGCATCGGGAGAAGTCTGGAGGATTTATCTTGTCGGGTGCAGGGAATGCAGGCAGGCAGAGATAAACTTGGGATAGAGTTTTAGCTCAGCAGGGACCAGGCTGAGCAGTCAGTATTTGAAAACACTTGCGCTAAGAGTAAAGTCACATGAGGAGAAAGGAAGGAACAGATAAAGATGGGAACTGAAAATGAAGACATAACACTTGTTCATCTCTGCAAGTCAGCTTCGTGGCTTGCAGGGGAGTGTATCAATTTATTTCTGGAAAATTTTGAACCTTATGTTTTTTAAGAGAGGGAAATGGATTTTTCCTTTCCCAGTTCCAACCTACAAAACTACATGTAGTTTGTCTTCTTTTGGGAGTTAGGGCTTCCGTGAATAAGAAAAATGGATCAATTGTTGGTAACATTCATTAACTGCTTTAAAGGTCTTATGAAATAAAAAAAATCCAAATATCAACAGTATATTTAATCTGTGTCTTCAACTTAAAAATACATTTTAATACGGTTACATTATCTGTGGTCTAGGGTTGATTTGCAGAATGCCCACCACTCCCCAGAGGAAAGACCTGCATTTTACTCAAATTGGGGGGATACTTATATAGGTCTCATTTACTAATGATTTCACTTCATCAAAAGACCAAAAAGGAAAAAAAAAATTATACATGTTGGGGGGAAAAAGCCACACAATTGGATCAAACAGTGACTAAGACCTAAAATCATGATTGACTTATTTTTATTATCTTTGCTATGCTGTGTTTCTGATAAAAAGACCTTTATTTTAAGGTATTCCTGATACAGAGATCTGTGGAGTGATGGAAAAGACAGACTTTAGAGTTAACACTCTTCCACTGCATTTCACACAAGATGGAATTTAACAAAGACAACCACACAAGTGAAAACAGAAAGGCACTATGTGTATTTTATATTGACTTGTTCTGCTTGTTTACTATAATGTTATGGGTTGAATTGTGTCCTACGAGGAAGGGAGGGAGGGGGGGGGATCATCTTCTGAAGAGGTATCATTTTGGTATTTCCCCTTATCCTCACATGGACTTCCTTATCATCAGATTCCTGGTTTTAGGGATTCCATTTCTTCCTCTCATTTTTGCAGGCATATCTTTGGGTAGCTTCAGAGAAAGGTTGGTGGCAGGAAAAACACTCTAACTTTGTTCAGAGAAGACAAGCTTCTATTGTTTTTAACGTGAAGGTGCTTTATGAGGCTCAGACCTTCCATAACTGTAGGAAATGGGGGAGCACCTTTTGTAAGGGGTGTTCCTGTATCTAGTGGTGAGCCTGAAGAAACTCTAAGCTAGCTGGGCTGGCGGTGGGGAAGGAACACTGGATGTGCAGAATGAGAAAGATCAACTGGAAACCTGGGGGGTGATAGAACATGCAGGGATATACTGGAGTTGTCTTCAGTCACCTCCTATCTTAATGCCGTGGGTGGCTGGCAGAGGAATTGTTGTCCAATCCCATAGGAATAGACATGCAAAGGCCATTAAAATCTAAAGTCTTGTGGCTAATGCTAACCTGAAGCCATGCAGAAAAGGAAATTCTGGAAAATATCTTGTCAGATTTTGAATATACGTGAAGGCAGCATATGTTTCCACCTACAATATGAACTTGAACCTGCAGGATGCTCTTACCACGTGCCATAGCGTTATCAGCTGATGCCAGTTAACTGGAACAGGGGCTCACCTCTTTACCTGGGAGTCCTGGGGAGGGTTTAGTGACAACTTGTGAAGGATTTTTCTCCTTTTAAAGGTCGCTGCTTTCCCATCGGGGCCAATTTGATCTGATTTTTCTTCATAGGCACCAATGTAAATTATTATTACATTTTTTATCAGTTGAGTCTTTTTTTGAGGGTTCTTGGGCTTGAAAAAAAGAATAGTTATTAATTCTGAGTAAATGTTTTGTGGAGTATGAATTTGAAGTTAATAGAGGAAGGTATACTTGAGATTTTAGAACTATAACAAACCTGTGCTTATCAGAACCTATTGCTCTAGCTACAGTTTCGGTTTAATGAGCATACTAACATTTCAGCATCCATTACCCACCGAAAAGAGTTTTTAATAATTAAGGATAATTGGCAATAGAAATAAGATGAGCAGATGAAAATGACTCTGCATTAGACTTTGGCGGCCTGCTCTTCCCACATGAGCTACAGAGAGAAGCATGGAGGAGGGTTTGCAATAGCAATCCAGACTGGTCAGCTGTGTCCTTATTCCTTTGCACCTTTTTCCCACCCTCTGTACCTCAGCTTCCACTTTAACGTTATTGTATCAGGTTTCCTCATACTGCCCACAGAAGACTCCCCTGGGATTAGATACCAGTCAAGCTATGACTCTCTTCAATAATTGTGCCATATCCTTTTGTGTCAGTTAGCTTTAATTTGTAATGTCATTTGAACAGCCAAATCACTTTGAACAGCCTACCTAATACAGAACACCATTGTTTCATATATTTCCCAACACAATATAATTAAGCCTATCATCATGCCATTAGGGAGATTTTTGTTGTTTAAAAACAATCTTCAAAATAGCATATTTAGGGCTCTATTTTATATCGGTGCTTATAGGAAAGAGGAGTATCTTAAAGGTCATTAAAAAACACGTTAAAATTACACTGCCGTCTACTCAGCTTGATATAAAACCTGATTAGATACTTGTCTACATTAGATTTATTTCTAAATGTCCTATATCATTTCCATTAAAAATGTTAGAGCGTTAAAATTAAAATAGCATCTTTAATATCCTGTCCCACATGCTTATGAACTGTCGATGTGTGGTAAGTGCCTTAGAGATACACACTTGCACAGAGACTCCAGCTGCCTCGTGTACACTGAACTGTGCCCGTCACTGTGAGGAAACGTCGGTGCTGTATTTTTAGGGCAGGCCTAGTACTAACCTCCCTCCTCTCCAGTAAACACATGTAACCAGAGACTATAACTCTGCAGAAATGATAGTGAAGGAAGAAGAGAGAATGGCAGGTGACACATTGCATTCTGTGACATGCAGACGTCTTTAATGAAGTGTGTGGATGGTTGAAGGGTATGAGAGAAGGAGGAAAAGAAGGAAGAGATCACTATCTGGTTGAGCTTTTAGTTTTACATACATTCTAGTTGTGGAATGTGTGGGGACGGGTGGAGGGCCTGGGAGTCTATTACATGTCATTACAGCAGTTCTGTGGTAACACATTGTACGCTGGAAGTGTCTATAGATGCAAGCGGTGGACCCTCCCCACACGCACGCGTGTCAATAAAAAAAAAATGTTTAGGTGGCAGCCTGAACAACTTTAAAATAATTTTTTGTGAGCATTTTCAACTGAAAATATTCAAGAACACCCAAATTGTGAGTAATATGTTCATTTTTATAATACTCATTGCAAATGGATTTTTTAAATTAAATTCAAAATACCATGGCATGTGGGGATGGTTCCCATTTTGGATGCGTGGTAGTTAACTGGTTAAGGGAGGTAATGGGAATTACCTTGGACCTATACATATCAAGCCATCCATTATATTTAGAGTTTAGGGGAAATTAGATGAACAGAGGACAGGCTCAAACAAACAAACAAAAAAGCAAAACACATCTCCTCTCCCAGGCTATGCATTTTTAACAAATATCCGCTGGACTCTTGTTATGCATCATCACTGACGATGGAAAAGGTAGAGTGAGTGTAGGGGAGGGATACTATTTAAATAGAGTAGCCATGGAAGATATCGTGCTGAAAGCAACATTGATCAGAAGCCTAATGTTTTGTACCACAGGTGAGGGCACGGACCATGGGCATTTCTGAAACGAGCATTTGCCATCATGAGAAGAGCAAATGCAGAGTTTAGTGGGAGCTTGCTTAATGTGTCTATAAAAGCAGGGAGGCCAGTGTGGCTGAACAAAAGTGAGGGGGAAAAGCCTCAGAATATACATTCAGACAGGTGGGAGTTTGAGGAGCATAGATTTGGAGTGCATTTTTTTTTTTAAAAAAATATTTGTATTGATTCCAGAGAGGAAGAAAGTGGGAGAGAGAGATAGAAACATCAGTGATGAGAATCTTTGATCATTTGCCTCCTGCAAGCCCCACATTGGGGATCAAGCCCACAACCCAGGCAAGTGCCCTGACCAGGAATGGAATGGTGACCTCCTGGTTTATAGTTCATGCTCAACCACTGAGCCATGCCGGCTGGGCTTGGAACACATTTTTGGCTATGGTAACATCTACACATATTACTGTGTGTCAGGTGTCAAACTCTAAGAGGGACCTGAGCTGAAGGATGGCATGACCCGACTTACCTTTTAAATGGAGACTCTTGGTTGCTATTTTGTTAGTACACACAAGGAGGAGGAAGCAAGGAGACCGTTAGAATGATGTTATAATGATTCAGGAGAAAGACAGATGTAGCCCGGATAAAAGTCCTGGAACAGTAACAGAGATGAGAGGAGAAGATTTGATTATAGATACATTTGAAACGTGTTGCACCCCCACCCCACCTTATTCCAGTATGATTTAATGAGAAGGGCGCCTCCCTTCTGTGATCTCATTCAGAACCCATGACACCAGTCTAACCAAGACAAAATACCAGACAAGCTCAAATTGAAAGACATTTTATAAGATATCTCACAAGTATTCATCAAAGTTCATGAAAAACAAAGAGTGAGAAACTATCCCAAACCTGAGAAAATTAAGGAGAAATGATGACTAACTGCAATGTGAAATCCTTGATTGAATCCTGGGAAAGAAAAATGATACTAGTGCAAAATCTAGTATAATCCATATAAGGTCTGTAGCTTAATTAGTAGTTTTGTTCCAGTGATGATTTCTAGTTTTGATAAATGCACTATGATAATGTAAGATGTTAACCTTCAGGGAAATAGGTGGGTAAAGGAGTGTATAAAAACTCTCTCAAATATCTTTGCAACTTTTATGCAAATCTTAAATTATTCTAAGTTAAAAAATTGTTTTAAGTAATGCCAGAAGGATTCATCAAAGAATTTGCTGTATTATGTAAGGGAAACAGAAAATGACATTGAAGAATACTGCAAGGATTTTAGCCTAATTACAGAATAAATTTCCTTTTTTTATTGTAAATGAAAATCTCAGATAGTTTCTTAGATTCTTCAAAGCAGAGATTTGGAGTTAGAACAGAGAAGGCAGAAACAAAATATTGGAAGAACAGAAGAAGGAATATATCGTTAGGGGAAAAAAAGCAAAAATATATTTGCGGGATTAAAAATGAGAGATCTAGAATCAGAGTGAGGACAGTTGAGGAAATAGAAAAGAAGGTTTAATATAAATAACACGTAGATTGTTGGATTATATACATTTTAATGTTCTTCGGGAAAACAAAGTATATGTTAGGATTTTTTTTTTAAATCTGGACTATGTTTCCTCAAAATTACTTCACTACTGAGATTGGACTATTTGGTTCAAACATCCATAAGGTTTACCTCTATTTTTTTAATCTTTACATTTTTAAGGACAATAAGAAAACTATATGTGGCACACTAAATGGAATACTACAAAATTAGAAAATGTGAGAATTATCTTTATCAACCAGAATAACAGCATGTGTGTGTGTGTGTGTGTGTGTGTGTGTGTGTGTGTGTTTACAAGTAATCACCAGAGAAGAAAAATTTAGTAAACTGGAATCAGGAAAACCTAAAAATAAACAGAGAAATTTAGGCAGAGAATTCAAATAAAGTAATGTGATAGCACTTGATTGGTTATAGAAAATGTCTTTGTTTGATTGCAGACAGTCTTGGGCAAAAGATATATTCTCCGTGGGATATGTCAGAAAGCAGTGAACATTGTAATAGTCAGGGAATGAACATGTCAAATAAAGAGGAAAACTAGTGTATATCCTTAAGGCTGTAGCAGGCAGGGTGTATGTGAGAAGACAGTGAAGGTCAATGTGACGCTATGGGAGTCGGTTTGGAGGAACAGGAGTTGAAGTCACATAGGTACAGAGGCACCGGCCATCGTTGTTGACCCTTAAAAAATGGGGATTGAGTTTTTAAAGTGCTATGGCAAGCTGTTAGATAGATTTTACACAGGAGAGTGACATCATCTGATTTAGACCTTTTAAGTGTGTACCATGGCTGAATCTAAAGAGTAGAATTAAGGGGGATCATGAGAGGATGGAGGCAACTTTCAAAAAAAGGTGGCAAAGAAGCTAAAATTTCAAAGTATATATACACGTATGTAGTCTTTGAAAAGAGTTAAGAGTAGGGTTGGCATTGCCAAATTTTGAATGTCATGTACTAGCAGACACTGGAAACTGTTCGCATTTATCACATTTCACGTGCTCCCTTCCACTTACCGGCTTCTCCTGTCATGATGGGGCTATGCAGTTGCTCCGGCCCAACTCCTCGGAGCATACGTTTTAAATCTGAAGCAGATTAGACTCTGACAAATAGGTAAATCCTTACGGTGTTAAGTCACAGAGATTCAAGGATTTGTTCTCGCAGCAGCTAACATTATTTGTTCTAAGTAATACATGTCCTCATTAGAACTATGTTTAAAAGAACTATTAAATCCGTTGAATCAGTGAGATATGGTGATGTGGTAGTTAAAAAATAAAAGTTGATCAACCGAAGGACTTGTATGCGTGCATATAACCATGACCAATGGACAAAAGACACTGGGAGGTAGGGGAGGCCAGGGGATTGTCAAGGGTGGGGGAAAAAAAAAGGACACATATGTAATACCTTTTGTAATACTTTAAGCAATAAAACAATAAAAGAAAGAAAAAAGAAAGAAAAAAAGATAAATTCCTAAAAGTGGACTATGACTCAAAATGCTTTATAAATTTTAATTTATAGTTAAAATACCTGGTAGAGATTATACCAACATGATAACCATGTTTATTGCTAGGCAGATGATTTTTATTTTTATACATGGCTCTGTATTTTGTGTGTGTATGTGTGTGTGTGTGTGTGTGTGTGTGTATCAGAATGGGAAAAATTGCATGTATAAATAAGCCATATAAATTTAAAAAGAGAAAAAAAATAAAGTTAAAAGCAGTTCTCTAGGAAGCGGAAGTGTTTTCTTCTCCTTTGCTACTTTCGAGCTGTAAGGCCTTAATCATGTACTTTCTTGAGCATCTTTGCTCTCATTGTCTAATGGGAACAATTCCTTACCTGAATAAAGGCAGGCAGATCACCCACATCACCTTTTCAAAACCATGTAAGCATATGCCTCTGTGGCTAGTCTACATGTTTTTAAAAGTATGACTCTTCTTGATCTTCTCATTCTCTATGAAATTACAAGAGCTGTTTTACTAAATCCCATGCATATTCCCATAGATATTAACTCTCACATTATATATAAATCCAGTGACTTTGACTCATCTTAATAGAATTTATATTAGCTTTATTTTGTGTATCTCTTTTCTGAACTCTATCCAGTTTCTTTATTTATATCCCTAGTGGGACATAGAACTCCAATAATGTTCTATATTAATGCTGGCGATGTTTCAAAATGGCAGAGTTTTATTTATGTACTATTGGGAAACCAATTTTGCAAGCATAGCTGAATCGCATGCATATGTATTTAATGCATATGAATTTATATATATGTATATTCTAGATGTGTGAAACATTAAATCATTTAACCATTCTTTTGTGGTTGATATTCTAATGTTAACATGTAGATACCCTTATGGTACTTCCGGCTGCGACTTGGCCTGGTTGTCCTCAGAGCCAGCTCTTGCCCTTCTGTGGATGCAGGACAAGTGGGCTGGGAGACTGCAGTGTGTGTCTCCAGAGCCCTCTGGTACAAGGTTCCTGGATGGAATTGGTGGTGAGAGCCAGTGGCCAAGGTTGGAGAACAGGATGGTAGAAGTTGGGACATAATTCTTTATCTTTGGAAGCACCCATGGCAGACAGGGGTGCTAGGGTTCTATCTTCCAGTGATGGTTCTGGTCCCTCAGCTCTGCTAGCTCTCCTCCTCCCCTTTTCCTTCAGATTAGAAGCATTCGTGATTCCTAGTTGTCACATGCTTGATTGTCTCCTAGTTCTGTGTTTGGCTATGCAGCTTTTCAGTTATTAGCATGGCCAGTGTTTTCAAGTTATAAAATGGTTTCTTTCTTCCTAGTTGGACCCTAGCTAGTACAATTGTTGGAGTGGTCCTGGATACAGACCTTCAAAATGATATTCTGAAATTTGGATTCTTACTTGTTTATCACTTTCCAATGATGATACACTTTCAGATAGAAAATTTAATGTGGTGGACTTTGCGGTTTGTATCTTGGAGTCCCTGCAATTAAGAACATGCCCAGCGACTAAGCATACTGTTTGAAAATAGCTTTTACTTACTGCCCGCATCATGGATTGCTTCAGCTGCATAGTTACCAGGCAAACAATTACACCATTACAAATAGCTGACATCAGTGACCAATCAAATCCTATCTAATAAAGAAGGAATATGCAAATTGACCATCAAACTGTCACAAAGATGGTGGTGGTCAGCCACATTGGAGTCCCCCAGTCCTTTTATCCCCACGGGGGCGGGGCAGTGGCAGGCACACGGTGTGGCCGCACCCGCCCTCAGCCCTCGAGCCACCCCAGGTAACCAGGGCCGGCCAAGGCTTGTGCTGTAGGCAGTGGCAGCAACAGAGGGGTGATGGGGCGTCACCTTCCCTTGATCACCGGGTGACCTCCTGCCCCTGAGGGTTCCCGGACTATGAGAGGGGTCAGGCCAGGCTGAGGGACCCCCCTCCAGTGCATGAATTTTTATGCACTGGGCCTCTACTGTATATATAAAGTCTGTCCATCTTAGCCCCCACTTTGGAAACTCTGAAGAGCCTTGCTAGTTCCAGGTTCCCCTGTATAGTTGACCAAGGCAGCATTAGGGTTCTTTCACAGTTTAAAATATCTCTCTGTCCTGTCCTCCTTCCTTTCCACAGGCACTCCTTCATAAACATCCTGGACAGTATATTCTGCTCATCTCTTTTTCCAAGGAACCTAATATAAAAAAGAACATTATATTGAAATATTAGTGTTCATTGCATGTAATATTATTATATTTAAAATCTTTTTCTTGAAAAAAAAGGAAAATTATTTACATTATTAACAGAGATGGTTTCCATTTTCCTGACTAATATAATAAAAGCACCCAAAATATGGAATATTTTCTAAACTCCTTAACTCAAAGTTACAACTGTGTTCTAGACAGTGAGATATCCATTTTCCCATGGAGAACATATTTGAGACATCTGTGTGTATCAGAGGAGATGATATAGTCATAGAGAACTTTTCATCTTGCCTAAAGAGGAAAAAATAATGCCAACTTCACTTTCCTTAATTTTGCATCAATGAAGACATTTGTTTTAATATCACACTAGGATTGTGTTCTCTTCCATATTATAATTTTTAATCAAGTTGGGATTAACTGGTAGCTCCAATTTATATTGATTCAAGACTTCATCTGTGAGGACTCTTGGAATTGCAAACTTTGAATGGAAAACTTCCTGTCTATCCAAGAGCAAATGCTGTGTGCTACATGAGTTCTTTCGTTAAATTTTTGGGGAGGTGAGGAGCGTTAGAGTCAATAATACTGGTTAATCATAATACATATTGCACAAATATTTTTTGGTTTTGAATGTGTTTCCCATGTTATATGAGCTTCTGGAATACAGACTTATGAAGGGACAGATACCTACAGAGAATCTTAATCAGAGCTTCACTTAAAAACTTTAACAACATATTGATTCCTCCTTTTCTCATTGTCCTTAAAAACATTTCCAATTTCTGTTCACCCAAGCTTTTCCAAGTCACCATTCCTATAAGCTTGGGTTTTCCCTCTTTACTCACATCACCTCTCCAGGCCAGGCAGCCTTTTTGGCCAGCAATAACTTTGTATTTTGCTAAATGACCTCCTCTTCATATTCAGACTGTTAATTGCACAAAAGGGTGTGTTGAATTCTAACAACTTGTGATTGAATTAAAACTTGAATATCTCTAAGTATCTTTTAGACAGCTGATTTAAGAGAAAATTTAAGCTACACAATTATCACAGCTTTTGATTCAGGTGACCCCAAAAGTTGCATTTTTTTAGCCAGGACATCAGGGAAACCTATCCCGAATGGTCTAAGGAGAACAGTTAGAAAACACTGGCTTAAATGAAATCAATGCCTCAGCTAGAGACTTAAAACACCAACTTAAAATACTGCAGATTCTGCCTCATGGAGAATGTGGTTGAGGAGGGCAGGAGGCGCCAAATGTATTGATATCATCCCCCATCTGAAGCATTTTGAGCTTAGGTCCATAATGTACATGTGTTAATTTTCTTATTTTTTATATATACACACACATACACACACACTAGTGGCCCTGCACACAAATCCATGCACGAGTAGCCAGCTGCCGCTTGTCTCAGCTGACCTCACCGCCCACTGCAGCTTCTAGCTCTACGCAGCTCATAGCTCACTGCCTGCCCTCCTGTAGCTCTCTGCTGCTTGTAGCTTGCTGCCCCGCCCTCCTGCTGATCAGTTGTTATGTGACGGCATCCTGATTTGTATGTTACCCTATTATAAGTATAGATTATATATATCATATAATAATATGTATATTGTACAATATATATTTATATAATATAGTATATGTATTCTATATATCTATATCTATATCTATATATCTGTATCTCTATCTATATCTATATATAAATATTATATATCACCTTGTAATAACAGAGTATAGGTATTTTAGAGAAACAAATAGAAACTGAGAAACTACCAGTAAA
This sequence comes from Myotis davidii, assembly GCF_000327345.1. Classification (NCBI taxonomy): domain Eukaryota; kingdom Metazoa; phylum Chordata; class Mammalia; order Chiroptera; family Vespertilionidae; genus Myotis; species Myotis davidii. The sequence goes on along the minus strand of NW_006283760.1, from coordinate 417,886 downwards.
GTGAAAAGCAAAATTAACAGAGGATTCTATAAAATTTTCAACTATTGCTTTGGTGTTCCTTAGGAAATGTGTACACCCATTGGAGACCCCTGATCTGGTATAGGATCACATGAGAATATAATTATAGAATAATATTGTAGGAAACTTAGAGTGCCTTTACCAGTAGCAGCAAAATTCATGATAGTAGCAAACAACTAGAAAAAGACTTTTAACCGAAGAAGAAAGGAACGCTTGGAGGATGCTTCCACGGGTGGTGGCCTGGGGGCTTGTTCTTAATGGATGAAAATGGGTGAGACGTTCCCAGAGAAACAGACCCGATACTGTGGAGAGCAGAGGTGCATGACTCTAGAGTTTGAACCTCATCATTTGAACACATATAAGTGTGGGTCAACAGCCAGCCAAAGAGAGGCAACCCACAGGGGCAGGTGAGGAGGATGACTGGGCACCTTCTCGGACTTTGCCACAGGTTCTGAATTGGAACATTGAGGACGGATCTCAGGAGACTCCAAGCTAATCTAACAGGTGCAGATGAAGGGAGACACCTCCACAAGAAGGATACAAGTGAACTGAAAGCGGTGACACTTGCAATTTGCCCTCCTGTGAATAAGCTGTTCTGACAGCTCGTGTGTCTGGCTTGGTGGCCTGTGATTACGGCGCCTTGTTGTCTTGAACTAGTATAGCAGTCTTCCTTGCAAGATGAGGGCCCCCTGGATGCTGAGGCTTCTGTGACTCCAAGTGGCCAGTAATCAGTGCTCTGTGAATAGCTTGTACTGGGGATCTTGGACTTTCAATTCTTTAATCCCTAATACTTGTGTGCGTGCATGTGTGTGTGTGTTATGATGTGTTGGTAATTTGTATTAAACCTGCAAGTAATAAAAGCTAAGCTGACAGCATAGTCAACTCATTATTGTTACTTGGTGTCAGCAATCTAGAGGGCCAAGTGGCCACCTAGGATCTGGTCTCTATTGGACATCCTAGTCTCTTATCAGACACCATTTTTAGGCAAAAATTACATATTTATTGGAAGATATGAGTCTTTATATAACCCCAAAAGCAGTAGTTGATATCTATTTTCCTTTGAGCACACCTGTGACTTAAATCAACTTTAGCAACTCCAGGTCTTCATGGTGATATGTGTGTGTGTGTGTGTGTGTGTGTGTGTGTGTGTGTGTGTGTGTGTGTGTGTGTGTGTGTGTGTGTGTGTGTGTGTGTGTGTGCGCGCACGCGAATTCCAAGTTCCTGGGTTGGAAAATCTGAGCAGATGAGGATTCTGATTCCCTCACATGAATCAGTCAGCAATAACAGGAGCAAGCATAGAAAATTTCCTTTTAGTGGCTAATACTTCCAGACTCAAAGAACTCAGAATGAAAGGGGAAAGAAGTGATACATTTTAGTGTATCATTAGATAATAAGGGGCATTCACTATACTCTTTGATTCCTCCACACTTATATGGCTCCTGGGAGAGAGAGCTCTATATGATGGTACTTGGCAAGAAACACATATCTCATTTTTCAAATAATAACCCAGTCCTTTAATGTATTCTCTCTACTAGCACAGTATAAAAATTGTCAATAACTCATTCTATCTGTGTATTAAAGTTGTGTCAAGATTGAATCAGTGGACTCTGTGGATATCGATTCCTTTCTCTGGCTGGCCAGTGGCTTTTCTGGCTGGAATTAATATAAAGTGAAACTCACTGACAATATATAAAGTAGTCACATAGATGGCGATTCTGGAAGAGTCACCAAGGTCAGAGAAACCAAACTCAAATTTATATCAGGTAATTACTCTGTAGGAATTAATTGCTGGCCAAAACATGATATAATGGCAATAACTTATCCACAGATACCAAGTTTCCTTTGTACGGTGCCACAACCAGGAATGGGTTTGGTTGCTGCTATAAAGAAATTAACAGACTTGCTCAGGAGAGGTCTATGCTGTCCAGACTACGCATGGCCTCTGGGCTTACACTATGCCTGCCTTATACAGAAGTATCGTAAACAACACCCTGTACTGCCATCCTACATTGTACAGAGAAGGGGAGGGCTGACATCAACAGAGTGGTCATCCTGACTAACTGGTTATATAGAACATCTTTTAAGTAAGGAACTTCTGATGAACACTTGTATGGATTTGGATATTTTCATGCCTTGGGCCTATATGGAAATGTGCAATATTAGCCTTCACATGATATGTCTTCAATATTAATCTTCCTTCTCTTTTGCCTCTACCAGCCCACTAGCCACTGACAGGGAACAGGTAGTAATTAGATGGACTGTCTACTAGACATCCTCTACCACAGCTGCACTTTCTGAGTTAAGATCATAAAGCAGAGACATTTATAAATCAGCTTTGATTTGTATGTTTTCCATTTTTATTAAGAGATAGTTGACATGCAACATTGTGTACGTTTTGTAAAATGAAAACGGCACACTTCCTGGCATAACATCGGTAAGAGATGATAGCAAGATGGGCCTGCTCTGGAAAATTCTGTACATGCCACTTCTGATTGACAGGTGGTTATTATTGGCTTAATATATCTATTTTGTTTGCCTCCTCCAGTAACATCCTCTGCCTTAATCTGCCTTGTTCTATCCTTGTTATATTATGCCAGAGGTGACGACAGCTATGGGTTCCATATCCTGGATTATTGAACACTTGGATTCTTGTTGTATTTGGCCAATGGAAAACACTGGTAGGAAATCAGAGGGCAGTGAAAAGAAATCAGGGGTTTTTATAATCTCCTTCCCTACCTCAACACAAATCTGGTAATTGCAGCATTCCTCTAAGTTATAGCTCTTATAAATACCATAATTATTATCTTTCCTTTGTCACTTCAGGCCTAGTGGTACTAAATGCGCCCTGCTATTGGATCTCACTGCCTATGTAATACATGCCCAAGTAAATATACACCTATGTAAATATCTGCTACATTAAATTTTCTTCGCTCATTAAATCTGCTACATCAAATCTTTGAGTATGCTTTCTGCTTTATGGTAATATCTTGACTAATATATTGGCTCTGCCATCATTTATCTATGAGTGTCTAGTTCATAAAAGGAAGTCACCCGAAAAGATACCTATTACATTGCAATCTTTGATTGAAAGGATTAGCATTGGGAAAACCACATGGTATTCCAAATATTTACAATGTATTTAAAATATTTCTTAAATGTTGTTATAATTTGGTCAATGATATTAACAAGAAACATAAAGCATTACTATGTAATATAGTAGAGTTTTATATCACTTGTCACTATTATTTGTTTTCTCCTCTTGGTTATAAGAACGATCTTCCTTACATAAACATAGTGCACATATGGCAATAATAAATGAGCAGTTGAAGCATATTAAACCAGTGGGAATATATTGATTTGCTCCCTAGCATGTGTTCATTGGCATATACTATACATTTAGTAGAAGTCCTGCCAAATTTTAAGCAATACACAAGAGTAGCATAATTATGATGAAAAATAGTAGCAACAGCCATGCTAATATGTAAGAATATCCATACTGGTACTAAGAAGGAGGAGGAGGAAGTGGGGGCAGGGGGAGCAGAGGAAAGAAAGGATAAAAAGCATAGTTGACATCCAATAAGATGGACAAGGTGCCTGACCATGTGCAAAGTGACCTACATTCCTCAACTCAATTATCGAACCAGAGATAAGGTTTAGGCAAATAATATGCTCATGATATGAAGACACCGAGGAACAGAGGAAGATGTGAGAAAGATGGGAAGAAGAAGACACTGAAGTACTGAGGGGATGGACTGTTCACTTGTTCATCCATCCTGTTAGTGTTGGAGTCACAATCTTATTGGAGTCCTTTTTGTTGAGTTGCAAGGGCTTTTTATACAGGGTGGGACAAAAGTAGGTTTTACAGTTTTCACATGGAAAATAATACAATAATTAAAAAGTAGTAACAAAAAATAAACTATGGGTTTCATGCGCTCACAACTGTAGAGCTACTTTTGCCTCGCCCTGCATAGTGCAGGGTGCAGATGGTGTTTTATGGAGCTGTACACTTGAAACCCGAATGGTTTTATTAACCAATGTCACCCCAGTAAATTCAATAAAGTAAAGCATGCTAGTCATCCTCTTTCTTATTATAAATTATATCACATATTTTACTGTAGTTAATGGCTTGCACTAGGAAGTGCTCCGTAAAAAATATGTTGAAATGCTTTGAAAAGCAAGTGATAATGTGTGCTTTGCCACTTAGGTCTTCTGACAAACTTTTTATATTTTATTCTTCTGGTATTCACTTTACCGTAGGATTTAATTGAGAAGTAGAAATTTGCAAAAGAAACTAAGTTTAAAGTAAATATAAAAAAAATTACTGAAATACCTTCTCTCACACCTCACCTTATTTTTATTTAAAATAAATTAGGACTGGGTATGTAATGAGTCTTATGAATGAGTAGAAAGGAAATTGATTTGTGTCAATTCTTTTTCTCCTTGTTGAGATTGAAGTTCACATTTGGGAAAAATAATAGTAACCAGATATAAAGCTGTTGTCTTTTCTCCAATTGAAAAAAAGAAGAGGAAAGTGAAAGTTTTATATTAGTACATAATACATGTGGAATGAACCAATGGCAATTTTGTAGAGTATTAGTGTGTTCCTTTTATACATCTAATTTTATTTAATTTTGGAAACATAGCAAAGTCGATAGGTTGCAATATATTATGCATATATTTAAATGGAATTGTTAACATCCTAATTATTGAGCACCATGGTAATGGTTCAATGTCTCAAATTTAGTCGGTGCAGGATATGTGCAGTTATGTGAAAGCCCTGGCATTGGTGTAACTTTTCAACTAACGTGTTTCGGGGAAAAAGTTACAAGGAATATTTTTAAAATCCTTAAAAACACAAGTTGTGGCCAAAACCGGTTTGGCTCAGTGCATCGGCCTGCGGACTGAAAGTTCCCAGGTTCGATTCCAGTCAAGGGCATGTGCCTGGGTTGCGGGCACATCCCCAGTAGGAGATGTGCAAGAGGCAGCTCATCGATGTTTCTAACTCTCTATCTCTCTCCTTTCCTCTCTGTAAAAAAATCAATAAAATATGTTTAAAAACAAACAAAAAAACATAAGTTGTGAAATGTAGTGATACAAATAAAAATTCTTAAGTCATAGAACACACTTCTGGTTGGATTGAGTGTGGTTTAGAGAAAAAGAAGAATGAATCAACTTGGTGAATCTCTTAAAGCTCCATCACTTTGAGTCACTGGAAAATGATAGGAAAGAAGTTACTGCTAACAACTTCCAATTGCATAATATTCCCAAGACTTATATTAGCAGTCTTGAGTGTTATTAAGACCGATGTTTATAGTCCTGCAAAGTCTCTGTAATGAAAATGTATCTGAACGAAGAAAACATTAGTACCGAGATTCTGTGAAATCTTGCCTTGTCAGGATACCCTGAGGATGGTGTGAGAGTTGAAGTTTAGTTGTGCTTATCTAAAGCTTCCCATCTCAAGGCTAATGAAGAGATCCCAACAGCTTTTCTGTACTATCAGTGGAGAGCTTTAATGACTAGAGATTAATCAGTTTCCAAGGCAGCAATCTTTAGGGATATCTACCCAATTAAGGCAAGGAAACGAAGTGGCAAAAATTTATACCACTGAACAGGAACAACAACAACAACAACAAAACAAACCAAAAAAAAAAAAAAGGCAAAAAGCACTTCTGCTCCTTAAAGAAATTGCAAGGCAAAGAGTCTTGGATTTAGTGGTGCATTCACTTAATTAGAACAGCCAGGATTTTCATGTTCCTATCAATGTAAATCACTATTGAGAAAATCATTCACCACCTCTCATATTTCCTGGGCAATAAATTTAGCTGGATTAATTATTCTACTTATTCAGAAATTCTAAACCATGATAGGTGCTTGCCAATAGACTATAAAATTACCAACTCATTGTTTTTTAGATGCCAGAGGAGACTGGAGAGGTTGTGGAATGACATGAATAGAAATATAAGAAATAAATCATTCTAGGCGAGGTTTGCCTATTTATCTTTTTACACTCTAATTAAGCATGGATTATATTATTACTTGTATATAATGGTACAATAATATTATTGTAGTGTACTGTCCTATGCTTAAAGCTTATAAAGTCACTATGATTTTGAAGTATACCTGAAAGAATTTAACTTTCAGTAGAAACTTCCAGACTTTTGCTGTATCAGCCAAGCCAAGTTCCTTAAAATTAAGGTTGCTATATAATTGATCTTTTAAACAATGTCACCTTTGAGGGTGAAGGAAGGCACATACCATAATTAGGTGAAACTACATGTATAAAACAGAGTTCTTCTGGACGATTGGGACAGATTGTCTATAATTGAAATAATAGTAACAAATATGCATTATATGTCTATCAGTAGGAGTTGGTCATTCCTTAAAATCACTTTTATCAAAGTACTAGAGGCCCGGTGCACATATTTTTGCATTGGTGGGGTCCAGCCGGCCCACCTAATGGGAGCCATCAAGGGCGGGCAAGCCGGGGTAATGGTCTGTGGGCAGTTTTCTCCCCATCAGGGTGGGGATGCCCACTCGGGGACGGGCTAGACGATTGTTCTGCCGTTTGGTCAATTTGCATATTACCCTTTTATTATATAGGATAAGTGCCCTAGTTGGTTTGGCTCAATGGATAGAGCATCAGCCTGAGGACTGAAGGGTCCCAGGTTAGATTCAGGTTAAGGGCACATGCTTGGGTTGCCGACTCAATCCCCACCCAGTAGGGTGCATGCAGAAGGCAGCTAATCAATAATTTGCTCTCATCATTGATGTTTCTATCTCGCTCTCCCTCTCCCTACCTCTCTGAAATGAATAAAAATCTATATTTTAAAATATTTCTAAAAAAATTATAAGCTAAGCTGCTATAACAAAGCTGGCCCAAAATAGAGTGTTATATAAATGGAAAGAGGAAGGTTCTGCAGTTGAACCTTTTGCTCAACAACCAAGTTAGCTTGGTTGACTATAGCTCATCAGCAACAAGACAATGTTCCAGACTGTGAAATGAGATAAAAAGTGCTTATCTTTTAAGGAAGTGAGAAAAACTTGCATACTTAATTTTTACTTCCATTTCAGGGGAGATAACTTAGTCATGTAGCTACATGTAACTGACTGACTAGTGATTTGGTCTGCTAAAATTTGGATGTGGGTGATGAGGGATAGCCTGTCACTAGAAAAATGGGGGAGCAGAAATGGGGGAAATTCAGTCATCTTTTTCATAAGATTGTTTCTAAAATAGGATAAGCTGAAAATTACCAGAAGTAGTGTGATTAATGGATTAATCAAATTAGATATCTTTAATGCTACTTGAGGATATTTGTAATCTTGTGGTTTTTACAATGATTTAAATAGTGTCCTAGCTTGAAATTTTATTTAATGAGGACAGTAATTTTTCCACCTGCCTTACAGGGATGTGAAAATTAATAAGGTAAAATTCCTGAAGAGATTTTGAGCTCTTTATGGAAAAGTCACTCTATATCATTGCTGGAGAGGGGACTCGCTAGAGCGTGAATTACGGTTTTGCCACAGGAAAAGCAGATTATCAGTAAGAGCAGAAATGAAAGAATATGCTTTAAAAGATTTACTTCTCCTATGTTATTATGAGATGATGTGACATGTATTAATTTGAAGGTCTCTAATTTATAAATATGTGTGAGAAATTATTATATTTTCCCAGGCAGGCTTTACCTTTCTTACTTTTAAGGATTTATTTATGGAACGTTTCCTCTCTAAACCTTTCTCACAGCAGAGCTCATTATCAGCTCCCTCCTTTGCACCTACCTGTAGTAATTGTCTCTCTTCCAGAGGACTATGAGGCTTTCATCTTTCAAATAACTAACAAGAAAGCCATCTCTTAATTATCATCATTAAACACAGGAGGTCAAGATTAGATCTCAAAGGAGAGAGAGGGGGCCATGGAGGATGAGACAGAAAGCTGCCTCAGGTTCAAGGATTAGCAAGAAGCTTTCTCGGTATCATTCTTACCTCTACTAATTTCTGAGAATTTCCTTTTAGCTAATTTTTTGTATAGTGACTGGATGGAAAATGACATAATAAAAATGGCATTTTTTGAAGTCCAATACTAAGGTTTACTCTCCTTTATATTATACTAGAGGCCGGGTGCACAAAAATTTGTGCACTCGTGGGGGACGGGGGGTCCCTCAGCAGGGCCTGTGCCCTCTCGCAGTCTGGGACCCCTCAGGGGATGACCACCTGCTGGCTTAGGCCCGGGGGATTGGGCCAGGATGGCAATCAGACATCCCTCTGGCAGCCTGGCAGCCCTTGGGGGATGTCCACTTGCCAGCGCGGAGCAGACCTAAGCTGCAGTTGGACATCCTTAGCACTACTGAGGAGGCAAGAGCAGCTCCCACCACCACCGCTGTACTGGCAGCCATCAGCTTGGCTTGTGGCTGAGCAGAGCACCTCCCATGTGAGAGCGCACTGACCACACCAAAGGGCAGCTCCTGCATTGAACATCTGCCCCCTGGTGGTCAGTGTGTGT
>NW_006283760.1:387475-408877 GCF_000327345.1 Myotis davidii | reverse complement strand
GGCTCAGCTCCACCTCTGAGACCTCGGCTGCTGAAAGCAGCTATCTGGGTTTGTTTGGGTTCTGTAATTGAAACACTGTTGCAGCTCCAGCTCTGAGGCCTGGCTGGCTGAAAGCAGATTTCTGGGGTTTATTTAGCTTCTATAATTGCAACATTGTTGCATCCGGAGCTCAGAGACCGACAGCGGCAGGCGGGGAACCTTGACTTCCTCCATCACTGGAGCAAGCAAGCCTCCCATTCACTTTAGCTGCCTGGCTGCCAGCCGCCATCTTGGTTGGCAGTTAATTTGCATATCACCCTGATTAGCCAATGGGAAGCGTGTCAGAGGTATGGTTAATTACCATGTTTGTCTATTATTAGATAGGACTAGTGGCCCGGTGCACAAAAATTTGTGCACTCTGGGGCTAGGGGGAGTGTCCCTCAGCCAGGCCTGCACCCTCCCTAATCTGGGACCCCTGGAAGGATGTCCTACTGCTGGTTTACAGGGATCGGGCCTAAACTGGCAGTTGGACATCCATCTCACAATCTGGGACTGCTGGCTCCTAACCACTCACCTGCCTGGCTACCTGATTGCCCCTAACCACTCTGCCTGCCAGCCTGCTTGCCCCCAACTGCCCCCCTGCTGCCCTGCTCACTCCAAGTGGTTCCATATTCTATTCCATTTGTGTCCTTTCCACCCCTAAGTTAATGCTGTGTCCTTAATATTTGGTTGTGAGATGTCTCTGTGACTGAACTGGGCAACCTTTCATGTTTCTCTTTCCTTTCCTTTCATCTCAGGATAACTGGGCTCTGCGGTTTGTGTGGGGCCCTGGGAATACAACGCTGAGCCCCCTGACTCATTTTATTCTTTATTGTATTATTTGATTCCTGGGGCTGAATTAAACATGAAAACAGAAGAAAATATACACTTAGATAAAGAATCTGAGTCATACCTGGAGATTTCTGCGGGAGTTAACACTGAGGCACATGACACCTGTGTTTATTGGTCAATTTCCTCAACTATGGAACGAAGGTTGATCCTGCCCCGCGGATCCTTTGGAGATTGGATATGATGCATCCAGAGGGATTGACTGGCAGCTCTGAGAGTAAGATCAGAAGTCAACAGACACTTGTTTCCTTTACCCAGACAGAGTTAGAAAAACACATCTCCTTTTATCATATCAGCAGCAAGGGCCATGCCTGTGGGAGGCGGAGAAGGGAACCAGGGCTTCCCCCTTGTTCCTTCCCTGCCCTCCCTCCCAACATCCCTGCACTGGTCCAGCTGCTATGCTATGGTGGAACCCCTTACTCAGGCTCTGGCCCCGCCCATGTCACAGAGAGGAGCACGCGCAGTTTCTTGCAGACACAGAAGCAGCTGTGGAGTAGGGAGGTGGCAGTTACTCCCCTGAGCAGGTACTGAAGTCCTTGTTGAAGTCTCCACTCCAGAGCCTGCGAGTCCTGGGAGGCTGTACAGTGGAGGCGCCACGTTCCTTTCAGTAGAAACTGAAGATTGATAGGAGCCTGCCGGCTGTGGGGAAGGACCAGGAGGTCTGCCTTGAGTCCATTCCCAATCCACAGTCCTGCTTTGTAGGTCGAGCCTCCTGAGCCCAACACCCATGGCCTGGGCGCACAGGGGGTGGGGCCAACGCCATCGCCATGTTCCCTCTGAGCCCCGCATGGATGGCTGGGACTGCACTCAGGAAGGGCTGTACATGGAGCAGGCTGCACACCGGGCGGGGGCCCCCTGCCATCCCCTTGTTCAGCCTGAGCTCTGCATCGATAGCCTGGCCATACACAGAGTGGGCTGCACACGGGGCGGGGGGGCCTGTCATCCCTTTGTTCCACCTGAGCTCTGCGCTGATGGCCTGGCCATACACAGAGCGGGCTGCACACGGGGCGGGGACTCCGCCTTCACCACTTTACACCTGAGCCCAGCAAGGATGGCCTGGCCGCACAGGGGGCGGGGCCCCACCATCACCTTCTTCCCTTTGAGCCCCAGGGCCACTTTTGCCCTGCCACCCTGCTCTTAGCTGCCACTTGGGTTTTCGATTACCAAGTGGCAGGCGGCTTCTTCCCCTTTCGCCTCCCAGCATTGTGCCTTCATATGCAAATTAACTGCCATCTTTGTTGGCGGTTAATTTGCATATCACCCTGATTAGCCAATGGGAAGTGTGTCAGAGGTACAGTTAATTACCATGTTTGTCTATTATCAGATAGGATGCTCTTACTAGCTAGGTGAGCTTAAGCAACTAATTGACTGTTTCGAGCCTTACACATTGTTGAGCAGTTACAATGAGATCCAGTAGTAAGGAACTTGGCACATAGCCATATTTTAATGGCTTTCCATATTACTTCTCCAGCAATCTGCGCCATCAAAGCCATCAGCTTTGCTGCCTTTGTTTGTTTTGAGTGCAGATATTTGAGTGCATTTTAGATATTCCACACTGCTCTGCTAATATTGTTTATGTACAAATATTGTTATGGCTTTTGGGGTTTTGATCAATCACAGCTCACACACTCTGGTTCTTATGGTTATGCTCCTGATGCCCTAGAAATAAGTTTAAGTGTGTGTGCGCTCTAAAAATCCAGTGTATATTCCTCAAATATATCTTTTATTGACTTCTGTTACTAATTTTTGTGCAGTTTGCCTCCTCCATGGGATTCTGAAATTCTTACAAAGATTAAGTGGCATAGTCCTAGCCAGTTTGGCTCAGTGGATAGAGTGTTGGCCTGTGGACTGAAGCGTCCTGGGTTCAATATCAGTTAAGGGCACGTACCTTGGTTGCAGGCTCCTCCCTGGCCTGAGCCCTGGTCAGAGCACATGCAGGAGGCAACCAGTCAATGTGTTTCTCTCACATTGATATTTCTCTCTGTCTTTCCCTTTCCCTTCCACTCCCTCTAAAAATCAATGGGAAAATATCCTCAAGGGAGGATTAAAAAAAAAAAAGATTGAGTGATATAGTACTAAGCAGAACCTAATAAATATTTAGTAAATGATTGGAATATGGATACTTACACATCCAATGAATGCTGCACATCACAGTTGGTTTGAGGGGAAAAAAACCCTGCAATTTGGTGATTGGGGAATAAGTAAGCTAAAATCTGCTTTTAGGTAATTGTGCATTTTCAACACAGAAGACCCCCCAATGTTTTAGTATTTATTGAAATTTATCAAATCAATATTTGATATATAAATAACTTTAAAATATAAAGTACTACTATGTATCTTTATATTTTCTATGTCACTTACAATATTGTGTGTCATACACTGCTTTTAAAAACAAATACAGCCTTATATATTCTTCAATCTAAGTGCAAAGTTGATAAAGATAACATGTAGTTCTTATATTCAGAGCAGTGAAAGAAAAAAAATAAAACACCAGCAACTCCCCCATGATTTGCCCATAGTAGGAAATGTGAAAAACATGCATTTAGAAAATGTAATCCAAACTCTTTAGGGGGGTGGACTAAATTCTATCGTATTAGCCTAGAGCAAGATAGAGGATTCACTGTGTATCACATGATTTTCTTCATCTGAAACTTAACGTCATTAGACACTATAACATTGAGTATTTTCCCATCTTAAAAGCTCCAGAGCTCAGCAAAGATGAGCACCTCCACTTGCCTCAATACCGTCCTCCTCTGAATGCCGCTGTTGGAAGTGTTATGCCATCACAGTGATACACTTCTAGCTGCAGGAAAAACAAATTTCTGTGTATATTTCTTTAGAATGAGGAGCAGCAAAAATCTCAGGAAGAATATTCAGAGGGAATTATACGGATGCCAAAGGAATTGTGAATTAGGACATTCTGAAAATCGGGTGGAAGGCCTTGCCCAAGTTATACACATCAATCACAAATAGTATAAAACATGAATTTGAAAGTTATTTAAATATTTATGTATGATTTATGTGAAATATATACTGTCCGAGTACAGTTTAGATACAGGAGTCTGCTGTGTAAGTATAATAGTTGAAGCTGTGTAAGAATGAGTGAGTTAACTGAGAGAGAAGAAATACCTAAACCCAAGCTTTAATACACCACATGTAGTAATTAGGAAGATGAAACAGAGCCAGCAATGGAGTAGGTTTATAGAACTGAATCCAGGAAAGGTGAAGTCAGCAAGAACAAGAGAGGCACTTTTCCAGAGAAGAAAGTGATGGTGGTAATAAGTGCAAAATGTTTCAGTTGGTTGGAAAATTGAAGATGGAGAGAATCCTCTTTTCAATTTTCCCCTTGGTTTCAAAGATAAAACTCTAGCTTGTAGAAGTGACTTAGAAACTGTGAAAGCATCCACATATATTCCTATGGGTCAGTGTCATGAGATCAATTCTATGTTTATATAAGCAGGTTGAAAGGACAGCACCAGAATTGATAGGGATATTCTGTTGACCTAGTCCCGTGGTCAGCAAACTGTGGCTCGCGAGCCACATGCGGCTCTTTGGCCCCTTGAGTACCCTAATTAAGTTAATAACAATGTACCTACCTATATAAGTTTAAAAAATTTGGCTCTCAAAAGAAATTTCAGTCGTTGTCCTGTTGGAATTTGGCTCTGTTGACTAACGAATTTGCCGACCACTGGCCTAGTCAATGGCCACAGAGTCTTTAAATACATTTAGTCCATTTTATAGACTTGGTCACAGATAAGATACAGGCTAGGATAAATTAGTTTAACAGGTAGTTATCAAGTACCTACAGTGTCTCAAAATGGTATATTGGTGAATAAGACAAACATATTCTTACTTTCAAGGAGCTCTCATCATTAAAAAATTTAAAAAGCAATAAAACAAATAAAATATGGGGCAGAGTAGTCAGTAAAGTCATATGTAGGTAGCTTTTGTCTGAGAAGTTAAGACATGAAGGAGAAAATGAGTGTGTGCACATTCTCTGAGAGCAGATGCTCAGATGCTATTAAATTTTTAAGAAGTTTCTGAGAGAAAAAGTCCTGTGAGAGAAATTGTGATGAGAATGGGCAAGTCTGGAGAAGCCCTCATATTGCATTACACGTAGGGTGTACTAATAAGTCACAGAGGGAGAGCGGGAAGGTGGAGTGTTCTGACCTCCTCATAGCCTAAGAAATGTTAGCAAGTGCTGCGTGCAGTTCTAGAACCAAAGTCAGCCAGCAGAGGCTTACAACTATCATGTCAAATATATTGGATTATTTTATCTTACCCTAAGACTATTCGTATATGTCCATGCCTTACAAAGGGAGGAACCTAAGTTTGTAGATGGCATTTACAATTTACAAAGTACATGCAACCATCATGCTAATAAAATATGAAAATATGATAGCAGGATTAGAGAATCATGGAAACACTTATACGAACACATTTTTGTCAGTGTGCAAAATAATTTTGTGCCATTTCAATAAATAGAACCACTAATGGCATGCCAAACAATTCATTTTAGGTGACTTTTATATATTTACAAATCTAGGCAAAAGAAGTACTTGGAAACTTTTAAACATTTTCACAAGACCCTATTCATCTGCTCCAACATCATATCCTGATGGCTCACTTAAAGACGTTCCTAAAAATAAAGATTTCTTAAGAGGAGAAGATAGGGTTTGAAAGATAGAAACTAGTATTTCAAGATACAATTTTTATTTAACATACACAATCTGAAAAAAAAAACAATCACAAGGAAAGACTATCTGAGGTACTGACAAGTACAAAGGGGAGATGGACCCATCGGTGAGAACAGGCATGTCACACAGAGTGGACACACCTTTGTCCACTGCTTGTCAGCCAAATGGATTTCGATTAGCGAGCCTGAACTATTTGAAGGAAATGGAAGGGAGGAAAAATAAGGCAGCTCACTTTTATTATTTTGGGCTTGTAAATATATGTCTTTCTTGGTAAGTCATAAAGAAATGAAAAGTAAATGCTTTAGAAAAATATTGCAATTATCTTAAAATAGCAACTACTTACAATCATTTATTATGATTATTGTACAGCCTCCTTTAAAACAGAATAATATTAATCACAGAATAATATTAATCATAGAATAATATTCTGGCCTTTCACAGGGGCAGCCATTTAACGCTTCTCTTTGGTTTTCTCACAGCTCTTGATTTAACAGCGTAAACAAGGTTTAAGTACAAACGTAAAGGACAGCTTCATCTCTCAGTCCTTTCCCTCATGCTGCAGGCTTCCGTTTAGTTTTATTCATTACAACCCCGAAGCCCCTGCTTTCTAAATGGGTAGGTTAGAAAAAAGTACCTTGCAGCTCACCTGCGTGAGATTAATAATATCACTCCGAGAAGATTAGAGCCATTACTCTTCCTGACCCGATCCGAATGGTACAAATGGGATTTTAAGGATGATGCCTGTTCCGAGATCCAGCAGAGTAATGAGGTGCAGGGGATAGTTACCCGAAGGAATCAGGGAAGATAGACTGCCGGGGTTGTACAGATGATACACCATTAGCATTAGCTATTATCCAAAGAAAAGATTATGGCTATAAATAAATTCATCCAGGCCTTTTATACCACAGACAGCAAACCCATGGATCGACAGGCCCAGAATGCGACTATTACTTTCAAAGAAAGCCTAAGGCTGAGTTCTTATTTCGTTAGCAGAATTGTAGGTAGTACCGGAAGGAAAATGAGTGTGTGTGTGTGTGTGTGTGTGTGTGTGTGTGTGTATGTGTGTGTGAAAGAGATACTGGTCTAACTTAAACTTTTAGAAATAGCCTTTTCGAATTTTTAAAAATTCATTTCTTAGAAAATATCTTCTCTAGCCTTGCTTTTAGACTATCATAATTCTGACTATGAAAACTAGTGTTTTCCACTTTGTGATTGACTCAAGGAAGCATTAAAAAATGATGAACCTAGTCAGTTTGAAGTACAACTACTGAAATTCTACATACATTCACACACATGCATGCATGCACACAGCCCTACCATTTTTTCATGATACCCTGCAGAGTTCTTTCACATACTCTATGTTTAACAATAATAATATTGATAATAAATTAATAGTAGCTAATACTTACACATGCCATATATTAGTCATGTACCTAATATGAATTAATTCATTTTATCCTCACAACTAAACAGTATTGTTATATGCACATTTTAAAGGTAAGTAAATTGAGTAATAACTAGGGTAACTTGCTTATGCCTTGCCTCTACATGATTTACCCTAGTAACTTATACTCATCTAAAAATTTCTTTAAATCCTCTAAAAATTTCTTTAAATCCTCTTCATTACTCTGATTTTCTCATAACATCTGCAGGCACATAATTCTTATCCCCCTAAAATATATTAATCTCCCTATTATTTGCTCTCACAGTACTATCCCCTTGGCAATATATGTATTTGCCCTCTTCAATCTAGAGTTACAAAACACTTAAGAATAGACAATAAAAATAATATTCTAGCATATTATAGATCTTAATTATATTTACTATTTATATTAGTTTATTGTATCTCTGTTCCCAATAAAATATAAGTCTGTAATACTATAACTTCAGAACCTAGAACAGTGCCTGTAACTCAGTATGTGATTGGTACATACTTATTAAATTAATCAATGAATGGAATAATTAAATATAGAATTGATAATGTAGCAAACATTAAAGAGGAATTGGTTATCCTTTATAATAAAAGCCTAATATGCTAAGCATCTAGTCATCCATTCAACCAAAGTGTAATATGCTAATGACACCCTACGGCCACTCAACCGCTCACTATGATGTGCACTGACCACCAGGGGGAATATGCTCCAACTGGTAGGTTAGCTTATTGCTGTGGTCTGGCCAATCAGGACTGAACAAGATGGACTGGACACGCCCTGGAGCCCCCTACTGCAGTCCCTCCCAGCTGGCCAATCTCCCGCATCCCTTCGGTGGGGTCCCTCAGCCTGGCCTGTGCCCTCTCGCAATCCGGGACCCCTTGGGGGATTTTGGAGAGCTGGTTTTTGCCTGATCCTGCAGACCAGGCCGAGGGACCCCACTGGTGCATGAATTTGTGCATGGGCCTCTAGTGCAGTGGTTCTCAACCTTCCTAATGCCGCGACCCTTTAATACAGTTCCTCATGTTGTGGTGACCCCATTGTTACAAATTGAACATAATTAAAGCATAGTGATTAATCACAAAAAGAATATGTGATTATATATGTGTTTTCTGATGGTCTTAGGCGACCCCTGTGAAAGGGACATTTGACCCCCAAAGGGGTCGCGACCCACAGGTTGAGAACCACTGATCTGGTGAGATAATAAAGGAGAGGAACAATTCAATAAGACCTTAAGGTTTTTAGATTGATTGAATGCTTGAGTGATGTGCTATCAATAAAACAGAGGGTACAAAAGGAAAGGTAACTGCTGAGGTAGGAAGGAGCTCATGAGAATCTGTCTGATATGTTGGCTTTATGGTTACCATGGAAAGTTTTATAGAGGCTTTTAGAATGAAACAGCTCTGAGCTGAAGGGATGACTAATTTGGAAAGGAAGGTTTACAGATCAACAGCTTGTGGGGTCGTTAAATGTGAACACGAGCGGGAGTGGTGAAAACTTTAAATAGACAAAAACTGTACTCAAGCCCAGCCAGCGTGCTCAGTGGTTGGGCATCGACCTATGAACCTGGAGGTCACGGTTTGATTCCTGGTCAGGGCATATGCCTGGGTTTCAGGCTCGATCTGCAGTAGGGAGTGTGCAAGAGGAAGCCTATCAATGATTCCCTCTCATCATTGATGTTTCTATCTCTGTCTCTCTCCCTTCCTCTCTGAAATCAATTAAAAAAAAACAACAGCAAAAAAAAAACTATGGTCAAAATTCTACAGACACCCACTATTTCAGAAGTAAGCAAGGAGAAGCAAGCAGAAGTAAAATGCTATAAATAAGTTTCTAAATATGTGATCCAGAATTCTTGCTTTATTTGTACTTATTTCCTCAACCTTAATGTCTAATTGTCATCCATTACAATACCCACAAATGTTATAGGAGTTTTTTATTTCCACATGTATTGATACAAAAAAGGGAGGTAGGTGGATTGTGATGGGGAGTATGAATATTGTTGCTAGCTAATAAAGTACTCTAAATCTTTTCATTCTGTTCTACAATTTCAATATTTTATTATATTGATTTTGATAAAGACTTAAATATTTCCTTTAAAAGACTTCAGACTACAATTATAAATATAAATATGAAGAGATAAAACTATGCAAAGACATTCAAAGTAAATTATCGAAGGGTATGTTAAGGCATTTTCCATTAATTGACCTCAGATTTACAAAATTAAATAAACAGCATAGATAGGCAAAGTGACACTCTGAAAACAGTTGAAAATTTTACTATTTAGTACTTCCTAAAATCTAGATTCAATACCTGAGGCTATGGAGCTAATAAGTAAGCTAATATTATATCAAATGATATATGAAAATTGTTTTGACCATAAACATTATAAAGATACAGATTCATTTTCCACTGTTACTTCTTTGAGAAGGTTTCAGGGGGTTTATACATACCTCTTTTTAAAAAGTACGTTTATATTTTGTTTCTAAATTATATGTGTGTGCATTGCATGCACATACATTCTTCTAGGCTATATTCAGACAAAAATAATTGCGCATTGACAAGACATATAATAATAGCAGAAAATGAAGAAAGTAAACAAATGAAGAAATAAAAATAATAGTGAGCTTCTCCATTCAGGCAAATGTTGCACAGATGTTGTAGATTTGAATCATAAGAAATTAAGGATTAACATGTGTCTTCATTGAACCTATCTGATATTCTATCAACTCTGATAGTGCCCAGTTCTAAAAAACTTGAAAGCCCAAGTTAAATCCAAAAGTAGTAGGTTTTCAAAAAGTTAGCTCTAATGCAAAGTCCCGCACAAGAATAGGACAATATATTAGAAGTGTCATGTACTATTTAACTGAGATGAAAACCTGTGAGCGGGGCCCACTGGGCTCAGGATGCCCTGGCCCCTGCTCCTCTTCAGAACCCTTTCATACCGCTCTCCACTGTGATGCTAGTCCGCACTTTGATCACCACTCTTCAGGCATGTTGCTCTCCTTTATTGTTCCTTGTATATCCCAAGCCCTTTCAAATCCCATAGCCTTTATACTGGCACTTCCTGCTTCTGCATCTCACAGGGCTTCTCATTCATCTGTGCAATCTGAAATATACCGCTTCCTGGAGGCTTCCCTGGCCGTCAAATCAATATTATGCTAAGAGAAATAAGCCAGTACGAGAAAGGCAAGTACCATATCATTTCACTCATACATGGAATTGGATGAATAAAATGAACTACCAAGCAAAATAGAGACAGACTCATAGATAGAGAACAGGCAGGCATCACTGGTTGGTGGGGTGGTGGTGTTGGGGTGATGGAGAGATTGAGCAAAAAGGAAAAAATAAAAAAAGAGAGCGATCTCATGGACCATGGACAAGAAGGTGATAAATGTGGAAGGGGTGAGAGAGGGTGGAGGTGGAAGAGGGCGTAGAAGGGATAAATGGTGATAAAAAATAAATAGAAAAATAATAAATAGAAAAGGAATAAATAAAAAAAGAAATAGAAGAGTGTGAAGATGTTTGGTAGTGTGTTCTAATGAAACCTATATGCTGTTAAATCCTTTGACAAAAATTTGAGATAACATAATGAGTTGATGTGAGGGCATATGTATTCCAATTATTTTGATAAAGAGATCCTTTGTTTAAAAAACTTAATCCAGTCCCCAACTCTCTAGTTATTCTCCATTATTTTACCCTGGGTACTTCCTCCATCTCACTTAACATATTATTATATTTATTTATGGGAGGAGGGTTCTTGAAGTCAGTAAATGATTTGGACATATCAAATGCTCTTGTAGCTTAACAATAATTGATGAATTAACCAAAAATCTAGTAGTGGAAGAAATTTCTGATGTGTTGTTTTGTTTTGTTTTTTTCCATTGAATTTATAGGAGTGACATTGGTTAATAAAATTATATAGGTTTCAGGTATACGATTCTACAACGCACTGTCTGTATACTGTACAATGTGTTTACCACCCCAAGTCAAGTCTCCTTCCATCACCATTTACCCCCCTTAACCCTTTTCTACCTCCCTCACACCTCTTCCTTCTGGCATTCACCATACTGTTGTCTGTGTCTGTGAGGCTTCCATTGTTTTTTTTTTCTTTGCAATTAAGCAGAAGTGTTTATTTTTTAATTTCTTTCTTTCAACTGTAACATTTGACCAGTAAAATGACTCAGTTGCCAATTCCAACTTCTTTCTGAGTACCGCCCTTCATGATGGCATGTAGCTCATCTCTTACTGAGACTCACCAAGATAGGGAATCAGAATTGTAGGGCAGAGCTCTCACATAACGCCCCCCCCCCCTTTCTTTGGCTGTTAAATGGAATACCTCAATAGGTGCCATTGGGTCAAATTTCATTTTTTTTTTATTCAAAAATACCATGACCACAATGTGTAAACCTTCCCAGCACTGTCTCTCAGCTAAGAGCTATGAAAGGTAGCTAAGAGCTAGTGTTAGGAGAAAAAGGTGATAAGACAGCCAAAACGAAGATGAGAAAACTGTTCCTACTATAATGGACTGAGTTTCGTTCTTAAAGATGACGAGTAAAAATATAATATAGTTTAAATAAACTCCCCTTGAAACACTTCTGAGAAAGACGAAGTGTTTACTAAAGTGAAGGAACCAGTACGTGAGTTATCAGTCATTGGAGTTTTCAGATGACTGGAACATGACTTATGGTAAACAACATTCAGTCTAGTTGTATGCATATTCCCAGATTTCATTAAAAGTGATACATTTTTTTTAAAAGACAACAAACAGATTACTCCTGTTGAGGTTCTTCTTTCAAAAGGATGCTCATTGTAAATTAATTTGCCTTTTTCCTCATTGCAGGTGTTAAATTCTGCAAAGCATCTTTCTAAATTACAGGGGAAGCTGTGAGCTTTCTGAGCAAATACTCATTTCTTTTGTCTTGTTGAGGACTAAGAGTGATTTTCCCAAGTGGCAATTCAATCGTGAAAGTAGAAGGTGTTAGAATGGATGTAGAGCCTCACAAATTCCTGTTGGTTTTGAGTAGACCAGTGAAGTATTATCATGTCACCACTAGAAAAACATAACCTCAGTATGTTCTAGTGTCGTTATTGTAGGTATAAATTGATCTATTGGATATTTAAGAGGAAAAGAAATGTAAATACTTCCTATTGAAGATGTTTGCAGAAGAACTAGAGAACACATTTGAGAGCTTTGAATTTGTGTGAAATTCCTTATATTATAAATTATCCATGGATTAAAAGGGTGAAAGTTCATCAAACAATTCCTATGTGGTAAAAAAAAATCAATAAAATATATTTAAAAAAAAAAAAAAAAAAAAAAAAAAGGTGGGATAGATAGTGAAAAGCCTTTGGAAGTAGAAGGAAGTAGAATCAAATTCAAATTGCAGTCCTGGCACTGGACAGGTGAGAATCCCAGATTTGGTAATTTTCTTCTATGAATCTTTGTTGCATTTGACTTAAAGGAAGATTACAGCCCAGTTAGTGTGGCTCAATGATTGAGTGTCAACCTAAGAACCAGGAGGTCACGGTTCAATTCCCTGTCAGGGCATATGACCAGGTTGCAGGCTCGATCCCCAGAGGAGAGCATGCAGGAGGCAGTTGATCAATGATTCTCTCTCATCATTGATGTTTCTATCTCTCTCTCCCTCTCCCTTCCTCTCTGAAATCAATAAAAAAATATTTTTTAAAGAAAGATTACAAATTCACTCACGTGAAATTTTAAGTTTTGGAAATAGTAAATATAAAATACCAAGAATGATGTCTGTCACTCAGTATATGAAAGCTATTAAACATCAGAGTATACATGATTCACTAGGTGTATCAATCAGTTTGGTTTGCTTTCTATAATGATCTGCGATTTATGTACTTGGCTAATATGCAGGCATTTTGAGCAATATTGATCATAGTTTTCCTAAATGTAGACAATTACTTTTCAGCTTTATTTGTGTTAAATTATTCTCCTGTAACTCTGAATTTTTAGTAAGAAGCAGCCTTTGGCTCTCTAGACATGGATGGGTTTTGACAGATAATGTATTCATACCCACACACATACACAAAGACCTCTGTATATTGAATAATTATACATGATTATATTTATCAGTTCAAATCTATTCATTAAAGTGTTCTCCAAATGGCCAGAGTTTATAGTCATTACTTAGCAATTAATTTATAAAAGAACCTTGAACCAAGAATGTGCCACACACACACACACACACACACACACACACACACACACACCTTATCTTTGACCAAGTGCCTTACGTTTGTTAACATATATCTCATTCTATCTGAAGAATATCTTCTAACATTTTTAATGTGTATCTGCTAGTCAAAAAGTCCCCCAGTATTTTTTAATGTCTTGATAGTTCCTTTACTCTATGTTCTTCTTGTTCTAGTTGAAATGCTTCTGCTCATCTCTTAGATTTTTATTGTGTAAATATTTAAACATGCAACTTTAATAAGTTACATTGAAACTTACTAATTTTTATTCACTAGTTCTCTCTCCTTGTTTAACTTGTTCTTAAATCTATGAATTTGGGTGTTATTTAGTTATAAAATGTTTCACTTCTATAACTTAACATCATTTTCTTTAATGTTGGTGTAAGATCTTTCTAAAGATGCTTGTCAGTAGGTGTTTATATAAATGACTCAAATTAATGTAATGGTAGCAAAAAGTTAACTTTTAAAGCTATTATTCAACAGATACTGAACAACCATTATGGCTTTGGAAGCCCATTAGCCATTCATATTGGAGTTCCAGACTTAAAGAGTGATATTTGTAAAGCTCATTCTAACACAA
The DNA here is from genome assembly GCF_000327345.1 of Myotis davidii. Lineage (NCBI taxonomy): Eukaryota > Metazoa > Chordata > Mammalia > Chiroptera > Vespertilionidae > Myotis > Myotis davidii. The sequence continues at coordinate 395,084 of NW_006283760.1, read as the reverse complement.
AGAGAAGTCTAAACATCAAGAACAGTGGGACACAGCACAATGAATTTACATCATCCACCACTAAACAAATTATAAAATATTAAAGGGAGATTATGCAAAGCAACCAAGATTAATTGCTGCTAATTGAAGAAAGTCATAAAACCAAGGGTTGGTTTCCTTTGTGATATAATGTCATTTACAAGGTTAATTGCCATGTCACCTCACAGTCCCCGGTTGTTTTTCGTATTGTGGCAGCGTAAGTGTGAACAGATGGACCAGAGCAACATCTGGTTTAAGTGAGCAGCGAGAGCACCGCTGACACCCTTGAAGGATTTCCTTCAGTTCCACAGTCTCAGGAATAGAGAGGAATAACAGAGAAACATGATGGCAAAAATAATCAACTTATATATACTTATAGGCCTATGGGCCCTTGCAAATTTCAGAGTGGACGTCATAATCAGAACCTAAAATGGCTACAGTAATGTACTTAATATAATGTTTTAAAGAATACTTATATTCTTTAAAATATAAAGATTTAGCCAACTGGTCATTAATATATCACTTCCCCACCTTTGCATCTAAACATGCTTATGCATACAAATAAAAATAATATCTTATGTTCTATGGAAGATCACAATATTTAAAACTTGCAGTACCTCTCTTGATCTTCAGGGTAGCCTTATAAATTAGATATTACTACTTGATATCCAAAGTAATAACTGATACTCAGAAATACTTTATCCTAGGTTTAAAAGGTAATGCAGAAAAACATAAATCTAGAATTATTGACTTTAACCTATTGCACTAACCTTCAAAGCTACATTATGTCAGTAACTGAAGAAAACCTTCGATAATAACTATTAGACATTTTAAAGCTAAAATTTGCAATTGTCATTTCTTACTATGTTTTTAGTAGTATTAGAATCATTTAGTAATTTACCAATGGTTCAGTTTTATTTCATCTATTAAACATATAAAGCTTTCAATGGCCCGGAATGTGCAATAATGCCATTTGTAGTTTACCAAATCTGCTCACACAGTCCAAGGTGAAAATGCAACTCAATGTAACACAACACAGCCTCACTAGAAAAGAGGGAGCTGTCCGAAACGCGGTTATTTTTAAACATGGATTTGAAGGTCCTCTCTCATTTGTTTATGTGCTCGGTGTTCTTGCGGATGCCTGCCCTGTTCTGGCCCAGCTCAGTGCAGAACACAGGCCCAGCAGGACGCACTAGAGCGGTAGTTCAAGGGTGAGCTCTCTCCGCCTTCGTTTCTCTCTGAGGTGTGAGAGTGTTGCTGCTGCCTTGTCAAGGAGGAAAACTCTGAACATTGCACGTGTGATCAATTATCACTGTAGTTGTTATTGTCGAGATCCAGCGAGGCCAGTTCCCCCTGGCTTTGCTGGCCCATGTTAGTCAGGCACGGTTTATGTGGTTCTCCACCTTCTGGCCCTTTAAATACAGCTCCTCATGTTGTGACCCAACCATAAAATTATTTTCGTTGTTACTTCATAACTGTAATGTTGCTACTGTGATGAATCATCATGTAAATATCTGATATGCAGATGGTCTTTGGCGACCCCTGTGAAAGGGTCCTTTGACCGCCAAAGGGGTCGCGACCCACAGGTTGAGAACCTCTGGCTTATAGTGACTCCTCTTCTCTCTGACAGGGCTCCGGAGCACACATCTGTGCCATTAAAGTACGTATTTGGGGTAACGCACGGTGGCAGATGTCTGGCTTTAGAGTCAACCTCCTCGCATCCCGGAACCGGCAACCGCTGATTTGTTACTGATACTATCGTCTTGCCTTTCCAGGAATTTCTTACAAATGGTCTCGTAGTGTGAGACCTATTTAGGTTGTTCTCTTTCTTTGAGCAATATACAGCTAAGACTAATCCATGTTTTGCATGGCTGGTGTTAGCGCTTTACTTTTTACCACTGGGGGGTAGTCTATTTTAGGGGCTTACCACAATTTGTTTTTCCATTCACCTGCGTAAGAGCATCTGATAGCTCCCATTTTTTTGGTTATTATATGTTACATGGGCGTGGAGCTTTATTTTCTAATGTTGATCTTGGCAGAGCTCGTGTGATTTGAACCTCCCTCCTGCAGAAGCCACAGGATGGCTTACACAGGCTCCTTAGCCTCATAACCAGATGCAGAGGACGAGGGGAGGAGGGAGCTTGAGGCTTGAAAACTGTCCATGTTTAAACATCAAAAATGGAGTCAAAGTATTGTACATCTTAATTTTTTAAAAGAGTGAGCAAAAGAGAGTGGCATGAGGGCAAAGGATGTGATGAGTACTATTCAGAGCAGTTAAAAATTTACTTATTTTATTTAATAACAGCAAGCACAACATTGAAAAAGATAAAAAAAAAAACCAACAAAAACAAGTTGAGAGTATCAGTATCCTGCCTAATGCCTCTGACTCAAACCCATGGAGGGCCTCGCTGTTGCCACCGCCCCCCCCACCCCAAGGGGCTTAACTGTGCCTCCAGCACTCGGAGCATTTGGAGTGTTTCTGATATACCTGTTGCCAAACTCAGAAGCAGGCTCATAAACAACCAATAGATGTATATATTATTGATTTCAGAGAGGAAAGGAGAGGGAGAGATAGAAACATCAGTGATGAGAAAGAATCATTGATTGGCTGCCTCCTGCACGCCCCACTCTGGGGATTGAATCTGCAGCCCAGGCATGTGCCCTGACCAGGAATGGATCCCAGGATCTCCTGGTTCACTGGTCGACTCTCAACCACTGAGCTACGCCAGCCAGGCCCAATAAAATTTTTGTAAAAGCATATGAATGCATTTATGGAATCAAACTTGCTGCTACCACAAAGGAGATCTTTCACCTTGGGTCTTATACCTGGCTCATGACCCTCCTTTAGCATCTAAGCTTCCACACTGGACCCGATGTCTGATGATCACATCCCTGCTCATAGCACGAGGCCTGAGTCCCTCTAGATTTCCTGCACACGTCCCAGTTACTCTAGCTGGAGTTTCACATTGGCTATCACCCATCCTGCCAAGACAGAGGTTCTGCCCTAAACCCTAATAAATCCGGTGTCTGCAGCTACCTCCCCACCCCGTCTTCACCTGCTGCACAAGGCCCACGTTCTCAGTACATTGCCTTGTGGGGAATCCAGCTTCTCTTTAAATCTATCCCATCATTTTAACTGTTCATATTTAATTTTTCACTCAGATTGCTGACATAGCTCCTTCCCTGCTGCACTCCACCCTCTGGCCTATCTTTTCCACACTCGGCCAGACCAATCACTCTAAAATTCCCAGTGGGTCATTTGTCAAATTCATATAATTTGCTAAATCCCTATTAATTTAGTTGAGATCTAAACCTTTTAGAATAGCATCAGCTTTCTTTTTTTAATTCTGTCTCCACCTATCTTTGCACAAATTCTCTCACATGGCCATAGTAGCCTACCTTGAGCCAGAACATGCAACAGAAAGAAGGCAGAGACAGCGGTGGTCCTTAGGCAAACAGGGATCCTAGATTGGCACTCTAGAACGTGCTTGCTGGGAGAGTAGACTCTTGAGTCATACTTCATTGATAATTTCAGGTTGCCAGTACAGCAGCTATGTACTATCACTTAGTGTGTAGGAATACTGCATGTTGTCACCCTGCTAGGTGTCTTCTCATCATCTGAAGCTGTAAACACATTCACATTCCTGTTAGTAACAGTGGCTGCGTATCCCTTTAGGTCTTGCTCCTCTGAATAACATCTATCGTACAAGCTTCTCCATCCTTCATTCTATATTCTGATTAGAGCTTTTATGATGAATAATGATGATACCGATAAGACAAGTAGTATCAAATATTTATTGAATATTTGCTTATCTTATGGACCGTACATTTAGCAAAGCTCATTTAATCTTCACAGAGAGAAACTCAGATTCAAAGAAAGTTACTTGCCCAAGGGCATGCAGCTATTAAAGAGAATGTATCTGTTATTAAAATTCGGTTGTACCAGACTCCATAAGCTGTGCTCTGAATGTTCTATTATTCTACATCCTCTCTCTCTCCATTTTCAGAATTACTTTAATACTTTATAAGTTCTATGTTTACATTATTTTGTGAAATCAATGTGATTATAGTTTTTGAGGTCCAGGTACAAGCTATTGAGGTCCATACCTACAGCCTTTCTTTTTTTTTTAAGATCCACTTTTTTAATAGACATTATTTATTAGAGCAGTTTTAGATTCACATCAAAAAAGAGTAAGTTACATAGAGTTACCATATGTCCCCTACCCCTCACACACGCAGACTCTCCACTGTCAATATCCCCCACCAGACTGGTACATTTGTACCAACTGAGGAACCTACACTGACATGTTGTTATAACCCAAAGTCCATAGTTTACCTTAGGGTTGACTTTTGCTGTTATATATTCTATTGATTTGAAAAAAATCTATAATAATAAAAGTGTAATATGCTAATTAGACCAGATATCTGAACGATACTTCCGGACGACCATCCAGACGAAGCTGGGGCCACGAGGGCCGAACCCCTTGCATGAATTTCGTGCATCGGGCCTCTAGTATATAATAATGGTATGTCCACTATTACAGTATTATATTACAGAATAGTGTCACTGCCCTAAAAATTCTCTGTGCTCCACCTGTTCATCCCTTCCTCTCCATTCACTCCTGGCAACCATGGATCATTTTACTGTCTCTAAAGTTTTGCCTTTTCAAGACTATCATATAGTTGGAAGCATAGAGTATATAGACTTTTCTGATTGGCGCCTTTTATTTAGTAGTATGCACTTAAGTTTCTTCCATCTCTTTTCATAGTTTGATAGCTCATTTCTTTTTTTAGTGCTGAATAATTTTCCATTGTCTGATGTGCCACCGTTTATGTATCCCTTCACCTACTGAAGGACATCTTGGTCGCTTCCAAGTTTTGGCAATCATGAAGAAAAATGCTCTGTGCTATTTTTGTGCAGGCATCAGTGTTTAGTTCCCTTGGATAAATGCCAGGGAGCAGATTGCTGAATGGTATAATAAGAGTATTTTTAGGTTTGTCAGAAACAGCCAAACTGTCTTTCAAAGTGACTGTACCAATTTGCATTCCTACCAGCAATGGATCAGAGTTCCTATTGTCCCACATTCTCACCAGCATTCGGTGTTGACAGGGTTCTGGAGTTTACTCATTCTCATAGGTTTGTAGTGGTATCTCGTTAGTTTTAATTCACATTTCCCTATTGGCATAGTTGTACCTTTTAAGACAATATTTCTGCTGCTTCTGAGGATTTGGTCTACCATGTAATTGCTATATTTTTTGTTTTGTTTTCCTTTCTAGGAAAAGTTAAAGAAAATGACCCATGTTTTGTGAAGTGACACATTTCACTACTTAGTTTTCTTATCACTAAAGGCAAAAATCAAAGCACAATTTTGTGCTAACACAGGTCAATTATGGGTTTATGAATATAAAACTGCAAATATGCTGTTATATGCTGCAGATATTTACTGTGTCAATATGAAGTAGTCAATATCTCAATAGCAATGGCAGTTTGTCCACTGGCCTTTGGAATGTTTAGGCTCAAGGCATACATAGTTCATTGTTGTCATGAAGGCCCCTGTACCTAAATCTGCTTCAGGGAATGCTCTGTCTAGTGATTTGGTGTCTTGTCATGACACGTGTTTCTTATCTGTACAACAGGACCGCAGTATTCTCCAATGATTGCGAAAGGGAAATAGATTGAATTACAGCTACAGGTAGTGGGACACACCAAAGCTAAGGCATGGTGAGATGGAAGAGAGGGGAAAGAAGATGAGAAAGTTGCTCATGGAAAGGGATGTGCAGTTTCTGAATGCATGCATCTCTTGATGGAATTCTACTCAGCATTTTATTTTTAAATCAAAATAGCCCCAGCTGGTTTGGCTCAGTGGTAGGTCATCAGCCTGTAGACTGAAGTGTTCTAGGTTCTATTCTGGTCAAGGTCATGTACATGGCCCCGGAACTAGTTGGGGTATGTGCAGGAGGCAACCAATCGATGTGTTTCTCTCACATTGATATTTCTCTCCATCTTCCCCTCTCTCTTCCACTCTAAAAAGCAATGGAAAAATATCCTCAGGTGAGGATTAAAAAACAAAACAAAACAAAAATAAATAAATAATCAAAATGCGCTACAAATTTTTTTTAACATGTGAAATACTATGCTAGAGAAGTGAGGAATAGTTATAACTATTTACAAAATAGTTTTCAATGCATTGTATCATTACATTTCAATTAAATTAGGTAGAACACTCAAAGGGTTCTCTTTAATTTTATATAATACTGGCAATAAATGTGTCAAATGTTAACAATCTGGGTAATACTTCAGGCATAATATCACTGCATCTAAGAGTGAACAATTCCAAAAGCTATTTGAGCTGAAGTAGTTTTATTTTCATCTTAAAATGAATTGCATATATCATGGATGAATAATAAGTAGACTGAGCACATCTCCAAATCTTAAAGACACATTTGTAATACCTTAATCAATAAAAAAAAATTTTAAAAAATTAAACATTTAATTTTCAAAATAATCAATGAAAGAAGCATATTCAGAGACTCTACCATGCCTTTAGGGCCTTGTATTGTATTCTCTGCTTATTGCACCTGTTGGATGCATGAGTACTAAGACTAAACAGCCTTGTTCATAAAGACAACTTGTAGAAGAAGAAAAAGGGTGTTTTGGGGAAAAGAGGCACTTGCCATTATATTGAGATCATTTTAAGTAGATCATTTTCTGTGCTACTTTAATTCCTAGAGATACCATTTCTGTGTGATGTAAAGACATTTTATCCGTTGCCTCTGTGTGTGTGTGTGTGTGTGTGTGTGTGTACGTGCGCGCATGTATATGTCACAGAGAGATAGCGAGAGATTGATTATATGTGCATGTGGATGCAGCTGGGGAGAGAGATTGAGAGAGAGTGTATGTGCAGGTGGCCGGGATAAATGTCAGCTAAGACTTATCTGTATGTATGAAGGTGTTATTATTAGGTTGCATAATGTAGATTAGAGATAAGTAGAAAATCATGCGATAGAAATGAAAGTAAAACTAAAGTCCATTGGTTCAAATACATAGAATACATAATATTTTTTCAAATAAATTCATAACAAATATAGTATCTACTAGAAACTAGTACAATCTTGCTATTCTTATTTGAAACATATTTTTATATTAAGAATCATCAGTTTTCATGTCTTAGCAAAATCCTCTGTTGAATTGATCCTCTGGGTCTTTCGTCACAAATTCTCATGTGTGTTGATAAATCGCTGCTTGGTATTTTGTCATGGGTTTCTTTTTTTTATTATTTTATTAAATCTTTATTGTTCAGATTATTACATTTGTTCCTCTTTTTTCCCCCCATAACTCCCGTCCTCCCAGTTCCCGCCCCACCCTCCGCCCTCACTCTCCACCCACTGTCCTCATCCATAGATGTACGATTTTTGTCCAGTCTCTTCCTTCATCTCCCACATCCCTTTCCCCCCCAAAAATAGTCAGTCCATTCCCTTTCTATGTCCCTGATTCTATTATGATCTCCAGATTATTTATTCACTTGATTCTTAGATTCACTTGTTGATAGATGCATGTTTGTTGTTCATAATTTGTATCTTTGACTTTTTA
>NW_006283760.1:374240-386176 GCF_000327345.1 Myotis davidii | reverse complement strand
ATCAGCACTGCGCCTCCTCTGAGTCTGGGTATGATATTCTCTTTCCTCCTAGTTGTAGAATTTCCACTCAGCCAGCCTCCCTATGGTTCTGGATGATGTCCGTTCCGTCTTTTAGGTGTAATTTGAATTGGTTGTTCAAGGCAGCAATCTCTGGCGTTAACCTATGCCGCCATCTTGGTTTCTCTCTGTCATGGGTTTCTATTTCAGTAAGTTATGTGGCCCAGATCAAAAACCATATAGTCATTATACCTAAACACGTATTTCAGTATAATTTTATAGTCTCTACCTACCGTAGTGGATGTAAAGTCCCTGCTTCCCTCCAACTCTCTTGTTTTATAATTTAACTTTCCTCTGACCTAGCTAACAAAGAAATTATTTTGTACACAAAGGGACGGATAACGTAAGTCACCAAAGTGGGATCATTTACATTTTTATTGTTGTTCTGTGCTAACTTCTTACGGGTTTAGTAACCCTAAGGGATATTAGAAATGCTATTAATATGCAGTGAATATACAGTGGACAAACTGCTGTGTGACATTGTTTAATTTTTTAGCAAAAATTCATTTTCTCCTTGTCCTAACCTTTATTCTTTGCTGGGAAGACTATAAACATTGATATGGAATTTGAGACAAAGATAAACTACTGGGCATAGAAATGCCTTCTTGAGAATCCTATGTAAAGATTTATAGTTTTAAGGATATACTGTTTCGTATTAAATTATGATTTATTGAATTTATTTTTATTTTGTTTTTTTATAATATACTGCCTCCTGCATGCCCCACATTGGGGATCTAGCTTGCAACCTGGGCATATGCCCTAACCAAGAATCGAACTATGACCTCCTGCTTCATAGGTCGATGCTCAACCACTGAGCCACGTGGGCTGGGCTAAAGTAGAACATTCTTATGAAATATCTCTGATATTAATTTAAAAGGGCCTCAAAATTGTGGCTAAGTAGAAGTAGAAAATGGAGACTCAGTCATTCATAAGATGTATGCAATCTCTGTAGAGCAGTACTGATGCATCGGTACACAAGTAGAGTCTCTCTCTCTCTCTCTCTCTCTCTCTCTCTCTCTCTCACACACACACACACACACACACACACACACACACACACACACACACACACACACACACTCTCACCATAAAAGGAAACCAGACAGTTGTTTTATTCAATATAGACTGAGAAGGACATCCACTAGGGAAAAGTCCACAGTGTAATTGAAACTAATGTATTATCTTTCACGTTGTTTTCAGGCCTCTGGCTTATAGGGGAGAGGACTCTTACTACCCTAATATTTTCTCATTTTTAGTGCCTTCACTGACTTTAATTACCTTCTCTGAGGCTCATACAATGATTACTTCTTTTTAAAAGAAAAACAAGAGAAATGAACTCATTTGCTGAAGGCCTTTACTAAGGTTTCGCAGCTGGAGCTATTTCAAATAAAAATATTGTTAGCAATTAAACTAAATATGAAACTCGCACTTGCACTTCCACAAATTTTAGCCCCCACCCTTGGTCATCAACTCTAAATTTAACCCTTGTTTAATATTCTGATGCATATCACTTCTTTTCACATCTTGGTTTACTCTAGGGTTTTTAAATTGCATTCAAGGGTATTCTATACTTGTGTATGTTGGCATCATGATGCTTTTTTTTCCTAGGCAAAAGGATTTTATCATTGTCATGTTTGCAAATCATTAAGCATGTCCATTACTTAATTAGGATGGTATTTATTTTAAAAGCAAAAACAATTTTAAATTTTCATTTATTCAAATTTATTTTATTTTAGATTTTATACAACTGCCTTGAAATAATTAAAAGACAGCAATGGTAATTCTATTGTGGATTTGCCAATATAGCATTTTTGTAAATTAAATTGAATTGTGTTACTAAAGTAGATTCAATGGGAAGAACAAGTACCAATAAGGTGCATCTGTTTTCATTATTTGCTTTTCATTCATTGGTTAAGGACTGATTTACTACTATGAAGTTTACAACAATCCAGCCAGAAACCTAATCTGATTACTTGTTCAATCAACTACCCAGCAGATAGCTCTTCCTGATTCTGTTCTCTGCCTTCATTGGTATTCCCTCAAGGCCCAGGTATTTCAGTGACATAGGAGGAAATAGAAATCAGAGATTCAGAGCCTGGCATTTTAAGATAAAATGTCTTAGTTCAAACCAGAGATTTGGCTATTTGCTCACTGTGTGCATGTTGGAAAGTAACGGATCCCCTCTGTAGTATAATTTATTAAATGGTAATGATGATGTCAATAGTAGAGCCTACTCCATATGACTGTTGGGATAGTTACTGTAAATGAGGTAACGGAAAGGTGAATAGAAGCCTGACACATTGTAAAAAACATACAATGATGAGATATTATTTTCACTGGTCACATAGCCTATGACGACCTATTCATTTAAGGAATGTTTAAACATAATAATAGTTACAGCTGAAATTATGTATTGGTTACAATGTGTCATTAACTATAATAAGTTTTTTGACAAATTGTGTTTTATCTTCCCATCAATTCTATTACCTTTATTTATTTAAATGCTGAACCAATATTAGATGAGTGTTTCAAGGTCACACAGATTCAAATAATCGAACTAGCAGCCTCTGTGTAAGAAATTACAGGTATATCAGGAATATTCTGTGAACTAAAGATAGAAACCTAAGAGCAACCAGATGTACCAGTGTTGCTTTCAAAGATAGAAGATGGAGCCCGGCCAGTTCAATGGTTGAGTGTCGACCTATGAACCAGGAGGTTCCAGGTCAGAACACAGGCCCGGGTTGCGGGCTCCATCCCCAGTGGGAGGTGTGCAGGTGGCAGCCGATAAATGGTTCTCTCTCATCATTGATGTTTCTGTCTCTCTCTCTCATTCTCCCTTCCTCTCTGAAATCAATATAAATATGGAAGAAGAATCAAGTAGGCAAGGTATGTGGGCGGCTTCTAGAAGGTGGGAACAGCTCTAAGCCAAAAACCACCAAGGAAACAGGACTGCATTTCCACAACAGTAAGAAACTGAGTTCTGATAACCTGCTGAGAAGCAAGGAAAGGGAGTCCAGACGGAAACAGCCCACACCTCGCTTCAGCTTCCTGAGACCCAACCCAGTTCTGACCCCCAGAACTCTAATGTGAAATATTTGTGTTCTTTTAAACTGGTAGGCTTGTGGCACTTTGTCATCATAATGGTGGATGAATGCACAGAGATGCTCCACCCTCCACCCTTGAGCTCCTCACTGTTGCCTTTGAAATTCTGGGGATACAGAAGATGTGATGATGATCGCTGAATTGAGGGCAGCCCATGGCGCCGGTGCATGTTAGTGATGTGCATCCTTCACCAGCGGTCCCCAAGCCACTCCCTTCGCTCTCCCATTGTGCCAGCGCTGCGGAAGCTGAAGACAGCGTAGCTGATAACAAATGGCCGAACCGTTGAGAGCACTCGACTTCTAGTGCCTCCATATTGCGGATGTTCTCGGGAAGGCATCCATGGGAGATGCAACAGCCTTAATTTACGGCCTGCAGTCATCAGTGCACCCACATACATCTTCCCAAGACCTCTTGGCTCCAGTCTTTCTCCATAAGGGACCACCCTTTCACCACTGCCCATGCATCTATATTATAAATGTTTACTATTTTCAATAGGAAGTGGTCATATCCATTGCCCGAAGCTCTGCTCATTAGATTTCCCCTCACTGACTGGATTTCAGGCCACACCTTAGGGGACTGTACAAGAGCCACCAAACCAAGCTACTGGTGTGCTGGTACCATAGCCAGGTTGAAACTGTGTGCCTAGAAACACTCCTATCTAATTTTATATTCTTACCCCTCCCTTTTTCAGCACCTTTAGAATCCAGCTCATATATACTTTCCCAAGTACTATCTGGACTTGGTAACTAGGTTCTGCCGTTTGCTTAGGCTATGGTCATTTCCTTCCTTAGCAGGGCCAGTCCTCCTCTACCTGAGCTATGTTGGGACTTGACATTAGTTCCTGGTTGGTGACTGGCATGAGGCTATTTCTTGAGGGGTGTGCCATTGTTATTTCATAAAAAGGAGGCCTTTTAATCACCTTCAACTGTGGGAGCTCGAGCCATGAGAGGAAGAGGCATGCCACTTCTGCAGGCTTTAGAGTTCAGGGAAATCTGAGATTCCCAGTTTTTAGGGAGTTTCAACCGAAATATCATCAATTCTCATTCTCAGGATCTCTCCTGTGTCTAATTGATGTTTTCTCTATCATCCTTGTCATGCATGGCTTTCTAGGCCTCTGAAATTTTAAATCAAGTCCTGGGACTGAACTTTAGCTTTTCTACTCTCTGACTGAAGAGGAGAGTATGTTTCTAAGTAGATCTTGTCATTGTCACACTTTGTACAACATTGGTTATTAATCACCCTCTGCTTTCGTCTTTCTAAACTTATTTTGTCTTTGCCTTTGTTGTTGCATGTTATTGGGCTTAATATCAACATCTAACCCTACTGTTTTCATAATTCCTACTTCCTGAGAACCTCTGAAATGGCTGGGACATTGCAGCAGCGAGTGACAGTGCATGCCCTTCCCCTAACATCCCCTAACATCTCATCCCATTCCTTTAACAGCGAGAGTATATTTTTTTTAAATATATTTTATTGATTTTTTTTTTACAGAGAGGAAGGGAGAGAGATAGAGAGTTAGAAACATCGATGAGAGAGAGACATCGATCAGCTGCCTCCTGCACATCTCCCACTGGGGATGTGCCCGCATCCCAGGTACATGCCCTTGACCGGAATCGAACCCGGGACCCCTCAGTCCGCAGGCCGACGCTCTATCCACTGAGCCAAACCGGTTTCGGCGCGAGAGTATATTTAACAACTGTTCTGTGAACAGCGTGCCAAGGGCTAATGCTATCCAAGGGCTCCTAGCTGCCCGCTGTCCAGGGGATGATCCTGCCACAAAGTCACATTTTTAAACTTGCTTCCTTGGGTCACTTAGAGTCTTAGGATGGATTCCTTGGGGAAACAGACCCTGAGTTGCAGACGAGTGAGCATGAAGTTTATTGGGGAGTCCTGTAGGGCACACACTTGAGTCCATGAAAACATCATTCAGCAGAGGGAGAAGTTGAACTGCAATGAAGTGAGCTAAGATCTCAGTCATTCCCACAGGAAAGGGAAGCCAGGATGACATTCACTGGTCCTGAACTGCGGAAAAATCCCACCATTTGTCCTCCCATCACAATCAGTCCTTGAATGCAAGGTTTTCCTGGGGGGCACCCGGACCTGAGCCAGGAAATTAGTTCCCTTCGTCTATGCCGGTTCCCAGGGGGAGGCTCAGTTGTGACCCATCCGCGTCCAGTGCTTCCAGCAGCTGGGGACTGAAGGTCTAAGTACTGGAAAGATCTAAGCAAGAGAATATGCAGGTTTTTAATGCCTCCTAAAGTTTAATACAAAACAAATTGTATAGGATTCAGATTTTGAACTTGAATAAGTATGGGTTTATATTATTTTGATTTTATAAATAGTTTTAAGGAAATTGCTTTGAGATAAGAAAGCATACTAAGAGTGCACCTTTCGCCCTAACTAGTTTGGCTCAGTGGATAGAGCGTCAGCCTGAGGACTTGAAAGGTCCCAGGTTTGATTCCGGTCAAGGGCATGTACCTTGGTTGCGTGCACATCCCTAGTGGGAGGTGTGCAGGAGGCAGCTGATCGGTGTTTCTCTCTCATCGATGTTTCTAACTCTACTCTCTATCCCTCTCCCTTCCCCTCTGTAAAAAATCAGTAAAATATTTAAAAAAAAAGATTGCACCTTTCATGAAGACGTTAAGAATGCACAATATTTACTCCAGATGGTTTAAATGCTATTCATAATTATTAAAACAATGGGATTTAATTGAACTGAACCTGAGGTAATCAATGTATACACAGGAAAGCGTGTGTTTTACACACCTCATATAAATTACCATCCTGTGTATGGATTCTTGTTTACACAGAGTAACCTGAAGTTAGTAATCCAAGTGTATCAACCCTCTTTTCAATTTCAACAGTAACTTTTTAAATGAGAACATCTAAAATCATGGTGGTTTGGTTGTTTTCGTTTGGTAGTTAAGTGCCCTCACCAGCAGGCTAAGGATGTCATTGGAATTGTGTAGTTACCTTGACCTCCAAACCAAGTCACTTTCCTTGAAATGAAGGGTTCTGACTAAATAGACGACAGCTTATTTGTTGCTGTAAACTCTGCATCACTTATATCTCTTGCATTCAAGGTTAATATCGTTGGAGAAAACTGTTTGCGAGGCAGCACTTTTAGCACCGTAGCTCCTGGCATTTTACAATCTCAAATGTAATAAGCTGGGGAACTGCAATTTATGAGTCGCGCTTGTGGTGGGAGGGAAATGTGGACAGGAGGTGAGGGTCAACAAATACAAGGTTAGAGGCAGCAAAGTAGCCGGAGGGACACGCATCTCGTGTCTCATTCTCCTTCCCTTTCTCGCCCTAACAGCTGCATCACCTTTCTAAATCAAATATCAGCCGCAGTAACTTTCTCTACTAGTAAAAATTGTGTTAATATACAACCGCAATAACAGCATTTCTAGTAGTAGAATTAGAGCAGATCTAGTAGAGGCAAGCAGAGTTGTTTTTCTTTTCCTTTTCCCTGTATACTGGATATAGTTCTAGCAAGATAGCTTCATCATGTTTATTTGTAAGGCCGTCAATTCGTTTTTTAGAAGCATAAAATTACCTTCTTAATAAGTCCATCAAGAAATGCTTAACCCATAAATTCAAATATAATTAGAATTAGCATAAGACATTACTAAGACATAGAACTAGGTATTTTATCCTATCAACCAAGAATATGCATGTTTATTAATTTACAAATCCACTGAACCACACATAACATAGGGTCGATAAGTAGATGTTAAACCTGAATGTTTCCATACCACAAAACTGATAGAAGTCCATGATTTACTCTTTGAGGAATGAGATATTCCACAAAAGGAAATTTCCTGCAAATGGATGTTTACATCTCTATGTACCTATTATTTTATATTTACAAAACAAATGCCTGCTAGATTAGGCAATATATTAAATAGGATTTAATCTTTTTATTGATGTTATTTTTCTTAAAAAAGCAACATAATAACATCATAGTTATATGCTTTTTTAGCAATTGTGTCTCCTTTATGCAGTAAACACTTTTTCGGTCTTTTTTTTTCCTTCATTCACCTCTAGTTTCTCTTCCCATGTGAGTAACTTGCACAAGGTTATATAATTTGCAAATTGTCGAATTCATAAGTTAGCCTTAGATTCCAAATTGATGTTTTTAAAACGTGCATCCCAGAGGCCAAGGAAAATTAAGCTTCTATATGATGTCCCAAAGTGTTATGTGCCCTGTTACCACTAGTTTTTATTAGCAGATAAAACAATGTTATTTCCTTTTACTATAAATCCAGATGCACCAGAAACAAACAAGAAATTGTCTAAGTATTATAATTATGATCAGTTATTTTTATTGGATTCTATGAGTTGATCCCTTCATTCTGTTCTCCATGATACATCTGAAGAAATTACTTTCAATGAAAAACCTTTTAGGATCATCCCATTGTTCTTGCAAGACAAGCAGAAGTCTTCAGCATGTCTACAGAGCTCTGCATACTGAGCCCAGCCTTGCCCTGCAGTCCCACCAAAACCGTGACACTGCTTGTCTTGGGGGTCTCATGCATGCCCTTCTTTCTCCCTGGAAGGGAAGAGTTTCCACCTCCTCCTCACTGCTCCCATTCTCTTGCTTCTCCCATTTCACCAAACTACCACTACCCTCTCTAATGCTCTCGCCCATTCTTCAGGTATCTTTCGCTCCTCTTTTTATAAATCACCTTTTATATGCCCTCTTGACTCTCTCTAATCCCTTTTGTTATAGGTATCAAAATTGTTCAATATATGAAAGATTAACTTTAGCATCCCTTTCTCTACTAAACTTTAAGCTCCAAAAAAGAAAAAAAAATTAAGTCTGCATTATATTCATTTATATTCCAATGTCTAGTAAAATATTCTGCACATTGTTTGTACTCCATATTATTTACCTAATGATGAGAGGATACATGATAAGCTTTATAGCAATATTTCTTCAAATGTAATCCTCAAACATTTTGGTTAAATTTTCTGAGCTCTGGAGTCGTATCATCTGAGTTTTAATTACATCTAATCACTTACTAGTTGTAATTGAGTAAAATTTTAGACAAGTTGCTTAATTTCTCTGCTTCAGTTTTCTCATTGGTGAAGTTAAAATAATAGTTATCTCTTAAGATTACCATTATTGTAAGAAATAAGTACTTAATATATGCAAAGATATTAAAATAGTACCTGGCAAAGGTAAAATCCATAAAAATATTAGTTGTTATTAATGTCCGAATTATATGTACATGAATAATCTGTTATATACTATCATATTTATTGTAACATTTTATAATATTATTTTTAATTTTAATTACACACATTCTGAATACACCCATTCTTGACAGTTACGGAAAGTAGACTTGTTTAATTAAGAATTAAAATGACACAACTCCTGATAACACAACTCTACAAAGTAAAATTATAAGTTGAAAAGGAAACAGGATAGTGTTTTATTCTTTGTTTCCCCAGAGCCTAGGACAGTGATGGCGAACCTTTTGAGCTCGGCGTGTCAGCATTTTGAAGAACCCTAACTTAACTCTGGTGCCGTGTCACATAAAGAAATTTTTTGATCTTTGCAACCATATAAAACAAAGACTTATATTTTTGATATTTATTTTGTATATTTAAATGCCATTTAACAAAGAAAAATCAACCAAAAAAATGACTTCACATGTCACCTCTGACATGTGTGTCATAGGTTCGCCATCACTGGCCTAGAATATTACAGAGTGGGTCCTTCTGATTTGAAGTGAGAAAGTGGCTCATGAGCGTTTCTGACTATGAAATGGTGACTGTAAGGCCAAAGTGGGCCACAGAGAGCTACTTCAGAGGGACATACAAACGTTCAAACAGCTAATGAAAATAAGACAGGCTTGTGATAGACACGGGAGCCCCAGAAAGTCAAGGAATTAAGAAAGCAAAACAAAAATATAAGAATGAACAAATATTTTGACCAAATGGGTATGTCACAGGGTGAAGGTTGGAAATAAGCTGCTGCTGTTTATCTGGAAAGGTGTTTCCTTCTGTATATGGGCCTATTTATGGGTTCCCGTTTGAATCCCAGATCCAGGAACCAAGCAAAGCCCTCTTTAGAAATAAACATTAATTAAGACTTAAGGCAAATAGTGATCCACGAGAATACGTCACTATGATTCCAAAATAGATGGGTGTGTTACCGGAGAAGTGAGTGGCTTGCCTGTCTACGTTGCCTATGGGAGAGGGGTTCTTGGGGTATCGCTGGAATAAGCATTTCTGGAGGCCCCCACAGGAGGATGCGATGTGATAGAAAGCTTTATTTTTGGTGGAATTACATCCGTTGGTTTCCAAAGTCCCATTTCCCTTCATGCAGTCCCGAAAGATGTCTGCCTGGGGAGATTCAAAGGAGCTAGAGGCACAGCCGGGGTCCAGAGTTTTCATTCTGTGGGGGAGCTGGGTCTGGTACAGCATCAGGCTAGTTCCAGCCCAGCAGTCCACTGAGTGGGGCCCATTGGCTGGGAGCCATGGGGCAAGAGGAGGAGTCTGAGTCCCAGAGCCAGAGCGCAAGAGGCCAGAGCGCGAACCAAGAGACAGGCAGAGAGCCCTGTTTGTTGAGGAGATTATGTGTCTCACATCTTCCTGTGCTTGCAGGGGCCACACCTACTCCGGCCGAAGACCTGTTCCCAGGTGTGCCTGGCATGCATCTCCTTGCCTCGTCTCCCACACTTTACTGGGCCTGCGTCTGTTCTTCCCTGTCCAGTCCCTTCCCCAGAGATCTGTGTGGAACAGAGCGGAGGCCTTGCGGCTTCCTGGCAAAGCTGCACAAATGAATGCCCATCATGTGTGGCCTCCCCTAACTGGGTTAATTACAATGGTATCAAGTGCTACAATAGAAAATGAAATCCAAATCTATTTTTTTTCTCAAAAATGACCTCTTTGAGCAGTTGAAATAAGGGCCTTTGTAGATTTACTAAATAACTTGCTACTACCAGAGTTCATTTAAAAAGCATGCTCATCTCGTTTATTCATTTTAATTTCAGGAACATTAAGGTGAACAGATACTTTACAATCCCTCTCCCTTCTAGGACTTCCAGATATTATTTCAATATGGTATTATGTGAGGAGAAAAATGTCTGCGCTGACAAGGACTAAGCATATCTTATGGAAATAACTGTACACATCTTGCTGGCAGGTTGCCTATGACACAAGCAGAGCCTAGATAAAAATCAACATTTACCATAGTGGGCAGCCATTGCGTCCACTGTAGGATACAGGACATCAGAGAGATAAGTGTCAGGGAGGTGGAATACTAAGGTTCCTGTGGAGAGCCAGAAATGAGACTTGGAAAGGAGGGAATTTAGCCAAGGAAGTGGAAGAAATAGATATTGTTAATATCGTTCAAATAATTCACTTTAATGACCTCTCTCTTCTAATTCAGGGATATTTTGACTGGCTTAGGAAAATTTGTTCTCACATTAATGACCAACACTTGGTATAAATGTAATAACAATTGTTACGGTATATAAAAATATAATCAATAAATGATAAACAGTGAGCAAAATCACCACATGTAAGCCACATCCAATTGTAGAGTGTGTATCTATAATTAACTTACCACCCTCTTGTTAACAGACTGCTAGCAAAGCTCTGAGAAAGTAGAAAATACTCTTTGTCTTTGGCTGGCCAGGAAGCTCCACTTCCTCCTCGAGGGTATGTTTTCATTCTGTTGTTTCTGTGTGTGGCCCTGGGGTTTCTTCCTGGAAGGAAAGCCCATCTCTGCTGGTGGAGAGCCTCCCTCTCTGGCAGTAATGGCTCCAAATGAGCTGAGAAAGCATTGCGCTTTCAGCAGCCTGGGAGGGTGTAGCTAATGGTCTTTAACATATTTATGCACCTTAGAGACTTCAGAATGTAGAGTGTTGGTAAAGGGGCTTTTTTAAACTCTTACTAGTTTAGATAAAGGGAACAAAAAAAAATCTCTGAGACTGAGCACAATGTCTGTGATTCAATTGAACAAATGTTCATGGAATGCCTACAATATATGCCTATCTTACCTTTTACTGATGCTATTGAAGTTTTTGAGTTCTGTCCCGGTAAAAATTGTTCTTTTCATAGAACAATTATAGGTTATAGACATTATTTTAGCTTATGCATATATAAAACTAAAAACTCATTTCTGGTAGAAATGAGGCCAGACATCCTACTTATGTCCAATTCCTATCTGATCAATGAGCGTCGTACTCTGAAACTGTTATGAGTCAAATTTAGGGCAAATAATAATGGCACAGTTATAGGCTACTGAGACATGTTTGCAATATACAGTGTAAGTTGTAGGTATAGCGTTGTAGGTAGTTTTTCTGACCTTGGGAGAACCTTAGCCTACTT
Organism: Myotis davidii; assembly: GCF_000327345.1. Classification (NCBI taxonomy): domain Eukaryota; kingdom Metazoa; phylum Chordata; class Mammalia; order Chiroptera; family Vespertilionidae; genus Myotis; species Myotis davidii. Next base: position 374,668 of record NW_006283760.1, on the reverse strand, counting down.
CAAATTGCTGGGATCGTATGATGCTCTTTGTGGACAACTGACAAGACAGAAAAGGTGGGAGAAATACCATTCACAAAAATCTTTTCATGCTAAGATTTCAAAGGTTATTTTTTATTTTTGCGGATTTTTTAATTTTTTTATTTTTAATTCTTTATTGTTTAACCCCTTCCCCGGCAGAAACGTGTATACTCGTTTTCACAAAATGTTCTTTTTCAGTCGTCAACGAGTATACTAAGAAAATATGGTAAAAAAATATGGTTTATAGGAAGACGAGTTACAAACTGTTTTCATAACCAGCATCAAAAATACTATATAGAACCAAAATAAAAAAAATTAGTCTGAAAAAGAAACGTTTTTAACAAAAAAATTGTTGGGGAAAGGGTTAAAAAATAAATGCATTTTTCATCATAATATATTGTGTTTTTGTT
>NW_006283760.1:364708-373484 GCF_000327345.1 Myotis davidii | reverse complement strand
CACATCCTCGCCAGCACTTGTCGTTTGTTGATTTGTTGATGATAGCCAGTCTGACAGGTGTGAGATGATACCTCGTTGTTTTGATTTGATCTCTGGGATGATTAGTAACTTTGAGCATGTTTTCTTATGTCTCTTGACCTTCTTCTGTATGTCCTCTTTCAAAAAGTGTCTATTTAGGTCCTTTGCCCTTTTTTTGATTGGATTATTTATCTTCCTTTTGTTAAGATGTGTGAGTTTCCTATAAATTTTGGAGATTAGGCCTTTATTGGATATAACATTGGCAACTATGTTCTCTCATGTAGTGGGCTCTCTTGTTATTTTATTGGTGGTTTCTTTTGTTGTGTTCTTAAGATTAAAAGGTTGGAATCTTTATTCCTAAAGATTATACTCAGAGGGATTAAAACAAACAACAAGAAACCTGTACCTTATGTTCTGGCAATAACAGGTTTGTTTAAATACTTGTCATTTAAGAACAAGAATAAAAAGAGCATAACATGTATTTAAATAGCTCAGATTAAAAGAAGAAAATAATCTTAAATTTAAAAATAGGAGGAAAATTTTAGGAAAAACAGACTAAATTAAACTCTATGTCAATAATTCAAGCATATATCTGAATTTGATTAACCATCAAACTGCGTATAGTCTTCCATAAAGAAAGCCTCTGGGTGTTTTGTAGGATCAATATCTGAGCTGGTCTACACCTCTTTTAGCTTCAAATTCTGCTGTAAAATGCAGAGATTGGACTAGATGGCCTGGAAGACTTAAGTCTAAAATGCTAGAGATTTTATGGTCATCAGTAGAGAGACTTTACAAAAGGGACACTGGGTAAGTTATTTCAAGAGAAATAATGAAGGCGACTAAAGAGACCACATCAAAAGTAAGATTGTTCAAATTCCCCAGGTAAAGGGATTTTAAACAGAATATCAAAAACCTCGTCCTGATCATTAGCCTGCTAGAAAGCCACTGTAAACAGTTTAGATTCCGAATAAACTCTCTACCTAATCTTGACTCACCACAAAAGGCCATTTTTCTATTTGTAATTGTATTTATTTGTTTAGCTACTCTCTGTTGAATGTTTACCTGAGGATTTCCTTTCCAGTTGTCATTTGGATAATGCTCATTCTTGTGGCCTGTCAGTGTTTTCCAATATAAACAGACATGTTAAAATGAGGCAACTCCAGGAGGCAGGTGACCTCAGTTAGCTTGAGTGGATGTAATGAGTTGAAAAGGCTCATGGTAATAAATTCTGAGAATCTATTTTTATCAACATTTCTTTGGTATAGAAATGTATATTTAATTAAACCCCATTTCAAACAACAGATCTTTTGTAACACAAGGCAACTGTAAAAATATCATTAATGTGAATAAATGGTTTTTAATGCATGTAATCTTGAATAAAAAGAAAATATAGGCTAAGGCAAGATTATTTGCTCTATAATTAATTGATCTTGATGGTGCCATTAATGAACTATAAGACCTTGAATGAAATATTTAACCTTACTAATGTGTCTAATCTATAAAATAGATTAAATTTCAACATAGAGAATTAAAGGGGAGAAAGCAAGCAAATTGCTAAGCGTACTGCCTAGAATTTATAAAGTAATCAGTGCTGGCCAATATAAATAATCATTAATTTGAGGGAGTATTTTCATACACAGATGTTTAATTATTACAGTTGGAAACAGTACTGTTATGTTTTTCATTATCAAATGTTCAAATTCCTAATACTTTAATAACTTTCTTGAATATGCTATTTCATAAATAGGGGATCAGATATCTACAAAGTTCTTAGATATGAAAAATTTGATTTATTGTTCTTATGAGTGGAAATTATTTTGCACTCATTTCACTCATCACAGTTATCCTCCCTAGAGTTTAGAATCATTGTATATTCACCTGACACAATAAATGTTCTTTCACATATGTTTATATTGGATTTTGGTATGAACTTAAACTAAGATAAATGCAGGATCTATCGGTTTTTCCAGATACTAAATTACAAGCATTCATTCTTTCAAGAGACAACTTAAGAGCAATTAAACAGCCATTTCTATGTCTAAATAGTTCAGTTTTCTCTTTTCTCATTGACACTCCCATGAAGAGAATCAACATGTAACTACTAATGCCGCTGTAAATTTCAAAAGCAACGCTTATTCATGCGGACACATTTATTGTTTACATTCTGACTAACCTTGAAGTTCAAATTATTACCATTTAGAAAGGCAGGTATCACCGATTTATCAATACGGATTTAGGTGCTTCTTTTTCTTAATGAATTCTAGGAGGGTGGGAGGCAACAGTTACAGTCAATAGAATGATTATATTGACATTAATTTATGGAAGTATTTTTTTTGCGGGAGGGGAAGCAAAAGAAACTTTGCCTAATCAACAAAAATAAGTGTGTTAACCTGAAGATGGATTTATCAAGCTTAGAAAGAAATACGGTATGCTTGCCTGCAACGTGGTTTCAGGGAATTTCCTGGGATAGCATCACCCAGGGCCTGGGCTCTGATACCTTTCCATTCCTGTGGTTTGGACTCGGTTTCAATATGTGTCATCACCCTGTAGTGAGTGGATCGGGGTCCCGTAAACCCGCTCATGCTCAATTTCCCTGTGTCAATGAGATCAGGAAGTGAAACTTTCTCTTCACCATTTCTGGTCTAAAGAGAATACTTGCCCTCTGGTAAGGGTCACAACACTCTGATCCTTGTGAGGGACACTGTGAGATGTGCTGTGCTGCATCATATTCAGTGGTTCAGCCCAGACTCCTCCCGCTCCGTCCTTTCTCCCATGCACCTTATTCCCATCAGGCTTTGATGTGCCATGTAGTGTAAATTCACATGAAATTAATCAGTAAAATACAGGAGGAAGATGGCTAGTTCATTCAGTGAGAGCACTGAATGCATGTTTTGTAGATCAGCAATTCTTGATTATTTTAGCTTGAACCAATGTGTATTTTAAAACTATCCTAGAAATTGTAATGTGCTGATCCCAGTCTCTCCACACCCTGGGAACACGTCTCTGAATTCCCAGAAAGGTTGAGCTTGAATGATGGTTCCCACAGAGTCACAGCTTCCCCAGGCAAGAAAGATGGAGTGAGGAGCGGAGTGGGTGTCTGATGCTTCAATGGCCCAAGAGTCTCCAAGTATCCGAGGTCAAGTTTTTTGGTTTTCTTTCCAAACTAGTGTCTTTGTTGAGTATTAACAATGATATTTATTACTTTTCCATCTGTCATTTCCTTAGTCCATTACAGCTTTGTCCCCACCTACTGTTTTGTGCTGTTACTGGCCAATATATTACTCAAATATTACATTTATTTATGTTATGTATCCAACAATACCATTTATATTATTTTACACAACTGCTTTTCAGATCAGTTAGGACAATAAAAAGGAGAAACTATGCAATAATAGAATAATAAAATATTACAGTTACATAATTCACTGTTTTTTAGCTTATTTTTTCTTAATGTGTTATTGCCTTCAAGAAAACTGTCCTATACTCTGCATTTTTTTTATGTTATTAAAGAAGGATAAGGCAAAATTTTCCCAGTTGCTTGAGTTTCCCACTTGGTGGGCACATTGTCCAGATGATGTGGCTTCTGGATTGGCTTTTCCTCACTGCTCATGGCTCCACTTCTGAACGTAGACCACTCTACCCTTTGCCATATCTTAGTCTGATAACCACTTGCTAATCCCCCGTGTCTCTGAGATGCATACATACCCACCGAAATAACGTCTAGAAATTAGGTCTAAATCACTTAAATGTCTTCGTAATTGGAAGCAATCACAAAATTGGGCATCAACCGAGGGAGGAGTGAAGGGATGTCTCTGTAGGTGACTGCCATTAGGCAAGTCAGTACCACTCTACTTAGCTTCTGTTTGTACATAATCCTCAAATTCTCTAAAAAAAAAAGTTTGATGGGCATACTGAAGGTTACATGCCACTAAACCAGGTGAGTCCCACCAATCCAAGCCAAACTCCAGAATTACAGAAAGAATATGGAAAAGAAATGAGAATGTGGAGTTACTCTAAGGTGTCCCACAATTCATACAAGAAGTAATTTTGATAGAAAACACAGGTTTATAATTAAAAATTGCAAATTTGTTATTCATAAAGTATACAGTATAGAGTTATGTATGGAATAGCACATCGGGTAAATGGCCTCCATGGCTTTGCTGGCACATACGCAAAGCTGTGGTCTTCATTGGTCTTCATTGTCCCTGCTCCTGAGCCATAATTGGTAATTGGTCATGCTTATCAAATTGAAGGCATTGAAATCAAAGGGCAACAGATATTAGAATCTGATTCAATAAACCAAGTAAAATTAGGCTTTTACTTTTTGTTGTTGTTGTTAATGCTCACGCAAAATTCAAATCTTGCGTGAATTTTGCGACACCCTATAGAATGGTGACTACATGGAGAGAAAATACAGCAAACCTCCTTTCCTTCCTTTAATGATGGTTTGGGCAAACTCAGTAAGTTCCCAGGCATCAGTTAAAGACGTGTACAGTCAGCTTTAAACTCCTCCCTCTCCTCACTTACCCCTTCCCTGGGCATCCAGCCTGCGGAAGGGCACTCTCTGCAGGCCACTCCTCCTTGGATGCTACCCACCCTCGGTGGTTTCTAACTTTTCCAGGAGGGGGGACAAGGGAGGGAGGGAGGGCCATATGCTTTGTTCTTGAGTAGAAAGCTATTGCAATTCTCTCAATTGCTGTGTCCACTAGCTAAACAGTGACACGTCATCGATACTTCTGTGTGGCAGACATTTGGGGGCTCCTGGCTGAGGTATTTTGTTTCTTTGTTTTATTTTTTTAAGGGGCAAGGTGTTTGCCTCATCCCTGCTGCACGGGTCACTGAGGTGTGCTCCCCGTGTTCACAAGCTCTGGACTCTTCTTCCAGCTCCTGCCCGCCCAGTGGCCGCTAAAGCTGCTGCTGCTGCTCAGATGCGCTTGGTCGGCAGGTGCCCTTCTTCCTGCCACAGCAGCGCCGATGTAAAGCCTAGGGGGCCTGTAGTGTCCACTGGATCCCCACGGATGCCCCGTGGCAGTATGGTCACCAGAGAGCGGGGGCTCCTTCTCCACGGCCCCGCTCTCTTGGGGTCTCTCACGCAGGCAGGTGGGCACAGCCTCTCCTTCGCAGTCAAAGAGAATGAACGCCCTTCCCAATGTGGTTATTTCACATGCAAATTGTTTCCCAAAGAAATGCACGCGGTACCATTTGTCCATTCGCTTTTCATATCGTGTTGTAAGTGTTCTATGCGTGACAGAGAAGGCAGCCCTTTAAGGTCATATGTTTGGTAAATATTTCCCTATTTTAGACATTGCTTTTGGAAATTTTTACCATATTATGCTGAACATGAAGTTTCAGTTTCTAGGTAGTAAAATTTACCATTTTTATACTTCTGAATTCTGTGTTTTGCCTTGAAACTCCTCTGTCTCTACAAGATTATAATTTCACCAATTTTTTGACCCTCATGAAAATCATTTGTAAATGTAGATATTTGATCCATTTGAAACTTATTTTATTGTATGAAGAATGGTAGATAACTAATTTTATGTTTTCAAGTGGCGACCTAATTTTTTAATGTAATTTACTTAATAATTTGAATTTCTTCACTGATTGGAGTAATTACCTTAGTATATATTAAATATCATTTTGGTTTTCTGGGGGAATTCTACTTCTCAACTATTAGTCAGATAGTCATTTTATAGATAATGTGCTCTTTAATTTTATAATTTTTAGATAACATTTTTAAATAGTAAATGTAAATACTGAATATTTAACTCTGTTTCGGTCTCTTGCATCTTCCACATAAAAACTTAAATTCTCAGTAAATAGTGATAACTTTGCCTTGTGCTTTTCCGCATTTCTGAGTTCACTTTGTTTGTGTGTTTTTAATTAATCGCTGAATTCTTCCAGAGCAATGTAAATAATGTCAGTAGCATGGCATTTCATTTTTCTTTTCCTTCATCTCTCCTTTTTATCTTACTGATTTTAGGATGCATTAAGAACTCTACTACTAAACAAGATAAAGGATTTTGCTGACAGTGTGTGTTTGCATGTGAATGTATGTATTCACTAGAGGCCTGGTGCATGGATTCATGCACATTGAAAGGAAATTAATTAGAAGAAATATTTTAGAGGCCGGGAAGGAACTGCAGGAGATAGGCCAGCCGGAGAAGGACTGCGGGAGGGCTCCAGGGCATGTCTGACCCATATCACCCAGTTCCAATCAGCCAGACCCCAGCGGCAAGCTAGCCTACCAGTCGGAGTGTCTGCCCCTGGTGGTCAGTGTGTGTCAGATCAACTGGCCAAACAGTCAAATGAATAGTTGGACACAGCATATTAGGCTTTTATATATATAGATAACATATTTCAGCTTTACCTGGAAACAAAATTGAGTTATTTAATATTTTGAATATAAATATTTTAATGGCTTAATATAAATTTCTGAAAAATAAATTACATTTCATTCTGTGTATTACTTTAATGCTTAAGGATTCTATTTATTTGTGTCTACTTTTGATTTTTTGTATCAATATTCATAACTGCTCTTGATTTTTTTTGTTTTGTTTCTTAAAATTATGTCTTTACCAGTTCTCTGCCTTAGCTTAGAAATCAGTGTCTAAAACCAAGATTAAAGTCCTAATACTTTTATTGGGAAGTACACATTCAGGAGGGTGAGAAAACAACGATAAATAGATAAAAAAGGGATATGGGCTATTGTTAGCTGCTGCTTGAAGACAAGCCTGGCAGATGCCTGCCAAGCAGCTCAGACAAGGTGTGGTCCTGTGTGTTAATTTCCAGGGCTGCTATGGTAAACGACCCCAAGCTGAGTGGTTTAAAGGACAGAAATGGCTCTGGAGGACACGTCCGTCAATGACTCAGCTACAGGCAGATGTGCTTTCTTCTGAGGCCTCACCACTTGGCTTGCAGACCTCCTTGCTGCGTCCTCACATGGGTTTTCCTCTGGGCATGCTCATCCCCAGTGTCTCTGTGTGACCAGATTCCCATTTCTGATAAGGACCCCTGAAATATTAGAGCAGAACACACCCTAACACCCTCATTTTAGGGTAATAACCTCCTTAAAGGCCCTATCTCCAAATCTAATCACATTCTGAGATACTGGGTGTTAGGACTTCAACATGAGGATTTAAAGGGTTACAGGTCATGCCCTAACCGGTTTGGCTCAGTGGATAGAGCGTTGGCCTGCGGACTGAAGGGTCCCAGGTTCAATTCTGGTCAAAGGCATGTACCTTGGTTGAGGGCACATCTCCAGTAGGGGGTGTGCAGGAGGCAGCTGATTGATGTTTCTCTCTCATCAATGTTTTTAACTCTCTATCCTTCTCCCTTCCTCTCAGTAAAAAAATCAATAAAATATATTTTAATAAAAATAAAGGGTCACAGGTCAGCCTGAAACACCACATAGAGTGCACAGAGGGAAGTGGAGAGGGAATTTTTTGTATTAAATCCCCCTCATTTTCCATTTACCAAAACTCATCCCTTAAGAATCTACTGCTCCCAAATTGTACCATTTATAGAAGAGCTCAAGAAAAGGCCAGTGACATGAATGGGCTCAGAGTAGGAGGCCGACTGGCCAGAAAACTAGGGTTTTGACTTATCTTCCAGGCCAACCAAGAACACCGTAAACACTGGAGAAGCAGTGTCAGTTGAATCTGAGTGGGTGCATGTGGTGTATCTCTGACACATTTTCATCATGGTTATGCTGATTTTGTGGGGGGCATTTGGTAGCTATCATTTTCTTTCTGAATTAAATTGTTTCAGAATTATTTGTTTAGTTAATTGAAATTGTTCACTTGAGAAATCATGTAAATGTGACATTTTGGAGAAGAACATTCTTTGTCAAAATTCTCTATTTGTTTTTAATGATGATTCATCTATTTAAGATTTTATAACTCTTCTTGAATTAATTTAAATAATTTATGTACTAAAAAAGTTTTCATTACATTCGTTGTCAAATATACTTGTATTGCTCTGTGTGTAATTATGCACCAAAAGCCAAATTAATTCTTTTTCTTTGAATATTTCTACTTGCTAATATTAATGTTTGTAAATCTAACACCTTTAATTGTTTCTTAATTCTAAGGATTTTCCTTTCTAATTTATTAACTTCTGCTTTTAAAAACACATAGTATTCCTTTTTTTAAAAACCCACTATACTTTAGTAAAAAGATACACGAACAAAGGAAACAAAAACATATCAAATTTCCTTTCATCTTTGTCTCTCATATTTTTGCATTAGCTTTTTTGCATCAACATTTTTTTACTTGAGAACATTGTCAATTTCTTTCTAAAGTATATTCATTATGCAAAGTACTTGTATTTTTAAATCTGAGTTTCCTTTGTTTTTAAGATACTCGGATTCAGCTCTTTTAAATATATTCATCTTTATTTTAATGGGAATATTTTATCTTAAATATGCCATCTTATTTTATGATATCTATGGAGAATGATTTACATACAATTAAATAATATCCTAACTTACTGCTTCAATTAGTCTTGAAATGTTATACATCCATGTAACTACAACTCAAATCATGATACATTATTTCATACCCTTTTCCAATCAGGTTTCCAAATCTGGAGAAACAATACATTCTCACTTCTAACGTCAAAGATTAGTTTTGCCTGTGCTTATGTCATAAAAAATGGAATCAAGTTATAGTGCATTTTGGGGGCCCATCTTTCTTTAGTCTACATAGTGCTTTTGAGATTCGTCCACATTATTTCTTTAAATCGCCGAATAGCCGAA
>NW_006283760.1:350990-364587 GCF_000327345.1 Myotis davidii | reverse complement strand
AGCGTCGGCCTGCGGACTGAAGGGTCCCGGGTTCGATTCCGGTCAAGGGCATGTACCTGGGTTGCGGGCACATCCCCAGTAGGAGATGTGCAGGAGGCAGCTGATCGATGTTTCTCTCTCATCGATGTTTCTAACTCTCTATCTCTCTCCCTTCCTCTCTGTAGAAAATCAATAAAATATATTTAAAAAAAAAATAAAAAAATAAATCGCCGAATGGTATTAGGTAAATTTAAAGATACCCGAATTTGTCCATTTTCCTGTTGATGGCATTTGGTTGTTTTAATACAGGGAAATTTTGAGTTCTATGAGCTGAATTATGTCTTTCCCAAAGAAGCTCTAACTTCTCATGTTTCAGAATGACTCTCTTTGACGATAAGACCTTTAAAGAGGGATTAAGTTAAAATGAGGCCATGTGAGTGGGCCCTAACTAATCTGAGTATCTATATATATAAAGGCTAATAGGCAGTGTCTCACTGTCTGAACAGTCGCTATGACGCGCACTGACCACCAGGGGTCAGATGCTCAATGCAGGAGCTGCTGTGACGCACACTGGCCATTTACAGAGAAATGGCACTGCGGACCTGGCACCCACAAAGCAATACTTGGCTTCCCCCAAGTGGGACACAGGCCCCACCACCACCCCAGAGTGGCACCCCACCAAATTGCAGCCAACACTGCCAAGACCCCATGGTGAGAAATGCAGCCCACAGCCCAGCCCAGCCCGGAAATGGTCACTGTGGGCGCCAGATAATGACGTCAGGTAGCAAAGCCTGGCTTCCTCTCCCTAGCGACTAGCCAACTAGCCTCTTTGGAGTTTCTTCAGGTCAGGAACATGACTTGCTTTATAGCCAGGTGCAAACATTTCACACTTCAACCAAATATCTGTGGAGCATTTTCCCATGCCTCATCTCATTTGATCCTCACAGAAGTCCTGGAGTAGGCAGATAGGAGACTCAGTGGGATCCTGTTTTCTTTTCATTAGCCAGAAAATGGAGATTTAGAAATATATATATATATATATATTTCTTGCTGGTGCCAATCTTGCGTGTGTTTCCATCTGTCATTTTAGATTGTGAATTTGATTGATACTTCTATTATCAAAAAAGAGTGAATAGCGATATTAAAATATTTCTTCTAATTAATTTCCTTTCAGTGTGCACGAATTCGTGCTCTGGGCCTCTAGTAGTAGTCTAAGAAGTTGGGACATATGAAATAGATGCCGGGGTTGCATGTGCACAGAAAAAAGATCATGGACACACAGTAAGAAGGCAGTCAGCTCACTGCGAGTCAACGAGAAAACCACAGAAGCAGCAAAATCTCTGACACCTTGATATGGTACTAGCCCCCAGAGCTAGGAGAAAATAACTGTCTATTGAGTCCCTCCATCTGTGGTATCGCCCTAGCAAACGAATCCATGGATGAAGTTCTGGGAACATCCTGACATCCTGCACATTGCGCTTTGTTGGTAAGTGTCTCCATTTCCTCCAGATGCTCTGATTATATACATTGGCATTTTATCTCCAAAGTCCAAGTAAATTAGCTTGGCATACAAAGCCCTTGAACACTTTCAAGTAGTCTGTCTAGCCATCCAGCAAGATCCCTCCCTCCAAACAGCCTATACAGAAATCAGGCTCAGTTACTCAAAAAAGCACTTAAGATTCTAGATTCTACCCCAGTGCCTTTGTACATGTTAGTCCTGCTGCCTACATGGCCCATCTTCTTTTCTCTCTTCACAGAGACTCAAAAGTCTTCAATGTCCAAATCTCACACCATGGTCTTCATCTGAAACAGGGGAACTGTCTTACCCATTTATGCCTACTGTATTAGTAGCAAATTTTACGTAATTCAGTCATTTGTTTTTTACTCCCTGCTAGACTTTGTACTCCTGGAAATTAAGGATAATATCTTATTTATCTCTTTTTAGTGCTCAGCATGATATATGGCCTTAAAAGTTTTAATATTGCTAAATGAATGGACTACAATTGTTCATTGGCTGCACTGCTAATTTTCATTAATTATTGAACCACATGTCCATACTGTTTTTAATGAAATAAATCTAGTTTGAAATTCACCAAAATCTGTTTGTCAGTAAGAATCATGACAATGAGCAAAGGCTTGTAATTTTTTAGATCTTATTCATTTTATTAATAATCTCTTCATATCTTATATTTGTTACAGACTTCTCACTTTCCCCTCTAGTGGAAAGATATTTGATATTTTTAGATACAGAATATGTCAAAATATAGCCTAAATATAAGTTACATGTAGATGGATTTAGATGGAGGGGGGAACAGGTATGCATTAATTCTATGAATATGAATGTTTTTATAATTATGATAATAGCTTAGTCCTAGACTATTTTCTCAAGTAAGGCAGGGATAGGAGCCAAGATGGCTGAACTATGTGTAAAAGATTCATTATTCATTATCAAAGGCATGGGAGGTCAGAAAGTCATTAATTAAGAGAGGTGCAGAAAAGTGTAAGAATTACAAATTGAACAATAAATTTTCAGAATAAAAAAGTACAGAATTTTTCTTGGCAGCATTTGGTATTTTACCATATTCTGACTCACAGTTGTACATATTATTGCTCAAAATTTTCAACTGATCAGGAACTCTAGTTAATCTAAAGACAGCAGATAATGTTGGTATTTTAATATTGATCAGCTTTAAGTAGAGAATACAGTTATAAAGCTTTCTTGACACTGAATCAAAGAGCCTGATGCTGAGCCCTTCAAATTCTTAGCAAATATCTATCTCATGCCTTTGTTCACACAGTACACATGGACCTGCTGAGAAAATACTACTTCAAAGTTTTTTAAAAGCAACAGCCATAAAAAGGAACTCTTCTGGAATTGTAAATACATATTTATATGAACACAGGGTAGAGATGCACATTGTTCTCAACAAAGAGAAATATTTATGAAAATATCAATAATATATCAACTAAACTCATTCTGTTTTCAAGTAAGTGAGGATTTCAAATTAGAAAAATAAAGTCAAACTTTATGGCCCCTTCAACTTTCATCTTTTCATTGTTCCTCTTGTCTACAGCTAGCAAAGATCAAAGTATGTGTATTACCAGATTACCATCTTCCTTAACAAACTGGTGTATTGAGGGGATAGCAAGAAGCCAGGTAGATAGCGGGAAAGGAAGTAACCCAATGAGGGAGTGTTACTAAGACACCCCAACTGGGCAGAGAAGGAAGAGTGCACCAGGAGACATGAACTTTAAAATGTGTGGATATTGATAAAGATAGGCAGCTTGCAGATAACCAATCAGGAGCTAGCAAGACTGTCTCCACGCCCTAAATTAAAAACAGCTGACATTCCTGTTCAGGGGGAGCACATCCCCTTTGCCCATGTGGCTCATGGCCATGTGGGCCTTGACACGTGGACTGTTGCACTTTAATTAGCTTGGATACTACACTACTCCTGGCACCGCTAGGTTAGTGGCAGGAGATGTGCTCCCCATTGCCCATGTGGCTTTTGGCCAGGTGGAACTCTACATGTGGACTAAGATACTGTAATTAGCATGGGTGCTCTCAATAAACTTTGTTCCCACTATTTTTGTCTGAGACTTCATTCAAATTATTTTCGTTTCAGTATGATGCTAGGTGTTTGGGAATTAAATAATAGCTCAAGATAATAGAATGTCCTAATATCTTATCTGGGACCTTTTGCTACTCTGGTAAATGCCACTTTAATCTCTGACAATATGCTATCATTTCTTTTTTATAATATCGAATTATTTTCCTGTGATTTATTTTAATGTCCCATCAATGTATGCTTTTCTCTTATGACTTAGGAATAAGCCAATGTTCCTGTTTCTGATATTTAAAAGCCCTGAGACTGCTTATACATCCTTAATCATAGAATGGATAGAATATAGATTTCATGGGATTAATTATCTCCTGTCTTGTTTGTCACTATATCCCAGGTTCTTAGAAAAGCGGCTAGCATGGTGAGTATTCACTACGTATTTGTGGAATAAATAAATGAGTAAATATCTTAATTCACATAGAGCAGAATGAATTAGTTTTATTTTAATTATAGGCACAATTAAAGCCACAACCTCTATTAAAAGGATTCTCATTTGTTTTCAAATTTCTTATACTCAGGAGCCTCAATCTGAGTCACCTCCAAGTCTGTGCTTGTCTGTCCACACTCCTCTCCAAAGAGAAGAAGCCACACCCCTTCTAACTGTGCAGAAGGTGGCCTCCTCACTGCAATACCCACTCCTCACGGTTGATTTGCGTTCATATAAAACTCCTTGCAAATAGTTCATGGCCATCTGAGGACTTGATGTAAACCTAAGAGCCAAATTCTAGAAGCAACTTTGTGATATTTTTCCGCACATCCTGAAAGTCTGATAATGCTGCTGCGTCTCTAAAGCTATGTCTTCCATTTAAAATGAGGAGACTGATTCTCCTGCTATTACTGAACTGCAAAATGCTCTCAGCAGTTCTGTACACTCTATTGTAACGCCAAACAATAGGAACCTGTAGAGCTTTCTTCCAGTGTGTGGTTCACAATGTAGGAAGCAAGGAAATGTTTACTCCAAGGTACAGTGTTTCCTTTTCATAGTCCATACAGCGTAAGTGTTTGATGTGGCTAAAGAACAACCTTTACAACAAAGATCACTTTGCACAGAAAGCAATATGATCAGCACTGTTAGAAGTTTACATATGGATTGGGTATGGAAAATGCAACATTGATGAAAAGTATGTGGCTGCTTCATTTTTCTTAATGGCTGCTGGTCAGATTGCCCTGAAATGCATGTTTTCTTCAAACGCTGTAAGTAGAAAGATGTAGATTAGCATAAATTCCCAGGATTTTTCTTTTTAAGCTACCAATAAGCAGATTAGAGTTTTTGCTACTACTGCTTTTCCTACTGGTTTCAATTATCTCCAAGCATATCCAATAAAACCCAAAGAGCCCTGTGGAACAATAATACATCCCAAAATAGAAAGGGCATAAATGTGCAACAAGACCCGTACAAAGACACAGGGAAGCGTGCCCCTGCCAGAGGTCTAGATCCAGCTGCAAAATTGTGTATAACAAGGCCGTGTTAATGGCACTGAATTCTCCCTGAGACACAGGAGCCTGGAGTCAGTAACAGATGAGGAAAGGCATTCATCCTTGAGGAGATTGGAGAGCAAAGGGGGAGAAAGACCTCATTTTCCATATATGAATGGAACTTTACATTATTGGAAATATTAAAGAAATAGTTACATTAAAACAATTCTTGTTTTTACTTTACTATTTTCTAGTTTGAGATAAGGCATGTTACCAATTATCTATAAAATTATTTATATATAAGGTGACATTGCTAAGCTCACATTTTCCTATAATTATTGGATCATTTAATGCATAGAAAGTTCTGAGAATTACTGGTACATACTTAATACTTAGTAAAGATTTAATAATAGTTGTTATTTTTTTTTTTTCTTAGAGCCATTCATTTCAGTCAGGTGACTGCTCAAGGCTATTTGGCTCCCTGAAGCACTATAATACCCAGGACACCACAATGTTGTTAAAATACCTCCATTTTTCTGTATATCTACATATAGCCCATAAAATTATACTTTAAAGTATTAATTTATTAAGAACAATGCATCCTTTGTTTTTAAAAATGTATGTTTCCAACTTTTAACCTGATTTACAATTTAATCCACGCATCTGCACAAAGTGCGGAAAACCATTGGCTTTGGAGTCTTACAGTCCCACTTTTGAGTCCAGCTGGGTCATTTACCTGCATGGTCCTAGATAAGTTAAACTACAGAATCTCAATTCTCTATGTGGATAATGGAGACAGTAACAAATCCATTAGCATCACGTGACAGTTAACACCAGTATACAAAGCCTAGCACATAGAAGATGCTCCTCATTTTAATACAATTGTGAGAAGAAATGTTAATAGGAAAAATTGTTCATCTGTTGCCAAATCAACCTTTGTATTTTTTTTTAAATTCCTGAGCTCTTAAAGGCCCAAGGATTCTTTTTTTTTTAAAATATATTTTATTGATTTTTTTACAGAGAGGAAGGGAGATAGTTAGAAACATCAACGAGAGAGAAACATCGATCAGCTGCCTCCTGCACACCCCCTACTGGGGATGTGCCTGAAACCCAGGTACATGCCCTTGACCTGAATCGAACCTGGGACCCTTCAGTCCACAGGCCGACGCTCTATCCAGTGAACCAAACCGGTTTGGCCAACCTTTGTATTTTTTAATAATTTTTTATGAAATTCTATGTGACAAAAATTATGTACTGGGAAAATCAATAAGTGTTTATTTCTAATAAAGTACTTAGTATCAATAATTAATTATTAGCTTTAGGAGACTGTGGTAATTTGAAAATACTAAACTACATAAATGCATTCTGATATATTTTTTCTCAGTTTAATACTTGAACTGAGCCTTTCCTGCTCAAATGAGAACAGCAGGTTTTCAAAACTCCCTTTTATCTTTAGTGCTTTCTCTCAAATATATTCTGTGACAAACACTTGTGCCATTTAGCATCGCCTGCTATGTACCTGATTGTAACAGGCTGATGAATGAAAGGGTTGTCATCGGTAGACTTGAGAGAACAGATTTTCCAAGTGGAAGCATGACCATGACATACATATAATATATGTGGAGGGAAGGAAAAGCTTTTTAGCTTGATTTGGTCACAGGAGGCTTAATGAATACACAGTGAGAAGTTGTAGTGGAAGATGTAAATGGGGCCGAGAGAATCCAGGATGACAAACTAGAAATTGATCAGGAGGCTAGTTTATTCATCTCTATTGAGATGAGGCCATGAATTAGTGCACAGTGGGCTTTAAAAGGAAAAGAAAATTGCTAGAAAACCTGGAGATGTAAATTTAGAAAGAGTTGACTATAAACAAAATATATGCGAAGTCAAATAGTATTCTTTGATAATGCCATAGATTTTATTTAGAATAACTGGGAAAAAAACACCTGATTTAATTCTGTATTGATCAGCTTTCTAATGATACCTGTCACAGAATCTTCTGAATACATACACCAGATGTCCACCTGTCTGGATGAACACCTGAAGCCCATCTTATTGAATACATTAGCATTTCCATATACTCCAAAGGCCAGCTGAGGCCAAGTTTCCTTCTCTCTGTATAAAAGCTGTACCTTAACTTTTCTACAGCAAGGTAAATAAAGAAAAGAACACCTCTCTGAAAACCTTCAAACTGAGGCAATATATTGCCATTTTGGTTAAAATTTTATCTAGTTTTAATTAATTCTAAGAATTTGTATATATCATTGTAGCATGGCATATATTTTTATTTTGCATTATTGATATTACTAAAATTCATATGTAAACAGACATACAAATTGGAATCCTGTATTAGGGCTACAATTTAAATATCATAATTATATAGAGAACGCATGCTCATAGATATAGCCCATGACCAATATAATGCTCTAACAGACTTGCCTTTAATTTAGAAAACTGTCTCAACTTCAAGAAGTGCAAAATTATCTGAGTAATGATAGAGGAAAACTATTCCCCGCAATAACCTCCTTTTCCTCGTAGGGAAATTGTCCAAACTAGACATAACAAATAAGTAAAAATTATCAAGCTCTTCTAATCATGCCTTGCGGGGTGTTACCATCCTAGAATCTCTAGAGAGCATCTTAAGTTAGAAATAAGATGTTGCCTCATCCTGCCCGCAGGCATTTCCACCTCCGCTGTGTGACACACACCCACTGCACCCAGGCTCATAGCGGACTGGAAGGGTGGGGGTGTTACTTGATGGTTACCGGAGAATTCCCTTGCCTGTCTGCTGGGCTTGCATGGAGAGTATTAGATTACTACCAGTTTTCACAAATCGGAGGATACTTATGTACCCTGTAAGTATGAGAAATATTTGAATTCAACATCCATCCCAGAATAAGAAATACCATTCTGAAAACATAATGTACCCTCAGAAACTCAGTAAACTATACCAAACCCTGGCATAGTTTATCTGTGTTTGGGAATATTAGCATTAGCTGTTTCAATCTGATTCAGTCTATCAACTTGTTTTTTGTGTTACTTGTTTATTAATATATGTCTGTAGTTTCTAGTACATAAATATTTTAAATATTAATTTCATGTAGATAATGTTAGGAATATACATAGTTATATATCCAATTTATTTGTAAAGCTATAAATACATTTTAGATTTCCATGAAGTCTGTTAACTATTCCCATTCATGATTTCTTTCTTACTAACTTTATTCCTGTTTTCTTTTAATACATTGACATTTTAGATTTATCATTTATCAAGCATTAATTGCTTTAAATGACTACTAGGAAATGGAAAAGGAATAAGGGTTTATGTGAATACTAGAGGCCTGGTGCACGAAATTCGTACACAGGTAAGGTCCCTAGGCCTGGCCAGCAATCAGGGCCTCGAGCTGCTGGCCGGGGCCTCCCTTTCCTGGTTGTCCCCTGCTGGCCAGGGACTTCCTTCCTCCTATGCCTCCCCCTGGTGGTCAGTGCACATCATAGCATGCGATCAAACTCCTGGTCTCCCGGTCAAACTCCTGAGGGGACAATTTGCATATTAGGTTTTTATATAGAGAGATAATTCTTGTCCCAGATGGAGAAAAGGAGTACTACATATTATGCCATTTTTCTTCACATGGCCCTAGCCCTTCCTAATAAATTAAAACAGATACCGTATACCGTTGGTCCAAATACTTATATAAATGTAATAAACATATGCTGTAACAAAGATATTCAGAATGGCAACATCATTTCATTATGAGGCAATAGTCTAGGCCTCGGGATTCTTGGTACCTATGGGTCTTGCTGGGTTCCGAACAGAGTGGGATAATTGTTCCCTCATATCTCTTGCCCCCTCTTTTACCCCAGCAAAGCCAGCTTACTTTTAGAGCCTTAGGTGCACTGTTATATTAATACCTCCTTCTTCCACATGTTTTTCTCTCTGCCTGAACCACTCTTTTAAAACTCTTTTATCCAGTTTAATCTTGTTTTGCTTTCATTACTCAGCAGAATCTGTGGCATGTATTGGAATTTGTTGCTTCTCTTACGCATTAAAAAAAAATCAGTCTGGCCTGGTCAGTGTGGCTTGGTGGTTGAACATTTACCTGTGAACCAGGAGCTCACAGTTCGATTCCCTGGTCTGGGCACATGCCCAGGTTTCAGGCTTGGCTCCTGGGGGGCATGCAGGAGGCAGCCTATCAATCACTCTCGTTATTGATGTTTCCATCCCCCTCTCCCTCTATCTTTCTCTCTGAAATCAATTAAAATATATTAACCAAGAAAAAAATTCTGTACACCTTTATCATGTAATTAATCATAATACATTTAAAATAATATTTATCTGTTGTTCTTAATAAGCTCTCTAAAAGGAAGAGATTTCATGTTTGTATCCCAAATACATTAGTTAATTGAATGCCAGAAGTCGGTCCACCCTTGCTGCTTGACACAGTCGCTGCAGGGAAGAAACATCTGCACAGCATATGTTTCAAGGGACCTGGTATATATGGCATAACTTTGCTCCCCCTCTTAGTGCTATGTGTTTTAACCAAGGCCACCTGAACGGAGAAAGGTTGTTTCCCCAGGTTGGGATTTTTCTCTGGAGTTAGGGATTAACAGGACTATGGAAGGGAATAAATCAGTAAAACCCCTTAACTAAGTGTCAGGCAGGTAGTTAATCACCTTAACTATGAACAGTCACACTTAAACTACATAATCTTTACTTAGGATAATCTCCTTCAGTTACTTCCTTGTAGTTTAACAGAACAGTAGAGTAGTGACCTTGGAATGGAGATAACAAACGCCCTAACCTTTGGAATAGAATGGATAGGATTAAAATCAAATGGTATAAATACAGATGTAACCGAAGAATAAATAGAGAACCTGGCTAGAACCTGGCTAGAGAACCTGGCTAGGTTGCAGATCAACTGAACGCTGTCTCCATCCACACCTTTGGGAACTCCTGGACCTGCTGGGGCTGGACCCCGACAATTGAATAAATGAATAAATAAGTGAATTGATGAGTTATATACAATACAATCTTCCAGTGACTTATTTTTCTTGATACCTTTAATTAAGATATGTTTTTTGGTCTATTAGTCTTTGCTTAAAATAAATCTATAAACACATTGTTCCCAATATTTTAATTCATGTATGCTGTTAATGATGTTCTACAGTATTAATTGTATTTTTATTTTTGGAGGCAGTTGCTCTATTTTCATCACCATGCTAATTAATTTACCTGCTTTATGTAATCTAGTCCTCCCAACAATCCCTGAATGAGGCCACTGTTAATTATCTCCATGTAAGAGATGCTAAAAGTGAAAGTTAGTAAAATATTTTTTAAATGTTTCAAAACTCAGAGCTTGTAAGTCAAAGATGTGAATTCAAGTCCAGCTCTATAGGAAAACACAGTCTATCTCTTAGGAACCACACATTTAAAATGTTGATGCTCCATAAAAATCTCACCCAGCTCTCCCGGGAAGTCTTTTGGACACTTGGTACTTCTCACCATCTGAGATACCCTTGTGTTGTGAGCCCTAGAGGAGCTGATGCTTGTCAAGTCTCTAGTCTCCTAACACTCCAACAGCTACAAAGCTTCAAGTTTGTAAGGTATCTTTGCATTATTCAGAGAGTTCAAAGCACAAAAGCCAGGCTTTGTTCTATGCAAGCAAATAAAATATAACTGTGTCAGCGACTGTGTCCCACTTTATCTGGGGCTAAATGAGCAACTGTGAAAGCAGTTCCTCCGGATTCTAATGACAGCTCCTCTCTCCGTAAGTCCCAGTGTGCTAAGAAGCTAGGTCCATAACAATGTCTAAAAGATAACAGGCGAGCTTTCCTGTATCTCATCATCTCATATGGATTGGTCAGATCTTTTTACTCTGAAATCTCACCACTTTACCAACTCGCATATATACATTTCACCAGTGATTGACCAGCTTCTAAACCTGTGGTTGGCAAACGGTGGCTCACAAGCCACATGTGGCTCTTTGGTCCCTTGAGTGTGGCCATGAAGTTTCAATCGCACTGTATGTGCGCGCCCACACGTGGTATTTTGTGGAATAGCCACACTCAAGGGGCTGCAGTTTGCCGACCACTGTTCTAAACTATCGGGGGGTCACATTTTAGGTGCTCATTAAATATTTGTTGAATGATTGGTTGAGTGCATTTCTTAAGCTGTAGTGTAGTAATATTATATCTTTTGTTCCCCTTAGGATACCCTAACCCTCTTTTCTTCCCCTACTATACCCCTTCCCCTTTCCAACACCAGCATACACATGCGTGCATGTACACAAAAACATACTCAGAAAGTGACATAGGCAAAGGGAAACATTCATCAAAAAAACCTCATTTTAACATAGTCTTAACTTTTATACTCTATGTCCTATTGCTCATTCTGTTTAGAACACATTTCTAACTCTCTACTATCTACTTTTGTAAAAAATGAAGACATATTTCACAAGCCAGCTTGACTCTGATGCAATCTGACTTCCCAGAGGAGAAACAAATCTTGAAAAAAAAGTCTCATTTTGGAACATCTAAATTTAGATTCATCACTAAAGACCAGAGATGGTAATAATCAATTTTGATTAGAGATAACTCAATCATTATATTGTTAGAAGAGCTCGACAATAGTTCCTTACAGGAGTTGAATTGAACCAGAGCTAGCCAGTTATAAAACAAGCAGTGTGTTTTTTATAATATTGATGAATAAATTATGAGGAAGTGGGGAGGATGAGTTGAGGAATATGTTGTGTAAATTCAGTAAGAAATCAAACTTCAAAAGTGACATTAAAGGCAGTGATGTCTGAGGGAGCCAGTGGAGGAGGGACAGTGACCTAAGGTCGGGGTGAAACTGAGATTCCAGGGATAACTAACCAGAGGTCAGTGGTGGGAGCTCTGAAAAGCTCTGGGCACTGGCACTGCAGGGCCGTGGGACAAAGGCTGAGTGTCGCTTTAATATTAGTCTTAAAGTTAATAACATCTTTTTTGGGCGGTGGCGGGGGGGAGGTTGCTGGAATTTAAAACTTATCCTCTGCTGCCAACGTGAATGTATCAGTCTGTGGTCAAATCTCAAGTATAAAGAAAGCTGATCCCAGTTATTTAAGTTATGTTAGGTTTTCTGATGCATGGTTTTCAATATTTTTAAGGCCATTTTCTGGTTCCCACCAAGATAAAACAACAATAAAATCCATGTCTTCATTTTGGAAGTTTTTCAGTATCACCTGAATAGTTGATCTAGTCTTTTTTTTTTTCTTTCTTGACTTTAGCTTCTTTTATGCTAGAAATTAAGCTTTAACTTTTATCAGCATATATTACTATCTAAGAGTTTTAGTGTGTGTACAGTTATTTTTGTTGTACTTATTTAATATGATGACTAGTAAAAAATCAACAAAAGGATACGGGAGATGGGCTGTGCCCCTAGACCAGCCGTGGGCAAACTACAGCCCACGGACCAGATCTGGCCCATTTGAAATGAATAAAACTAAAAAAAGAAAAAGACCGTACCCTTTTATGTAATGATGTTTACTTTGAATTTATATTAGTTCACACAAACACTCCATCCATGCCTTTGTTCCGGCCCTCCGGTCCAGTTTAAGAGCCCATTGTGGCCGTCGAGTCAAAAAGTTTGCCCACCCCTGCTCTAGACAATGGAGGCTCAGTGCTTTCCCTCCTCACTCATTCCAGTCAGTCCATTTCAGTGCCTACCTGTTCTTCTCTCTAAAGAATTCTAGCTCACCTCTAGGGTCTTCTTTCCTTGAGAAGGTTGACGGACCCACCCTATTTAATAAAAGCCTAATATGCAAATTGTCCCCTCGGGCCATCTTTCGACCAGGAGTTCGACTGGGAGACTGGGAGTTGGACCGCTCGCTATGATGTGCACTGACCACCAGAGGGCGGGGTGCAGAACATGGCGGGCATTGGCCAGGAGAGAGTATGCTGCCTGCCTGCCCGGCTTCTGTGTGGTGCCACTGGGCGGCCCAGAGGCCCCGCTGCACCCCAGCCTGTGGTGTCCTGCCACACTCACCACATCTCTATGTGGGGACTCTGGCGCCTTGACTCAGGTGGAGGAGGCATGTGGGGGCCCAGGTGCTGCCCAGGGCCCAGAGGTCAGCTGGGACCTGCCCTTCCATGCCAGACACTCACTCTTGGATCACCGGCCAGGCCTAGGTGATTCTGCACCTGTGCCAGAATTTCTTGCACCAGGCCTCTAGTACTTAAAATAATTGTTCTGGGAATACAATAGAATTTTTATTTAAAATTCTTAAGTGAATAAATAATAAGCCCAGCTAGCTCAGGAGCTATTGAAAGGGTCAATTCTTCACCTATATTTGGAAACTCTCTAAGAAAAACCTATTATAATATGCAAGAGTGATGCTAAATTTAAATATTTACTTAGTATAATCACCCCCTCCAAATTTTTGCAAATTGTTGTTTAGAGGGTTGAGCAAATGGAATGTCAATCTAGCAATCACCTTACAATGTGGTTCAGTTAAATTTTAAATATAAAAGAAAGTTTGGATCAAAATAGCACTTTTACCTGTTGCTCTCATCTTTTAAAAGATGAAAGCTAAGGCAGAAGC
>NW_006283760.1:321528-349095 GCF_000327345.1 Myotis davidii | reverse complement strand
CCGGTCAAGGGCATGTACCTTGGTTGCGGGCACATCCCCAGTGGGGAGTATGCAGGAGGCAGCTAATCGATGTTTCTCTCTCATCAATGTTTCTAACTCTCTATCCATCTCCCTTCCTCTCTGTTCTTAAACAATAAAAAATATATTAAAAAAAAGATGAAAGCAAAGGATAAATGATTGGATGAGTGCATTTTTTAAAATATATTTTATTGATTTTTTTACAGAGAGTAAGGGAGAGAGATAGAGAGTTAGAAACATTGATGAGAGAGAAACATTGATTAGCTGCCTCCTGCACACCCCCTACTGGGGATGTGGCCACAACCAAGGTTCATGCCCTTGACCAGAATCGAACCTGGGATCCTTCAGTCTGCAGGCCAATGCTCTATCCACCGAGCCAAATCAGCTAGGGCAATGAGTGCATTTCTTAAACCATATTGCAGGAATGACACATCTTTTGTTCCCGTTAGGATACCCTAATCCTCTTTCTGTCCCCTGCTACACCTCTCCCACTTTCCACCACAGCATGCACACACACACACACACACACACACACACACACACACACTCATACTCAGAAAGTGACATATGGAAAGGGAAACATTCAACAGAAAACTCATTTAAACATAAGTCTATAGTGTAATTCAATTAATTTTGAAATGTATAGAGTTTATATATAGCAAAATCCAAGACAGGCGTAATTGTAAAAACAGTTGGGACACTTTTTGTTAGATCATTATTGAAGACTAGATGCCCAATGCACGAAATTCATGCATGGGGCTCGGCCCTCGCATCCGGAAGGTCGTCTGGAAGGTCGTTCGGCTATCTGATCAAATTAGCATATTACATCTTTATTATTATAGATTTCAGAAGCTCTGTCACACTCCCCTTAGGAAACAAATACCATTCATATTCATTCATCAAGGCACAAAAGTATCCTCCTAACATCTTGTGAGTTGGTGTCCTGTTGCTGCTGTAACACATTACCATGAGTTTCGTGGCCTACAGGAATATAAGTTGATTCTCTTCCGACATGGCTAGCACTGGGATAAAAATCAAATTGTCAGCAGGGCAGCTTTCCTTCCTGGAGACCCTAAGGGGAAATCTGTTTCTTTACCATTTCTAGTTTCCTAAGGCCACCTGCCTGCTTTCGTAAAGCCAGTAGTGTTGCACGTATAACCAACCTTCTTTAGTTGCATCTTCCTCTAATTCTCATCCACTTCCCTCTTTCATTTGTAAGAATGTTTGTGACTATACTGGAGCAACCCAGATTATCCAGTAGAGTCCCGCTGTTTTAATGTCAGCAACCTTCATTTGAACTGTAATCTAAATTCTCCTTTGCCATGCAACATAATGTAGTCTGAAATTCCGGGATTAGGGCATTGTCATCTTTGAGGATGGACATTATCCTGCCTGCATAGTTTCCATGTTTTATTTCCTTTATTTTACCTGGAAATCAAACTAGAAGGTGATGTTTAGATCAATCCACATATTAAAGTAGTTATGGTTTTAGCTGCACAGTTACTCTCTCCTCCCTAAATTAAATAAAATACATTTTAACTTGAAGAACGTGTCATTGCTTAATCTTTTAAAAGATTCAATTCAGACGCTGCCAATAATACCAGGATTATTATTAATGTCACCTCAAAAACTTGTGAAGTTTAAGTAGCATAATTGTATTTGGAGTTATTTATATGCTCTTTAATTTGCCTTGGCCTCTCACTACTGTACTAGGAAAATCAAAAGAAAGGTTTTTATCCTTGGTGACAAATGTAAATGTGGAGTAGCATATTCTTCTAAGTCTATATATAATATCATTGATTTGGCTTTCATTCACTCAAACAACATAATTATATCAAAGTATATATGTGTATAAATATATAAAGTATACATATATGTAAAGTTTGCTTCTCGGTGTTCAAAACAAGTCTGTTTTCTCAAGTCTTTCATGAGCAAGAACGGGATATTTTATGTTGGATGATAAAAAGTTCTTTGAATTATAAAAATTATATGGCTATTTTAAGACATGATGGGGCAGTCTAGGATATGATCTTTTAATACGTTGTGAAGGGTAAAATACAGAGGGGCAAGATTGGAAGCCAGAAACCAGTTAAAAGTCTATTTTAATAATGTAGTCAACAGGTGTTTCTACCTTGGGACAGAATGTAGTGGTAGGAATGGTAAGAAACGGTTTAATTCTGATTCTATATGTTGAAGTCGTAACTCACAGAAGTAGCTGATGTTTAGATGCAGTTTGGGAAAGAAATACATGTATAGGGTTGACTCCAAGATACTCAACCTGAACAACCAGAATTATGAAATTGTAATTATTAAGATGGAGAAGACTACTTTTAAAAAGCAGCTGTATGAGTATGTTTATGTATCAAGAGTTTTTTGTAATTGATTTTGTCAGTGAAATAGCTAGTCTGGTGATTGGTTGAGTAATTGAAGGAAGGAGAGGTGTTAGAGAATTTAGGTGAACATATGGAATAGTAACCTAGATAGTAAATAGAGGAACAAAAAATATATGTACATACATGGTGTTCCTCAAAATGTATATATACTGTAACTGCTGATAGCTCAATTTTGAAAATTAAATGTATGTTAATAAGCACTGTCTTTATAAATTCTTCAAAGTGTGTGTTTACATTTGGGGACACCCTATCTTTTTTTCTTAAGTTATAGTGATGGTTCATTGGTATTCTTGAGACACAATATGAACACCCTGACAATTTCTGAGTCCATATATTTCTCCAATTTTAGTTATTTGATCCCTTTTTAAAAATAAAAGCAGTTTATTTCTATCTGTACTTCTTGTATTGAGACCATACCAATTGCTTTTCAATCGGAATGAAGTAAATTTATGATACTTAATATTAAACTCAGTCTTTCATTGTTTAATATACTGCTTCACCAGCTGTGGGAATTGATATCTGGTAAGGATATTCTGCAGGAAATATGAGTCCCACATATTCCTCAAGATTCTTCCAGGTTTATACAGGTTTATACATGCACTCGGCTGGACTAATAAAAGCTATCCACCTGGTCCGTATCATGCTGGTCCCAGCAGAGCTGTGGTAGTGAGTTACAGATTAGCACCAGCTCCTTGGCTTCTCTAAGGTACCATTTACAAAACATTCATGGTTGGAACATCTGTAATTGAAAACGTCTTCTAACATTCCTGTCAAGGGTGTCTCATTACACTGCTCAGCGTTTGAGAAATGTCTCTCTGGAGCCCTTGTGGGAGGGATATTCCTAGGATGAAGCCAAAAGGTCAGTTACTAGGAAGACAGTCTAAAAATATCATACCCAGGGGAGCCCAAGCTACAGCAAAGAATGAGCAGAGTTCAAGAGCTGGGAATCTAGGCCCACACAAACACCAGCCCTGGAAGAGCTCTCGCAGAACTCAGCTCTGCTGATAACTTGAGAGGGACATGGAGCAAAGATGATGCACTGAGGGGCTGGTGAACAACAGGATGGGTCAGGTGAAAGGCATGGCCACTGACCTGTCTTCTCTCCCTAGACCTGTAAGCCAGCCTGGCTTTCCAGTGCTCATGGAAGAGGTGAGACCCAGGCACAATAAAGCATTTTGCAGATGAGCTGCTCTGGCTCTGATTGGCATGTTAGGTTGGTGTGAAACGGTAGGGCCTGTAGCTGGCTAGGTCTTTAATTGTTAGTAAATGTTGGTACATTAGACTACCCTGGATTTCCAATGGTTTAAGCATGCAACTGCTATTCTTTCCTGCCTTGTCTGGAGCTTCTACCATTATCTACCCATTGAGCACTTGGAAATCCGTATCTAACACACAGTTAATGGGGAGGCGGATATATATGATCCTTCTGTTCCATATTTCCTTCTGTTACTAAGTTGGCGAAATGTATGAAGTCCTCACTATTCTCCAGACAAGGGATGTTGGGATATAAAGCCAAAAGATCAGTAGAATCTGAGAGCAGGAAAATAGTTGTGTCTAAAATATTTGAAACAAGTTTGTAGTTATTCACCTTGAAATCTCAAGGATATCACTTAAAGTTGACTCAGACTAAGTAGTTTTGTCCTTTTTATTCCCCTTATGAAGAAAATTAGGCAGGCGTACTCAGTAAAACCTACAAAATAGATCTTACTGTTCAACCTCCATCCATATAGTGAGTCGTTTTCTACCTACGGAAAAATTAAAGGGGCCGTGTGTCAAGCACCCCTACAGTCAGAGAATATCAAATAGTAGGCTATCGTTTTTAAAAAAATATATTTTATTGGTTTTTCACAGAGAAGAAGGGAGAGGGATAGAGATTTAGAAACATTGATGAGAGAGAGACATCAATCAGCTGCCTCCTGCACACCCCAACTGGGGATATGCCTACAACCAAGGTACATGCCCTTGACCAGAATCGAATCTGGGGCCCTTGAGTCCGCAGGCCGATGCTCTATCCACCGAGCCAAACTGGTTAGGGCAATAGTAGGCTATCTTAATCATGTAGCTTTCTCCAAAATTAATATTCACTATGGTTGGAATCCCTTTCAGTTACTTTGTATGATCAGCCAATATGTCAGATTTCCATAAGCTAGCTCACTGGTCAGGCTTGAATCATCATTTACATTCAGTACAGTAGAAGGATGGTGTCATGAAGTGAGATTTATCATGAGCTGTTTCAGGTTGCATCATGAAATTATCTCATATAGACAAAGTTTGGAAATAAGCCTATCTAACAATACCTTTTCTTGGCAGCAGAATTAGGACTCTTTCAGAATAAGGTAGGGGGAACCATCAAAACGGTTGGCTAGCCCAGCTGGCATGGCACAGTGGTTGAGAGTCAACCTATTAACCAAGAGGTTGTGGTTCAATTCTCGGTCAGGGCACATGCCTGGGTTGTGGGCTTGATCCCCATTGTGGGGCATGCAGGTGGCAGCTAGTCAATGATTCTCTCTCATCATTTATGTGTATGTCTCTTTCTCTGCCTCTATTCCTCTCTGAAATCTATCTATCTAGCTAGCTAGCTAGCTAGCTAGCTATAGGTAGGTAGGTAGGTAGATAGAGAGATAGATAGATAGATAGACAGACAGACAGACAGATAGACAAAAAAATAGTTGACAACATGCAATGATACTGGCTGGTCCTAGTGGAATGAACATGTCCAGGCAGAGAAATAATTTTTGCATTATACATCGATAGAACACTTTTTACCAGATATCGCTCAACTAAACAGCAACATATCTAATATCAGGACACTTCTCCAGTCTATTAATTGCAGGAATGAAACTCCTAGTTTATCTGATTGGCATGTTGCCCCAGTTAATTCTAACATATACAAGTAACCTGGCCCCCAAAGCATGCCAGATTCAGGAGCATTTTTGAGTTAACACCATTCCTTTGTCCCAATAATTCAAATGACTGGGCTTAGATGCCTCAGAAATAAACAGTTGCTATGGAAAGGAAGTTTCTGCCCTGAGACCTTTGGTTATGCTTGGAGAATTTTCAGGAGATGATTTTCTTATTCACCAAATAGCTGTCCTACTACCTGTTCTCAGTTTTATCATTTGTCACCCCTTGGACTATACTTATCGTCTGTGTACTGTCATCACTACCTTTAAAACTTTAGCTTCTGCTCCATTTGAAGTTATTTTTCTCAGCCTTCCAGAAAATACCTTTTACTGGAAAAATAGTAAAATATGCTAAAGATTGGGAAGGCAAATAAAGTAAATTTGACAACTCCAATCTTGCACTTATCTGTCAGAGACAGAAGCAAAGTCCACAAAGACTTGGAAACCAACTTGAGATGTTGTACAATGCACATGTCTCTTCTCCTGTGAGGTCCACAGTTCTTTCTATTAAGAAACAATCCTTAATGGCTTTAATGTTTGATTGTATTTCTGGAAATGATAAAAATTAGAGCCTCACCACTAAACTTACATCAAAATAGGTCTCACATGGATAAAAAAATAAGTGTGCTGAAATAATCATAAATTATTTAAAAAATACAGAATAAGAACTATATTGGGTTTACTCTAGGCTCGGTCAGAGCTGAGTGAAGTAGTTACAATCGTGTGAGCTGCTGAACGTCGTTTTGGTAGTCTGACACTGATGGGTATCATATGGGCAGTAGGTAGACTTTATAGTTTTTATATAGATTTTATATTTATATAAATGTCAAATGTACAAGGCAGGGCTTTGTTTTGTTTTTGTCTGTTTTCTGCAGAGAGCTGGTTAATAAATACTTACTAGTGTACTACTGTTAATACGTAATATTTACAATCACCCCACAGATGAGGCCCCACACATGAGGAAAGTCAAATAGAAAAACTAGAAGGCAATGAATATCTTACTGAGAAACCACCTTTGAAAATTAAACCCACAAATAAAAGCACAATAGGGCATTACTCTATTGTACCAAATAAAGGAGATGACAGATAGACATTTCACTAGTTTTAAGAGGTAAAGAGGTAGTACAGATCATAAGATTAGTACTCTAGTAAAAATAAAGAAAATAAACAAACAAGGAGAAGAAATATGCAAGATCAAAAGGTAGACAGAAAAGCAAGTGAATAGGAATAAAATACACACACACACACACACACACACACCATTGGTGAAGATCAGAACAGTGTATATAATGAAATATTTGCATAAAAAGAAGAGGACTAATATAGGGTGGGGCAAAAGCTGGTTTACAGTTTTAATATGGGAAACAGTTTATTCTTGTGTTATTATTTATGAATTATTGTATTATTTTTATACAAACAACTACAAACTACTCTTGCTCCACCATGTATAGGCATGTGATTTAATCCACGCAAAAGTGTTGAAAGAATTTAGAAGCTAATAGCAGTGATAACCTTATCTCGGGATATTATGGGGATCAATGAGGCCAGAGAGAGAATACTTACTTTACACGATTTTATAATTCTACTTTATATCACTTTATAATTGCACTTTAAACCATAGGAATGAATAGCCTATTCAAATATTAATTAAATAAATTTTACAATGTTAAAATATAAATTATACAATGTGACGTATTATAATTCTAGGCAGATCTGCAATGTGGGGAGCAAATGGCATGTAGAACAGTTTTCCTCACTTCAGGTGAATGAATGCATGAGATGTCCATGTTGGGAAGTTTTTGGAACAGCTGCTTCCACAGTGAGGGCGCCCTGCTTCACAGATGGTTGTGTGTGTACAGAGAATCCCCTGAGGCCCTTCGTGAGGGGCAGGTCCCTGAGCTCCATTCCCTGAAGCTACGCCTTCCATTGTGGGGGCTTAGCCTTCGCATGGGTTTGGTCACAGGAATCCAGACCACATTTCCACCCTTGCTTGGAACTCTCTTTTCCCTGGAAGCTAACATGTTAGGGATGAATGTGAGTATTGTCAGGGTTGAAATGGGTGTTATGAAAGTATTTGTGTTCATCTAAGTAGTTCAGATTTCTTCCTTTTAAATTGTAGTATGTTCCCTGTGTGAGCGGAGCAGCAGGTGCTCTGTGACTAGTGTGAACATGCACTTAAATGAGGGGGAAAAACTGTTTCAAAAAGGCCTCAAAGGCGAAGGCTTTTCTACAGGCTGGAGGGTCCTGAATGTCAGAATGAAACCAAAGATGTGTGTATACTCGTCATCAGTATTTGTGAAAATTAATTATGAACCGCCTGTGATGTCTCTTTAATTGTATAAATCATAGAAGAAAGTGATAGATTTCAATGCCAATATCCACAAGTGGTAACTATATGTGTAGAAGTGTAGTTTAAATTAGACCTTTTGTGAAACAAACGCAAAGCCATCATGGATTCGGAATGGCCATGAGACCCACCTTCAGCTTAAAAAACAAGAAATCACAGCCTGGGGAATCTTATGACTCAGAATAAAAACATCAGGATGCTGGAGGGGTGTCTTGCTTTCATAACTTTATTTCATAGGCGGTACACAGAAAGGGTAAAAATGTGTCTCTGGTAAAACCAAAGAAAGAAGCTGAGAAAGCCAGGACACTTTGGAAAACCCTCCAGGGAAAAGTCTGTGGCTGGGGAGCCAATTATAAACCAGCTCAGAGGAGTCACTGCACACGGGAGCTGCTTGCAAACTGTCGCCCAGAAGTGCAGACCCAGGAAGGAGATCACCGCCTCCGTGAGGAGATAGCATGAAGCTTCAGAACTGCATGGGACATTTCCGAGTGACAGAGATCAGACAGCAGGAGACGCTGACCGTACGTGCTGACCCCTTAAACCAGTGGTCGGCAAACTCATTCGTCAACAGAGCCAAATACCAACAGTACTTCTTCAAAATAGACTCGCCCAGGCCGAAAACCGACTTCTGCGCATGGGCCACGAAGTTTCAATCGCACTGTACCTGCGCCCGCACGTGGTATTTTGTGGAAGAGCCACACTCAAGGGGCCACAGAGCTGCATGTAGCTCGTGAGCCACAGTTTGCCAACCACGGGATTAAACAATAAATTAGAAATGCTGTTAATATGACACAACATAGCAGGTGGACTTTGGATACTTAATCATGAGAGTGGAACCCTTATGAATGGGATGAGTGCCTTATAACAGAAGCTCCAGAAATACCCGCAGACCCTTCACCCTATAGCAGCGGTTCTCAACCTGCGGGTCGCGACCCCTTTGGTGGTCGAACGACCCTTTCACAGGGGTCGCCTAAGATGAGCCTGCATATCAGATATTTACATGATTCATAACAGTAGCTACATTACAGTTATGAAGTAGCAACAAAGATAATTTTATGGTTGGGTCACAACATGAGGAACTGTATTTAAAGGTCCAGAAGGTTGAGAACCACTGCCCTGTAGGGACACAGGAAGCAGGCAGCAGCTATGATCCAGGAGGAGGTTCCTCACCTGACCATGCTGGTGCCACAGTCTTAGACATGGAGCCTCCAGAATGTGAGAAATGAGCGTCAGTTGCTTTCAGTTGGGATATGTTGTGATAGCTGCCTAGAGAGACTACACAGGGATGGAGAAACTTCACTTTTTGAGAGGAGCACTGGCAGTGTCACCCTGCAAAGAGGCCTGAACCCAGGAGGCAGGATTCATCGGAGGTGATTAAAGTAACATAAGGCAAAGCTAGACATTTCTTAACAGTCATAGTCATCATCACACATATTTGTGATTTTCCCATGGTATCATGTCGGTTTTCGTGGATTCAACATTTCTCTTGTTTTGACAAAGGAGGCTGGGTTAAGGTTTAATTTTCAGAAATATTTCAGAGATGAAAGCCACCCATATTGTCAGTGAGGAAGAGGCAAGGAAAGGCGATCAGCAGATCACTCCATGTCACTCCTACTCGGACCCCCCAGCAAAATTAGATGAATATGCACCCATTTGCTGAATGATTATTTAGCGCCACGTTCCCAGGGAAGCAACTTAAAATAATTGCTTTTCTAAAATTCACAATATTCTTTGTGCAGCCTATATTATTAGCTTCCCTTTGCAGTTGAGAAATATCAGTCCTGGGAATTAGTATACTATATCTTGCTGATGATGTCACATTTAGTAAGTGGAGGAACTCTGCCTCAAATGCAGGTCTCTATGATTATAAAAATACAAGCAATTTTTGAAAAGTAAAGCTAGATGTTCAAATGAGCCCAGAAATGGAAAAGAAATCTTCATATCACATCTATGAAAGGATAAATGCCCCGGGAAATGAGGTGCCTTTGTTCTGAAGAGTAGTTTTCATATCCATAATTATATAGGTAATGGTCATCAGTTTTTCACTTTTAGACTTAAATGACAGGTAAAGCTTGGACAGTTTAAAATAGTGAACAGAATGCAGATGCAATCCGCCTCGAAAATATAAAGGTGAAGGTACAGATGAAAGAACTGGGAGGTGCAAGAGCAGATACTAAGGAAAGGCTTTTGAGATTAAAATGTTCATTTTTAGCTCGACTAGTGTGGCTCAGTGGTTGAACATCAACCTATGAACCAGGAGGTCACGGTTGGATTCCCAGTCAGGGCACATGCTGGATCCCTGGTGTGGGGTGCGCAGGGGCAGCCAATCAATGGTTCTCTCTCATCATTGATATATCTATCTCTCCCTCTCCCTTCCTCTTTGAAATCAGTAAAAATACATTTATTTTTTAAATGTTCATTTTATGTTATTGGAGCCGAAGTTGATAGAAAAATGTTGACACAAGCATATTATCTAAAATTACATGTAAAAGCAGTAGAAGACTTAAAATCAATTGTACAGGAAAAAATTGTCGGAAGGCATTGAGTGGATGTGGAGGTTGAGGATTGGGAATTAAACTTTTACTTTTATAAACTGGACGTCAATATCTAAAATTGAAAAAGTAAAAATATAATGAGCTTTGCTTTGTAAATAAAGGAGAAACTGCCATTGGAACTAGAATGAGGGCCAATTAAAATTTATTTATTTATAGACTGTGTGACTGAGAATGAGGTGATGGCGAAGAGTTGCTGCTTTTCATTATAAGACTCTTTGTAAACTTTAATGTTTATCACATATGTACATTACCTTGATTTGTATTTAAAAATACAGTTTTGAATGAAAACACTTGAAGGCTTTCCTTTGATGTTTGAGGGTTTTAAGTATACACACACTAGTGGTTTTATTTCATTAAAGGTAATATTTTTATCTAACAATATCATTTATCCTCACCTTTCACTATTTTGTTATTTTTTTGTTATATAGTTGAAATTTTCAAATAATTTCATTCTGACCTATTTTAACAAATGGCACGAGAGACAAAACATGGAGGACCTCTTAGTGTAAAACAGATTTAAAATAATATATTTGTACTAACAATCTTTTATTTCTCTATGTCATTTTGCAGTAGAAGGCAAGTAAAGTTTACTCAACTAATTTGGGCAATGTATTCAATCTATGAAGGAGCAGAGTTACCAACTAACGTACAATGATATTGTATGCAAAGCTACATATGTTGATATGCAATGTGTATTTCACCTTGAAAACAAGTATGCATGCACATAAAAATGAAGAAAAGTCAGACCTATCTCTCTTAAAATGTAATTGTGAAGTGTTTTGAAACTACTTGCCAATAATAATTCTCATTTTGGAAATTTATTTTTAGGTCCAACTGTATCTTCTTAATCTTCTCAATAGATTTAATACATACCTCCCACCCAACCCCCTGACCCCACACACACACAGTTTCTGCAATTAAATTCTCAGCATGGAATACAGTTTTCCAAGGGCATCAGTGAATGCACAATTGAATTTCAATGCAATGGCAAATGTGCCCAAATATAAAAATAATAACCCAAATAAATGAGCTATTAAACTCCATGTCTTTAAAAATGCAGGTGCAAAATATAATGCTGCAGCTAAATCTCATGAAAAAATTTGCCTCTTCAGAGCAAATGAAATTGGTAGTCATTCCTTTTGGTGCAGAGATGAAAAGTATTATATTCCTGAAGAGAAACACATTTGAATTCTGAATTTCTTCCCCTAGAGTCTGTTCACCATAGTCACATTTGAAAATGCCTGCACTGTTTCAAAATAATTAGGTAAATTGAAATAGCTTCTCATAAGAAATATTTTGAAAAAAATTGCCTGGTAAGGATGAATGGAAGAAGCAATTATACACCTGAAATTGGAAACCCGATACAAATCACCTTTCATTATATTACTATAAAATCTGAAGTCTCTATTATATAAACACAGATCATTATCCCATTAGCCAGACCTTTCTTTATTGGTGAACACGATACAGGAAATGTTAATGATGAAGATAACAACAAAGACTTGCCTATATGTTATGAATTTTTTTAAATATAGTAAATTAGCTGCCTTCAAATATTTTAAAATAGGAGACCAAGTATGTATTTACAAATTTCAGACATTCTGGAAATATTGCCTGGGATTCCCTGGGCACAATTGAGGATGGAAATGCTCTTCCAAATAATCAGGAAAATGTAAAATGCATGTCAACGCTTGGTCATACTTTTGGTTACCCTAATAATGATAAACCTAAGTAAAATGACCATTTTTATTTGCAATTGAAATCATATTGAAAGTGAACGTTGCTAAAGAAAGACATTCTAATTTCATCCAGTATTATTTAGTTTCCTGAAACTGATTTGAGAGCTAGCTATTTGCTTATTATACAGTTATTCACTCCATTAAAAACACTAAAATGCCTTGAGTTAAAATCTCATTGCAGATATTCTCCCTGATCCATACTGGTTTTAGATATCAACAAATAGAACAGAAATGGCTGTAAGTTGAGAATTCCCATTTTCAAGGCCAATGTAAATTAAAATGTACTTTTTTTAAATAAGGGAAGAATTCTTGACCATGCAAGTATATATAGAATATATTTCATCCATGAAGGAGATTAGAACAATATACCAGTTAATAGTTCCTTTCTGCCTCAAGTAGAGTGATGTGAAATAAAATGTTCTATTGCATTCAGTAATATTGCTGATAGTTTCTATGCCTTAAATTCATGGAACAGCTCATGAAAATCACCTGTGATACTCTATATGTGGTTCTATTGACAGTAAATATTTAAAATTATTATTTAAAAAATAGGCAATATTATTATGTCTATTATTTTCTTTCTTTTTTAAATTATCAACCGAGTATATTTTTCCATAGATTTTTAGGGAGTGAAAGGGGGAGGAAAAAAGAAGAGAAACATCGATGTGAGAGAAACACGTAGATTGGTTGCCTCCTGCAGGAGGCCCTACCAGGGAAGAGCCTGGGGAAGAGCCTGAAATCCAGGTACATGCCCTTGACTGGAATCGACCCTGGACCTTTCGGTCTGCAGGCTGACTCTCTATGCACTGAGCCAAACTAGCTAGGGTATTATGTCTATTATTTTCAAATGAAGAAACTGAGGCATAGAAATAACTTGAAAGACACAGAGTAAATCACAAGAATTACCAGGAAGACCAGCTCAACATCCTGTGGGGAGCCCAAAGGGATTTTAAGGGATTTTTTGAAAGATATTAAAGGTCATTTAAAACATGTAATTTTTCTACTAGAAATGCCATAAACAGTATTCAAACAATTTTCAAATTTGCTTGTCATGTTCCTATTTTGGCTAAAGACATTAAAGTGCTTTTTGAAGTTTTAATAAAGCTCCAATTTACCAGTTAAGGGAGAACAGCGAGCGCTCCATAACAAACCCAGCAGGAGTAGACTTGTCTTCTTCTTCTTCTGAAAGGCAGTTGAAAAGAAATGAATTTAAGAAAGAGGTTTTGCAAAATTAAAAACTACAGGCATGTGTTGATAAAATACTTTCTTTTCTACACTGTTATTTAACAAGTATACCCAACACAGAGTAAAATATAAAAGATAGACTGAGAAAACATGTGTGCCATATATCTGGATTAATATTCACAGAAATATGGAGAACTCCAATAAACCACTAAGTTCAGTAACTTAATAGAAAATTGAAGAACATGTGTATACAGTATCTTCCATACACTTTTAATGACAAAGTAAATTAAAACAAAATAAATTAATGTAAATACCACTTCCATTCAGCAATCACTTTAGAGGGCACTGACCAGGAAGATAGTCTCATATACTCATGTCCACAAAGAGATACATTTCTGACCCATAAGTTTGCTTGTTAAAATGGATGTCATTTTTCACTAGATTTATTTCTGTAAACAAAATAACAAAATTGGATTGTATGTCAATTTGACCAGATATATTTTCATTTACATATATACATCCATATATATTTATATATAATACAGTGGGGCCTTGACTTAACGAGTTTAATTCGTTCTGAAACAGAGCTCATTAAGAAGCTTAAGGAGCTAGTTAACTCAAATTACTCTGTCAACTCAATGCAAAAAATTGGCCTAGAGACAGCTGTTATCTCAAAAAACTCGTTAGTTGGGACACTTGCAAGTCAAGGCCCCACTGTATATATTTATAGACATATTTGTGTGTATTTAGTATATGTGTTATGGATGAATGACACTAAGGATCTATTGCAGAGTCAAACAGCACCCCTTTTAGTAAAGAAAAAGCACTGCACGGGACCATCTATGTTTTGTTGTTTAGTTTTGTTTTTTAACATTACTTGGGTGATGAACTGAGTTTATTTTTGTCCTTAATCATAATTTTAAACTTTATACATTTAACATGTATATATTTCTTAAATCAAAAATTATGTTTTAATGTTAAGGTAGTTTAAAATCAGTGCTGACTCCAAAACTTACAAAAAAACATATAACTCTATGCATCAAAATTATTTTCAAAAGTCTTCGATCACTGAATTATGGACAGGGATTGGACTTCTACACATGTTATGAACACATTAATTACATTGTTAAACCTGATATTTGATGCAAGGTCCCAGGTTCAAGGGAAAAGAGAAAGTGTAGGGGAAAGATAGAGTATGAAGTGAGGGGAGAGTGAAAAAAAGAGAGAGAGAGAGAGATCCTATCTGTTGAATAATTTTATAAATGAGATTTACTTTTCATTGTTTAGATAATTGAAGGGTTAATATTAATGGTATGTAAATCTGTAAGACTGGATTTCATGCATATGATTGGATTTAGGCAAGATTTGGGAAGTTTCCAATTTAAGTGATTATAACTGGATTAATCTGGCCAGTCGTTGCTGATATAACTCAGTGGCTGATTTGAGCATTTGAAGAAAGCAGAATACAAATAAGAACATAAACACAAACAAGTAGTTTTGCTTACAATACAGTTTCTAAACGAAACAGTGACAGGATAGTCTCTGATCTACAGGCTAATTGCATGTTGACTCCTTGCTTTATTTTTTTCACATAAAACTAAATCCTAATATATAAAAACCCTGGGTCCGTCATGACCTGAGGCTCGACCAACCGGAAGTCAGTCCTGCAGGCATGGTGCCCCAGCTGTTTGGTGACCCAGCACTGACTGCTGAGGGGGCTGCGAATCAGGCCCGGAGAGAGGCCTGAAGAGAGGAGCAGGGTCTGATCCATAGCCTGTGTGGCAGCTGTTGACCAGCACTTGCCTCTCTCTCTCTCTCCAGGCTGGGCCAGCAGCTGTGCCTCCATTTCTCTCCAGGCCTCCACCAGGGCTGCAGGTCAGCCCCACCTTTCTGATTAGACCCCGTTGATAGGCCCCAAAATGCTGACTGGCATAGAAACTGGCCAATCAGAACCAAATCTGGGTCAACTGTGAGGAGCCATTGGCTGCCTAGGAAGCAGAGCTTTTGATGCTGACTGGCATAGAAACCGACCATTGGAACCAAATTGGCATGCAAAGGAGGGCAGTTGGGGGGTGAGATCAGGCCAGCAGGGGAGGGCATTTAGGGATGAACAGGCAGGCAGAGGCAGTTGGGGGAGAGATCAGGCCGGCAGGGGAGGGCAGTTAGGGGAAATCAGGCAGGCAGACAAATGAGCGGTTAGGAGCCAGAGGTCCCAGATTGCGAGAGGGATGTCCCCAATGGGAGAGGGTGCAGGCTGGGTCTCTCTCTCCAGGCAGGGCCAGCAGCTGTGCCTCCATTTCTCTCCAGGCCTCCACCAGGGCTGCAGGTCAGCCCCACCTTTCTGATTAGACCCCGTTGATAGGCCCCAAAATGCTGACTGGCATAGAAACTGGCCAATCAGAACCAAATCTGGGTCAACTGTGAGGAGCCATTGGCTGCCTAGGAAGCAGAGCTTTTGATGCTGACTGGCATAGAAACCGACCATTGGAACCAAATTGGCATGCAAAGGAGGGCAGTTGGGGGGTGAGATCAGGCCAGCAGGGGAGGGCATTTAGGGATGAACAGGCAGGCAGGGGGTGGTGGATTTAGGGATGAACAGGCAGGCAGAGGCAGTTGGGGGAGAGATCAGGCCGGCAGGGGAGGGCAGTTAGGGGAAATCAGGCAGGCAGACAAATGAGCGGTTAGGAGCCAGAGGTCCCAGATTGCGAGAGGGATGTCCCCAATGGGAGAGGGTGCAGGCTGGGCTAAGGGAACCCCCACTCCATGCAAAAATTTTGTGCACTGGGCCACTAGTTTAAAATAATTCACTTTATTGTATTAAAAATTGATATGAACATGTAGTACCATTTTGGATGCTAGTTTACTCTAAGTATGCAGGAAGTGTAATAGGAGAAGTTCAGTGTGCCCTCCTGTAATAAATGCCTTGCTAGAGTAGGTCACATTCAGCTGTGCGCTGATGTAAAGGAAGCGGCGTTAGGAAAGAAAGAAGGAATCATGGGAATAGGAAGTCCTCTGGTTCAAAATGGCATGAGGCCTGCTCATAAGGTCCACACATGGCAAAGGATAAGATGCTTATGAATCACACTCAGCACACAAGAATGGACTTCGATCAAACAAACCCAGTAAAACACACAAAGGGCACTGTTGTTTAGCTATTTTCCCTGTTGCAAATAGGCTTCATGGAGTGGAAGGCACTAGGAAAATCGCAGTTGGTCAAAAGCTCCTCATTTATTTTATGTCTTTTTGGAGTTATTTTAAGGGCTTCCTCATATCCTTAAAAGCCTTAGACAACTTTCTCATAAAAGAACTGCAAAACCAAACAGACACCTATTTTATTTAAAATTACAGTGATGAATAGACAAGGAAATTATGTAATATGGATGCTATTTTTTTCTACTTAATGTACTGAGAAGAGTATAACGTTTCCCACACAGCCCTCCTCTTCTATTCACCGATGAAGTAGCATAACCAGCCAATTTCTCTTGACAAATGGTTTATACTCAACACCTGAGCACCTGTGCCGAGACATCCAGTAACAAATTATTCAAAGTATGGCTTCCAAAAATCTAAATAAATACACCTTCCTGTTAAAGGAGTGCTCTTTAATTGCAGGGCTTTTTTAGTACTTTTGTGCAAAACAACTCTCATCCCATTCTCTTTCCCCTGAAAATTGCTATGTTCACTGCTAAAAGTGTAAGTTTTTCCCCCCAGCTGACGTATCCATATTTAAACGGCACTAAGGAACAAATACTCAGTCTTTCTAAACTTGCTTTTGCGATCCAGGTTCATGGAAAAAGATTAGAATTGTATGTGGGGGGAGTATATTCTGCTACAGTCTTCCTGTATAAACCTAATGTACCTGCATTCTCAAACTTAAAAGCAACTGCTTATAAAAAGAAGATATTAAAGGGGGGAGGGGAGATCTACACTAGTAAAAGACAAAGATGCTAATTGACCATACCTTTGCTATGCCCACCAGCCAATCAGAGCGGCTATATGCAAATTAACCCAACCAAGATGGCAGTTAATTTGCATATACCAGGTGGCGGGTGAGAGCGAAGACTGAAGACAACTTAGAAGGAAGCCAAGCGCTGCAGAAGGGAGCAAAGTAGAGACAGCGGAGACAGGAACGGAGCCAAGGCGGTGGAGGCAGGAGGTGGGAGGCCTGCTGGCCAGGGAGCCAGGACTCTCCCCTCTTCCCAGGGGCTTCCCCAATGAGGACCCCGGGTTCGGCTTCCCCAGTGAGGACCCGGCCGAACCCGTCTCAGGCGGGAGAGAATCCCTATTCTTGCAGGAATCTTCCTGCAACAGGCCTCTAGTAATCACATAAGTATCAATCCTGGGAAACGTTGGGAGTATAGTAAAAGCTTATTCCTGCACAGAAGTGTTGCAGGAGATGCCCCTCCCCAATTCATTTGCTTGCTAGTTTTTGTTTTCTTTTGTTTTAAACCGATTTAAAAATAAAACTTGTCAGTAGTAGTTTGTAACACTGGGTAAACCAGAGAGCAAACAAAAGCATGTTTCCAACCAAATGTCTTAGGGACCAGTTTACTTTTGTAACTGCTCTTAATTTTGCCCGTTATTTAAAAAGAATGCTGAACACTATGACTTTAATAGAATCCATCAATACCTGCATCCGAATTAGTAATTAATTGTTAAAAAATTCAGGCCCTAGAGCTGAGCCCAGATCTACAGCAACAGAATGGCCAGGGTGGGACTTCATTTTTATTTGTTACAAGCAGGCCTGGTGATTCTTAGAACGCACACTAAGGCTTTTTGTAGACATTTAGTTTGGGGGTTTGCGATTACATGCAAAAAGTACGGAAACAC
Organism: Myotis davidii; assembly: GCF_000327345.1. NCBI lineage: Eukaryota > Metazoa > Chordata > Mammalia > Chiroptera > Vespertilionidae > Myotis > Myotis davidii. Next base: position 331,125 of record NW_006283760.1, on the reverse strand, counting down.
AGTTCTTCAAATATTCTGAAGATTGTGTATTTTGACTGTATCAATGTCAACATCATGGGCATCCAAATCTGCTTAATTATATTTTCAAACAGGTCAAGTCATGACCCTCATGCAAATGTAATTTACACACATGTCAAAGATTTAATTTAACTCATTAGTTAATGTAGGAACCAGTAAAGTGTCAACAACCAGTACAAATGAGATCAGAAAAATAAAAATAACCCCACTCCACCCCATTCCCCCCCACACACACACATAAACACACAATCAGGGAAGCTGGAATGAATTTAGTAATGGGAGCATAACTGGTCACTATCAAATAATATATTAAAACTTAATGTTTGGTGTCAGCTTTTCTAAAAGTGGAAAATAAAATGTATGTTTATTAAATAATGTAATTTGTGTTTGTATGGACAAGAGTCAATATTTTTTTAAAGATATTTGATTGATTTTTTTTACATAGAGGAAGGGAGAGGGATAGAGAGCTAAAAATATCAATGAGAGAGAAACATCGATCAGCTGCCTCCTGCACACTCCCTACTGGGGATGTGCCCACAACCAGGGTACATGCCCTTGACCAGAATTGAACCTGGGATCCTTCAGTCCTCAGGCTGATGCTCTACCCACTGTGCCAAACCAGTTAGGGTGAGTCTATATTTTTATTGACAGGAAACACTTTTCCACAATTTCTGTCTCTACAGATTTGTATGAATTATCCTAACTAGTCAATAATAATAAAGGTACATCCTACTACAGAAGCACTTAACTCTCAGAGAGTCCACTGGACAGTGCACAGGACTGCATTAAAAATATACGTTTAACCTCTTTTTTTCACTTCTACGATGGCAATATTTTTTTTCCTGAAACAAATATTTTTCTGAAGCAAAATATTTGGGATTTCACTTGATTGGAATTTTATTACATGTAGTTTTATTTGCAGTTATTAAGATCATTTCAGCCGAAACCGGTTTGGCTCAGTGGATAGAGCGTCGGCTTGCGGACTGAAAGGTCCCAGGTTTGATTCCGGTCAAGGGCATGTACCTGGATTGCGGGCACATCCTCAGTAGGGGATGTGCAGGAGGCAGCTGATCGATGTTCCTCTCTCATCGATGTTTCTAACTCTCTATCTCTCTCCCTTCCTCTCTGTAAAAAATCAATAAAATATATTTAAAAAAATAAACTAAAAATAAATAAATAAATAAAAGATCATCCCATTCTTCCACTCACTAGGTCTATATATTATTAGTTAGTTATTTCCCTTGGTAGATTTAGAGGTTTTCTTGTAATCTCTCTCTCTCTCTCTCTCTCTCTCTCTCTCTCTCACACACACACACACACAATTTGCATTTCCCTAATTGCCAGTGAGGTTGAACATCTTATTATATATACACTAGAGGCCCAATACATGAAATTCATGCAAGGATCTCAGTCCTCACAGCCCCAGCTTTGTCTGGAAGGATTCCAAAAGCGTAGAGCACTAGGCAAGTTGGTTCACTTCATAGAAAAATCCAATTAAGAAAATGAAAGTTACAAGCAAACTGTCTCAAGATGCTACAGCTCCAGAGATCATTTCTACCAGCAAGCTCTGTTGGGGTCTCCTTGCTATCCATTTATTTGCCAACTGGTGTAGAAAAACAATGTCACACAGGACTCTCCCATTGACATGCAGCCAAAGAAATGTTACCCCTCTTATAGATCCTAGAAACTCTTATTTTTGGTGCTTCCACTTGATAAGATTGCAAATCCATTAAAATGCATTAAGCTCATATGATTAACAATCCTATATAATAAAAGGCTAATATGCAAATAGACTGAATGGCGGAACGACTGGTTGGTATGACATGCACTGACCACCAGGGGGCAGATGCTCAATGCAGGAGCTGCCCCCTGGTGGTCAGTGCACTCCCACAGGGGGAGCACTGCTCAACCAGAAGCTCTGAGCAGGGCTCATGGCTGGTGAGCGCAGCGGTGGTGCTGGGAGCCTCTCCTGCCTCTGCAGCAGTCGGACATCCCCTGAGGTCTCCTGGACTGTGAGAGGGCACAGGCCAGGCTGAAGGACCCCATGAGTGCATGAATTTCATGCACTGGGCTTCTAGTTTATATATAAATTGAGTTGAAGTGCATAGAAATTAACAAATGGTTTTGTTTTGTAGGTAAATGTGTTGTTTTCAATTTTCTGGACATTCTCTTTCAGCAGTTTTTATTGGTCCTTAAATAGCTGCAGGTGCAAGATGCTCAGGTTATAGCATACAATGAAGTGAGCGAGGCTGCTACACACAGCCTGACAACCACCACTGTCTGCAGGTCTTTTCATCCTGTTTTAAGATTGGAGCTAATTTAGCAGGTAGTATCTCCTGCATTGTGAGAATAAAACAGACCTCCGTTCTTTTTCTTTTCTTTTTTAGGGTATTTATTGTTTAAAGCAGTGTTTCTCAACCTTGGCTGCACATTAGAATCACCTGGGAATCTTTTTAAAATCCTGATTTCTGGGCCTCATCCTCTGGAAATTCTGTTTTTTTGTTATGGTGTGGGGCCACAACATTAGCAACATTATATGTATGTAAATATTTTATTTACACTTATTTATTTCTTTTTCTTTCCAGTGCACCAAAAACATACATTAATTTTATTTGCAACCCTATCAGAGTCACCAGTGAGTTGTATATAGACAGATAAATATACCAAAGAACTTGTCATTTCAGAAGTTGTGAAACTTTAGAATAGTCACTTTGAAAAAATCCTTTTTTAAAAAAAGAGGGAATAATTATCTAACTCCAATTTATTGATCATTAGAATTTTACCTTTGGGATATGTTTTTGTTAATCAGTTTGGTGTTCTTAATGAGCCATTTACTGGGACTGTTTTTGTTGTGGGTTTTTTGTTTGTTTCTTTTTAGATTTTTAAAAATCACTAACTAGACACCAGTGAGGTGGGTTTTTTTTCTTTCTTGAAACTATATGTTCTTTTCTAACATTCTGGCAAACTATATAATTTTTGCAAACTCATATGTACAGTCCTCTGCTAGTCTCAGCAGAATTTAGCATCATATAAATTCTATAAAAATAATGTATTAGAAGATTAAAAGTGATTATAAAAATAAAATTTAGAAGTCTAAAAAATCCAATATTATTTCTGCATAAAAGTAGAGTAAGTTTAGAAACAGTGGACATATACAATAAACAAGCTAGACATAGATGTTTACCTAGGATTGACAAAGTTCAAATGCTTTTGTATTTAATTGAATGATTATTTTGGTAGCATATAATTATAATCTTGTTTTTCCTTTTCTGTGTTTAATTTGATTGCTTAATTTGTCCTGTAAGGGAAGGCTTGTTTCATTTGGATATAATCAAGTCAGGATCACAGAACTATAAATATGTATGGTTTGAAAATACTTCATTTTATATTTATATACTTTATAGTTCTATTAATGGAGATAAAATAAGTTAATGCATTTAAACTACTTTAATCTGTGTCTGGCACATAATATATGCCCATGAAGTCGATGATGATGATGATGGTGATGATGGTGGTGATGGTGATGATGATGATCTAAGTCAAATACATAAAATGAATTTTTCTGAAGGATTAAACTACTTAAGTATAGAGCAAGAACTAAGACAAAGTTATCTGGTTCTCATTTCAATATTTTTTCCAACTTTGGCTTCTTTGCTCTGTAATAGATTATGCAATGTGCTGTTAAGGGGGGAAAAGTCACATAAATTACTATATGTATTCTTTATACATAATTGTATTTTATGAATGACATTTGTGTAGTCTTACAAGTAGGCATGTAAAGAGTGTGCTGGAATAATCTCATTTTTGTAATATAATGAACAATATAAACTGATAAACAAAAATATGTAGATCCAGAGACATAGAAACATGAACAGACCATCAAACCTCATAGGGAAGGCAGGGGAGGGGAGGGTGTGGTAAGAGAGCAACCAAAGGACTTGTATGCATGCATATAAGCATAACCAATAGACACAGACATTAGGGGGGGCAAAGGCCTGTGCTGGGGGTGGGAGCGGCCAGGGAGAGGTCAATGAGGGAAAAAGGAGACATATGTAATACTTTAAACAATAAAGAATTTAAATTAAAAAAAAAAGTGCGTTGGAGAAATTAGTTTGAGATTTATAGACAAGTTTTTCCCCCACTGGTGAGTCATTGTGTTTTCAAAAAACATGGCTCTTAATGTGAACACATTTGTTTCTGCTAAATAACCTGAAATGCTAACGGAGGTAGCACGGCCAGCTCCCCACCAGGAAGTCTGATTGTGCCTCCATGTGTTGCTGTGCAGCGGAAGTGCCCTCAGGTGAGCTGACAAAGTTGGGGGCAGCATGTCCTTTACGTGAGCGGCGACGGTCCCCACGGTGGCGGGAGGATTGTCCTGGCCACGGATAAGGCATGTCAGCTCCCAGAGAAGATAAGCAGTCACGTGTCAACATAAGGCTGCCCCCATTTTTGGATGGCTTTCTCTTTCCTGCACCTTTTTACCTGTTTCATAACATTTGTGAACCGCACATTTTAGGCATAAACTATTTCACTAAACAAGACTGTGCTTCTGGTATATTAAGTGCTCATTGGAAAGAGTTCTCAATTATCATTTTCAGAATAAGGATGGTTTGTTCAAGAAATCCTGAGTGTTCTTCAAGTGAAAATGGTTTCAAACTCACCTTGTAAGTTACATTAACTACAAGAACTGGCCTTCCCGTCATCTCTTTTCTGCAAGCTTAGTGTTTCCCAGGTTTCTTCACCAAGCCTCTGTCTGGCAACCCTCAACCTCCCTATTTCTTACCCAAGTAAATCGTGCTGTTTGTAAACCAAGCCCTCATCTGTCTCTGGCCGCTGTTTCATATCCACTTTCAGGATTGTTGTTGGCACTTCAGTGGGAGGGATGGAGCCTCAGGCTGGTGAGTTGTGAGGACTGGCTGTGGCTACAGTGGAGGAGCTGTTGTGCAGGGGCAAACCCCTGGAGCAGCATTCACTCTATCAGGAGTCTGGTGCCTGAGTCTGCCCTTTAGATGTGTCATTTGTAGAGGTAGTTGGGGGATACTCTAGTGTGCTCTGAATCTGGCCACTCCGTTTTTTGGTTTGGGGGCCTCTTGGGAGGTTCATGCCAAGGTCACCCACTGTCCGTGCCCTACTCAAAGACGCCTGGTACGAGTTACAAAGTGACCTGCAGATGGTTGCCACTCATGGTGGGCTTGGAAGTGTGTGGGAGAGGCTAAGATGTGAACCGATGCTCACTGTCACCAGTCCCAGGCTTGGGGCTGCTTAGAGAGAGGTAGAGGGCATGCTGAAGCCAGATGCTGCTGGTTTGGGTTTGGTGGAGATTTTAGGAAAGTCCACAGCATGAGCCAAGACAGGTTATTTGTGTGGAAAAGCCACTGAAGTAGCTTGGGTGGCCCCGCACTGTAAGTGCAGCGAGGTCTCAGGGAATCACCAGAACTGTATAAGCCAGGTTGATGGAGACTCAGATATGGCACCTGTACCTCAGAGGGAGAGCTCAGCATAGGAACACTGGCCTCTGCCAGTACTTCTGTCTGCTAGAAAGCTGCCCCTCCAGCCCTAGCCCTGAACCAGATAATTTAGTTCCTCCCCACATTTCCCTGCCTCCTTCTGAGCTGCCACTCCAGAAACAAAGCTCAGAGTGAGCGAGTCCTTTAGCAAATAAGTCGGTGCTTGAGCCCTTTCAGAGGAACGCCTGGGGCTCCAGCAGCCTCTGTCTTTCTTACTCAGCCACAGTCCCCACGGCTGATCACAGTCAGAAGTCATGGGGACTTCTCTTCCCTGCATTGGACCCTGGGCTGGGGGGACTGGTCTGGAGCGGGTCAGTGCTCATGGGGACTTGCACAGCTGAAATATCCCTCCTGATTTTTAACCACCACATGGGGGTGTGGGACCAGCCCAGATCTGTGTCTCCACCCCACTACCAGTCTTGATGCAGCTTCTTTTATACCCTCAGTGTCTGTTCTGTCCTTAGAAGGTTTTCAGGGACAATTGCTCTTTAGTAGTAACGATGTGGTTGTGGGAGGAGGCAAATCCAGTGTTTGACTACTTCACCATGCAGACTGACAGCTCCAGTGGAACTTTCCAAAGAGAACACATCTCACATAAAGGAAATAGGACAATAGGAACACCCTGAAGGTTTCAAAGCAAATTGGTCAAGAATAAATTCTTCTTGCCCTAGTATTGGATTTATGAAACTATTCATTCCTCAGTTTCTTCAAAAGCTTTCTAGGGGTTCTAGTAAACTTTCTAAATATGACCTTAGGGATCCAATGACAAATGAATAACAAGAGCGAAAGGGAGACAGGGTGTGAGAGAGAGAGAGATGGAGATACAAGAAAGAAGAAAGAGGAGGAAACTCTATTTCTTCTCATCTGACCTCTGAAGTCACAGAGTCACTTCCACTGTGTTCTGTATTTAACTAGAGGCTTGGTGCATGAAATTTGTGCACCCAGGGAGTCCCTCAGCCTGGCCTGCACCCTCTTACAGTCCAGGAGCCCGGCAGGCCTAAGCTGTCAGTCGGACATCCATAGTGCTGTTGCAGAGGCAGTAGAAGTTCCCACCACCGCTGCTGCGCTCACTCACCAGCCCTGAGCCTGGCTTCGGGCTGAGCAGCGCTCCCCCTGTGGGAGCACACTGACCACCAGGGGGCAGCTCCTGCATTGAGCATCTGCCCCCTGGTGGTCACTGCATCTCATAGTGACTGGTCATTCCAATGTTCAGTCGATTTGCATATTAGCCTTTTATTTATAGGATAGAAGTATAAACAAAGGCTGGTTCAGAATCAAGGGGAGGAGATTTAAAGTGAAAAATTCTATCACCAGGAAACTAGTTAAATAATTACCATACATCTATAATCTTAATTCTATAAAGCTATTAAAAATGAGAATGGATTTCACAAAGCATTATTGGTTAGTGAAAACCAAAGGAACAGAAGAGTTTGTATGACATACTACTAAGGTGGGGAGAAGAGTAGTTTTACATTCCTGTATTTGCCTGAGAAAACTTTGGAGGAAAGCTGATGTGGATGACCTGGAGAATTTGGGGTTACAGAGAGAGCTGGGCAGATAGAGAAGGGAAGAAGAAGAAGGCTTTAAATAATATTATTTATATGTTTTGATTTTTGTTAGTTTGTTACCTATTGAACAGTATTTTATGGAAAATAATACACAAAGCCAATCAGGTAAGTAATGATAATGTTAATCAGTTATTTCTGCAGAGGATACTCTTGTACTAAGTGCTTGGACATGTGGAAGGCAGTGACAATAGAGTAATATATAAATCATCCACCATAAAGCATCAGGATATTATACTATGCACAGATGCCCCTAAAAGCAAAAGATAGTGTATGCCAGTGATGGCGAACCTTTTGAGCTCGGCGTGTCAGCATTTTGAAAAACCCTAACTTAACTCTGATGCCTTGTCACATATAGAAATTTTTTGATATTTGCAACCACAGTAAAACAAAGACTTATATTTTTGATATTTATTTTATATATTTAAATGCCATTTAACAAAGAAAAATCAACCAAAAAATGAGTTCGCGTGTCACCTCTGACACGCGTGTCATAGGTTCTCCATCACTGGTGTATGCTAACACTTGACCATACAGATAGGTGCTGCCACATATATCTTTTTCCATAGTTTTGAAGTATACGCTGTCCTCCTTTAAAATGTAGAGTGCATTATTTATTAATTTATTTTCCCAATTGATTTTAAAGAGGAAGGTGAGAGAGATGGATGTATGGATGTGAGGGAGACATATTGTTTGGGGTTGCCTTCCACATGTGCTGACTAGGGTTCAGGCCCACAACCAGAGTATGTACACTAAACAGAATCGAACCCACCACCCTTTGGTGTTTGTGATGATGCTCCAACCACCAAGCCATATTGGCCGGGGCTAGCATCAAGTATTAAATTTCTCAAAATAATTTCTAAGATATACACAATCTAAATTAATATTTAACTGCTATTATATCTCTGCCTCTAACTTGTTATTGTTTAAGATATGAAGCACTGTGAAATTCTGAAAGTTTTCTGTATATTATCCAAATAATTTCTTAGTCAAAATAATATTTATATTTGTCACTAGACTTGATGTATAATGGGTAAATACAATGTTGTAGACACATAATAGATAATACAGTGACAGAGTATTGGCAAATATTTTAAATGCAGCAGAATATATATTGATTAATGTGAAAGAAGGAGGAATCTGCGGATTCTGCTTTTGTGTCCTGAGGCAAGTAAGAGGCTAATGTGGTATATCGATCATAATATTGAACAAGAATAAGGAGATACATGCTCTGGATAGTTCTGCTTCTAAAAGCAATTGTTACCTAGGCTAGACAATGTCACTGTACTAAGCTTTCTTGTTTCAACTATAAATGAAAGCATTATACTGAAATGTCTCTAAGCAACTGTCAGTATTATCTTTCTATGACTAAATATTCAAAATGAAGAAAAAATAATAAAAGAATATGGCATCAATCTGTCTATATAAAAGGCTAATATGCTGTGTCCTTCCCACCTTCCGACAGGTCACTATGACAACATGCTTTATACCCAGGTAGAAACACGTTACATTGCAGCCAAATGTCTGTGAAGCATTTTCCCGTGCTTCATCTCATTTGATTCTCACAGATGATATTTACTGCTGCATAGCTGACAATTACCTGAAAGAGAAGTTGGGATGCTTCACTGGGCTGGAAAAAGTTAGCTACATCAGAAAGGAGGTCTAATTAAGCAAGTTTATTCTCTCTATATATATATAAAAGGCTAAGCTGACTCGTGCATGTGCAATACATATAAAGCTCTCGCTGGTGCCAACCACATGCGTATATTTTGATCTGTTGTTGTCAATCGTGAATTTAGTTGATACTTCTATTATAGAGAAAGGGAAAATAGTGATATTAAAATATTTTTCTAATTAATTTCCTTTCAATGTGCATGAATTTGTGCACCGGGCCACTAGTGTTGATATAAATATCAGTAACACAGCATATCATGAAATACAAGTTTTTCATGTACAGTTTACTAACCATTAACTGTATTTCATTTATGGTGCATGATTTCACCTAGTAGAGATAATACGTATCTGTACATGCACTTACAAATGTTTCCAAAATTAACTGGTAACTGTGCATGCCAATCAAAAGATTGGAATCACTAGGCAAAATTACATTTTAGATATTTCCAGTGTTCTTTTAACTGCTCTTCTCACATAACTTTTTTCATCAAAACCTATTGATGGGACACATTTCCTACTTGTACTAAAAATACAAACAGAGGATACATACGATAAAATGAAAGGTTTTTAAAACAAGAGATGAATTATATATAGTATTCTTGAAAAGTTAACCAAATGAAAGGAACTCTAAAAAGGAAGGAACTCTTACCATTTGCAACGGCATGGATGGAACTGGAGAGCATTATGCTAAGTGAAATAAGCCAGTCAATGAAGGAAAAATACCACATGATCTCACTCATTCATGGATAATTGAGACCATTATAAACTTTTGAACAATAATAGATACAGAGGCAGAGCTGCCTCAAACAGATTGTCAAACTGCAGCGGGAAGA
>NW_006283760.1:316530-321331 GCF_000327345.1 Myotis davidii | reverse complement strand
ATATAGTGACATATATTAAATTTCTGCTGATTTTTTACAAATAAACTTGAAATTTTATTTCTGATTGGTGAAAGACTGAATGATATTGAAATGAAGGAAGCTAGATGAAAAAAGAATTATTTATTGGATTTGAAAAATTGATTTAGGAGATAGGCAGGCTAGAGAGGAATTCTCAGTGATCAATCACAGATTTAAGGGCAATTAGCAAAGGAACAAGGGTGGAGAAAGAGGCAACATAATATCATGTCAAGGAGATTGAATTACTGAGACTAAAGCAAAACTGCTGTTTAGATAAGAATTCTTGTTAGGAATGAAACTAAATTATCTTCTTTGACCCATGTTTCAGAAAACCTTGTGATTCAACCTTGAATACTAAGTTAGACAATTAGTCTGAAACAAGATTTTCAGGCTTCTCAAAGTTATTTATTTTATTTTTATAAAATTAGACTGAGAAATTATCAAATACTGCCTTCTGAGGGTTTGGGCCTAAGCAATAAAAATTATAGGTTTAAATCGACCCAGTCCCCAACCCTGTATTCAACTGAGCAACACTGGGTTCGTAGTTCTACGGTTCTAGTTCATAGAGTACTCTCCTCACGTAGTCTAATCCCTTAATCACTCTGTAAAACCTCCCCTTTGGATTCAATCAACATATTTGTTCATCATGTACCCGTTGCATTTTTATTAGGTGGCAGAGACCGTTTTAGATACTAGTGATAAAGCGATGGATGAACATACACCATAATTCTTACCTGCAGGAAAAAAATTATATTCTTGCAGAGAGAGCATAAATTAACAGAATAAATCAAGAAAACGTACGCTGTTTTGCATTGAGAATAAGGGCTGTAGAAAACAAAACAAAACAGGAAAGCCTAACTGGGAGCGTTGAGGACATTGCAGGGCTACCTTGGGTATAGGGGAAGGTGTCTTGGAGAAAGTGATGTTTGACTAAGACAGGCAAGGAGCATGGCAAGCTGCAAGCGCATCTCTGGAGACTGTTAGAGGAAGTGGGAGGATGCTGCTGGTGTTTGGGAAACAGGATTTTCACAATGTACTTTGAAATTGTATTTTAACTTTATGAAAGGCCTAGCAAGCAGAAAACAAAGCTAGGTTAAAACCAAGTATTGGCTGTGTTGAGGACTTCATGTAGGAGATGGGAAATTTGGGGAGGAATTTTATGTTTGAGGAACAGGTCAGTGTGATTTGAGCCAAATGGCCAGTAGGGGGAGCAGTAGAAGATGAAATCAGAGTAGTTAAGAGGGCTGGTCCTGGGACCTGCAATCCCTTTCACTGACTTATTTTATCCCGAGGGTTTGAGAAAAATATAGACATGACACTCTCTTGCTTTATTGAGTGTAAACCAAAAGGGGATGAGAAGCTATTGCAATAGTGCAGACACGAAATAACAGTGGTTTGGGCCAGAGAGGTGATGCTAGAGGTGAAGTGATCCGGCTGGAGATGTTTTTGAGGGACAGCCGAGAGAGCCTTGTGTGGGGCGTGAGGAATGGGAGAAGGAACCGCAGTAAGGGTTAGCACCTTGAAAGCATGCTGGCACCCACCAAGGGAAGGAAAGCTTCAGATAAAGTGAGATTGGGAATGAGTATAAGGAGTTTGGTTTTGGACACATTAAGTTTAATATGGCCATTAAATATACAAATGGGATTTTGAAGTAGGCAATTGGGATAAATGTGTGTGGAATAAATGGAAGTGGTCCAATGAGAGAGATAAATATGGGGCCATTCATCTTTAGATTATATATTTTTAAATGGGTTTGGATGAGATCACTTAGGGAGTGAAGGTAGATGAAAACTCATGTTCAGTGACTGAGCCATGGGACACTGCAATCGATGTGAAGAAACCAAAAATATGAGGAAAAGCCAGGAAGGTCTAAAGAGATGTAAGAGAGATGAGTCATGGTCTAGTCCTAGCTGGTTTGGCTCAGTGGATAGAGCGTCAGCCACGGACTGAAGGGTCCTGAGTTCAATTCCGGTCAAGGGCACCTTACCTTGGTTACAGGTTCCCAGTCGGGGTCAGTGCAGGAGGCAACCAATCGATGTGAGACATCAGTGTTTCTCTCTGTCTCTCCCTCTGCCTCCCACTCTCTATAAAAATCAATGGGAAATATTCTTGGGTCAGGATTAGAAAAAACAAAAAAGGAGTCATGGTCTAACCTTAGAATTCGTTTCTTCAGAGAGTAATTTATCTCAGGGTTTGAAGCTGAGTATTTTGTGCATTTGTTTTTGGGTTTTTTTGTGTGTTTTTTATTGATTTCAGAAAAGAAGGGAGAAGGAAAGAGAGAGAGAGAAACATTAATGGTGAGAGAGAATCATTGATAGGCTACCTCCTGCACACCCCACACTGGGGATCGAGCCTGTGTCCTGATCAGGAATGGAACTGTGACCTCCTAGTTCATAGGTTGGCGCTCATCCACTGAGCCACACCTACCAGGCTCCTGCTTTTAAGTAAATGCCATCTTGGTATAAACGCCTTCTTCATTACTAACCCATTCTTGATTTGACACAGGGCTCACAAAAATAGAAGCATTTTTATTTTTATTTTTTTACTAGAGAATCGGTGATTCTATATGAATAGCTGAAAAGAACAGGATGTGAGGGAAAGCCTATTAATTCTAAAAAGAGAGTTTATTAATTCGGGGTAATTATAGGGAAGCTTTGATTTCAAATGTATTTTCACTATAAACTATTGGCATTTCATTACCAATATGTAGTATCAAAAATGTATTTTCCAAATTTTCCTTCACACCCAGAAGTAGCACAAATAAATACACGGTACTGATAAAATATATGTGAATTTGTAATTTATATAGGAGAATCATTTATGATCAGATAGTTCCATGATACATGGAATGAATGTATAAATGAGTTTGTTTTAGTCAAATTGAATTTTCCATTTCTGGTTACTCTCTCCCTCTCTCTCACAGGTCAGTACCCCCACACCCACTTTCTGTGCATGTCTTCTCAAGAGGTAATTAACTGTACTGGGGGAACAAAACAGTCAATAATTAATTAGCCAACAAAAATTATCTCATGTTTTTGAAAGTTCTTCTATCATGTAGCTTTTGAGTTGCATGCTCATTTAATGTTTTTCTATAAAATAATCAACATGCTCCCAATATGTTTTATGAAAAACAGGAAATTAGGGATATAAACTCAGATACTCATTTTAATTTTCTAATGCATATAAACCAACATCCTGTCCCATAAATACATTAATGCATTTTCTCAAGGCTATAAATTAGTGCTGTGCAACTAGACAACAAAGTGTATGTTTTTATATTCTAAGTAATTGGATATAAGTGCATTAAGTATATGTCACACTCCATCTGCAGGATTAATTTTTATAATTATTTGGCGCATAATACAAAAAGAATAGACACTTGTCATCACTATCATCTTAATAATAAAAGCCTAGGACTAGGTGGTCCTGATGCCATCACGCTGTGATGCCCTCATGCCCTCACAAGATGGCTGTGTGCACAGCGGGTGTGCACAGGTGGGTGGGGCTGGTCTTGACGCTGCGTGCACAGCACAGAGCCTGCCTGGGAGTCCCACCTCCTCCCAGCACTGTACGCGGCCAGGCCTGGGGGTCCGTAGCTCTGGCCTACCTCTTTGGGGCAATCCATCGAGGAGCCCCAGATGGGTGGGTGGGGCCTACCTCTCTTGGGTGATTGATCGTGGGGCTCTCACACTGTGACAGAGCACAGGCCAGGCTGGGGGATTCCCCCCCCTTTCGGTGCACAAATTTCATGCACCAGGCCACTAGTGTTTAATAAAATGAATAAATTAGGAAGGGCTTTGAAACAGCTAGTTCTTATATTTTTAAATTTCTGCAAACGAAAAGGTAGAGGCCGGTATTGGTAAGCTTAAATTTCAGTTTGACATAAAAGCATACAGGTTTGTATGACCAGCTGTTACTATTTTCATTTTATTAGTGACCCTTAAATTCATAATATCATGCTCTGACTGCATGCAAAACAACTTCAGGTTGCCATCTCAAAATCACAATCTTGTTTCTATACAAGCAATATTTTTTAATAGACTTTTCCATTTTAGAATAAATTTAGGTTTTGATAAATGTAAAGATAGTATAGGGATCTTGTATACCCATCACCCACATCACCCCAGTGTCAATATGTCATACCACCAGGAGACATTCATTAAAACTGGTTAGACAGCAATGCACATTATTGTGAACTAAACTCCAGAGTTTATTTGGATTTTGCCAGTTTTCCAGTTGTGTCAAGATCCAATCCAGAACACCGCACTGAGTCTAGCCACCATGTCTCCTTACTTTTCATGACCTTCACAGTTTTGAGGATTACTGGTTAGATATTCGTATCATTTCAAAGAGGATACATGCAATCAATGTGAGTTATCACTGATAATGTTTACATTGATTACTTGGTTAATATAGTTACACACTAAAGTCATTTTTCTGTGTAGCTATATTAACACAATATTACTTGGGAACTGTCACTAAGTTTTGCTCCATTTCTTGGAGAGAGGACTACCTAATGAATTATTTAATACTTCCTCATTTATTTATTTATTATGTATGTAATAATTTATCATATAAATGTGGATGCTGGGAGCCGGTCCATCCTTGCTGTTTCAAGGGACCTGACATATATGGCATACTGTTCTTAATATGTTTGCTCACCTTCTTGGCACTATGTGTTTTAACCAAGGTCACCTCTCCGAGAAAGGTTGTTTCCCCAGGTAGGGATTTTCCCCTGAAGTTAGGGAAGGAATAAAACCTCTTAACCCCTTCCCCAGCAGAA
>NW_006283760.1:288981-315133 GCF_000327345.1 Myotis davidii | reverse complement strand
AACGCAGATGAAGATCCTAGAGACAGAACTTAGAAGACAGAACCTACACAGAATCTAGAGACAGAAGAACTTCACTGGAGAGAACATGGCAAAAAATCCTGGACAGAACCTGGCTGCAGTACTTGGAGGGAGAACCTAGTCAGAACCTGGCTGAAGAACTCGGCTACAGAACCTGGCGACCGAACCTGGCTGGAGAACCTAGCGAGAGAACATGGCTACAGAACCTGGCTGGAGAACCCAGCAAGAGAACATGGACACAGAACTTGGCTGGAGATTGTGGCTAGAGATCCTGGCAAGGCTGCTGATCAACTGAACGCTGTCTCCATGTCATTCCTTCTTCGCCGACTCCATCCACACCTTTGGGGACCCCTGGACCTGCTGGGGTTGGACCCCAGCATGTGGATGCATGTATATTTATTTTATATCTCGCATTATAATCCAAAGATAGTTTATTCACACTGTTATTCAACTTGTCCCAGATTTGGCTATTGATAGCCTGTTCAGGATGATTCTGTGTGTCTCTTCGATGTGTCCCAATCCTCCCCCTTTTAGTACTGTCAGCTTTCTGGCGCTGTTGGATGGCTGAGTGTCATTTTATATTTTGTCTGTTCCAGTTGTAGAATCAGACATTTTGCCTATGAGAGCTCATTTCCTTATTGGAGAATAGTGTTTAGAAACCAATATTAGGAGTCTGGGTGTGCTTATGCTATTGGGATGTCACTGCTTCTAGCCTTTCCAAGTGCATAGAGCTAGTAAATACATGTATGTATACTAACCCCTGTTTGCACACATGCACAATTATTTTTTATCTATGCTTCCAGGTCTGTATTAGGGGAAACATACTAATGATTTCAGCGATAATCTGCCACACATTTCCTTCTAGTTTTCGTGGACATTTCTAGCTTTTAAGGCGACCACTGTCTTATTTGTTCAGGACTGGGCGGTTTTCTAGTACTTGTGACTGTCAGTGCTATTGCCATGGCAATCACAGGTGAACTAGGACAGTTGTTCACTCTAACTCCCTCTTAAATATCGAGAAACCTGGCTCCACCAGAGTTATTACTGAATAAAGTATTTGTTCAAATGCAAGATGAACCAATGTATTTTAATGTAACAATGCAAAGCAATCCATTGAAATGGTTTTCTATTCCACACTGCAACTAACCAGTCTTGGTGTCGTATCAATGAACATTCAAAAATATCGGGAAAGGTTAGCTAAATACTCTCCCCTTTTCCAACTAATAGCTGCCTGAGGCTAAATTTTTTATACATTTTAACTAAAACGACATGGCACACTGAAATGCAAAAGTGAAGATTAAAAGTGAAGATTAAAATTTTATGTGTCAACTGTCAAGGCAAATGAAAATCCAGTTCTCACATCTTAAAAGTATTTTTGAAAATTTAAACAATGCAACATTTCTCATTATAATTTCTTGCTTGTTTTGGAAAAAATGTTGTTACTCTTATACCTATTTGTTGTTTGTGTTACCATATATTGGAACTATTATTATTAACTTAATCAAATTATGAACAAAATGTTTTCAAGGTTATTTAAATTTCCAATATGGTAGATATTGATAGGTATTATTCACATAACCTAAAGTCGTGGGATTCTTAATAATTTATAAGAGTCTAAAGAGGCTCTTAAGAAAAAAATATTTGGGAACAGTTGCCTTAAAGATCTAAAAGAAGAATTTTGAGTGCTAAAAACCATTCTGAATACTAAAAACCAATAAGGAGGAATTTTTCAAACTAGTTGAGTCTGGCATCAGGCGAGATTGAGTCCACCTGTCCATTGTGTGGATCCCACATGGCCGTGAGCCACCTGGGGGATGCAGGGGAGCAGGGCCCTGCAGCAGGAGCCCCAAGGGATCAAGGGGGCCGAGAGCACAGAGAGCAGGGGAGGCAGCTCTTTGTTTGGTGGTTGAGTATCTCGGGGTGCCCTTGGAGCTCTTGCAGTGGCCACACCTATTTTTGCTACTGACTGGCTCCCAGGTGTGACTGACAGGGAATCGCCTTCCCACATCACCCAGACCTTACTGAGTACGCCTCTAGCTCAGTTTCCCTTTGCCCCTCTCCAGTTAAATAATAACCAGGTTATTATTATAATGGTATCACTTGTAGTCCTTAGCATTTTTATGACGGGCATATCATTAGAAAGATAATGATACCATTTCCTTTTTGGAGGAAATGTGTTTTTCTGGAAGTAGCATGAGGGATAATATGGAGATAACCAGTCCAGAGGGAAGACAGTTAGCCATTGACGATTGTTATAATCCAAATTTAAAAATAACAGTTCTGATTGAAATGAGGACAAGGACAGTGTAGCAGCAGGCTGACCAGATTGTTACACCATCCGCAGTGCCCTGCTCTCTGCTTCCCCAGTTGTTGTTTCTGCCGCTCTTTCCCCACCCCTGAAAGAGACCTACCCAATGTTTTGTCTCTTGAGATTTTTGCAGTTTGGGTTTTGAGGTCTAAGCCATCTCCAGTGGAGCAGCATAGCCATTCCTGTGGGGCCACCATATTTTAATGGCTCTCCTTTGATCTGAATTATAGAGGAGTGATTGGTTTCTATGACAAAAACATTTATTAAGGGACTGGCAATACTGACCTCCCAATTATACAGTATCCAAATGGGTTATCAGCCAAATGAATACATTATTAGAAAATTCAATTCACCTCTGCTTAGAGATGAAGCTTCTGCGTTAGTTAATTCTACTTTCTAAAGATAATGAAGCATTAGTGTATTCATGCGTGGATGTTCAGTCATGGGCAATTATCAGATTAAGTGAAACATTTGAATGTATAGCTTCCATTTTCGAAGCCTTTGAGAGCAGTTTTTCACCAAGCATTTCTCCACTCGTATTAGAAGAAAAAAATCAATTTCTTAAAAATTAATCTCATAAGTTCCACAGAAAGAGAAATTGATAATGAAACAAAAATATTGGCACTATACATGGTTAATGGATGGGACATAATACATTTTCCTAATGTAAATGATCAGTCCTAGTTAATGATGTCACTGTGAAACACGCACGAGAAAGGACTGTACATTCTCCCAATAATTCATGCTTCTGACACTTTATCTCAAGTGTTACCTTGTCTCATACATACTTCATCTCATCATTCAGAGAATGTGCAAACTGTTACACAAATAGGCAAAATCACTCTTATTGAGATGCGCATGGACAAGTTTCCACTCCAAACTGATGTGCTTTTTGGTCGCATAGGTGAACATTAAGGAGTAACAGACGATAATGTACACTTCTTTTAGATTACGCTCCAGGAGATCACGGCAGGGCCTTGATTATGATGATTTTATAGTTCTGAAAATAGACAAAAGGAAATCGTGCAGTTATCTACTTTACAGGGCAAACTGTCACTGAGCAGGATGGTCTCATTCTGAGCAGAGGCCCTTCACGGGGATTCAGGAATAATGCCATCCTCAGCAATCATGTTCACGGCCCTAGCGGTACCAATGTTTAATCGCGTCTGGTTACCATAAAGTAACTCAGCGCAGCTGTCCGGACAGCCTCGCCTTCTTCCCAAGTGGCGCTGAGTTAACACACATGAAATTAAGTCGTAGGAGTTATTGCGGTTTTGGATGTTTTCAGTGTTGGTTTTACTTATTTTTAATTTATCTTTATTGGTGAACTTATTGCAGATGTCCCCTTTTTGAGTCCTTATTCACTAAGTTGACTTTTCAGTACAGGTGTATGCTCTGCCCGAGACCTTAAAATTAGGTATTTTGACTTCAGATATCTTTTTTTTTTTCCTTGTACTGAATCTAAGGTGGATCTGTCCTATTATTAAATATTACTTTACCATAACTGGTATTTAACTGAAGTTACAGTCTTATCATCACTAGCTCAGGTTTAAGTAGTGGAAGTAGTGGCGGGCATGATTTATGATCAGTATTGAGCTAAAATACTTTGGCTTTGTTGTTCAGCCCTTTACCTGCATCCCATGACTCATCTCCTCACCTAGAAATCACTCACTTCCCACTTCCAAAAACCATGGTGAAGCTGAAGTTACACAGTAAGTTTCACTCTGTTTAAATCAAGTCACTTAAGGAACTTTGTGTTTCTTTTTTTCTCCCTTCTTCCCTCTATTACCCAAAAATAAAAGAAGCATGCAACTATGTAATGATAACAGATCTGTTCACATTTCCTTCTGAGGATTACCCTCCGCATTGAGTGCAAAGATCAGATTCAATGGCTATTTTCTTATCTGAATCTTTATAAGCTTGCCACCCAATTTTAGGTGTAAAATGAGGTTTAAGGCCAACCACCCATAAAATATGTTTAAACTAGAACTGCCTTTGTCTGAAATGCTCACTGCTGTGCACAATGTGTTCTTACTATTTGTTTTTTTCACAGTTGGTTGAATCTTGACCCAACTTGCAACACTAAATGCCTTCACAGTAAGGCACCCGTTTCACAACGTGCTCTTTGAAACTCTAAGAACACCTGCTGAATAAAATACAAATGGAGAAAAAACTCTTAACAAAAGAAATGAATTTTTATGCACAAAATTTTTAGATGTGAGAGAGTAAATATTCACGTGTGTTAAAGAACTTTCTTTAGACCAAATTCACATTATATTTTAGTCAAAGAAGGCCAGCTGTCTGAGTTAAAAAGATTTCAAAAATTTATCTGTACAACATTCTAAATACAACAAAATCTTGTCACTAGATCCAGATATGGCTAATAACTTTACCTTATTGTAAAGATTCAGAGACTATAGAATGGGGGTGTTAAATGAGCATTTGATACACAGAATATGTTAGGAAGTCAAGGGGAATTACCCATGATATTGTTATCGGTGGAAGTGGAGTTCTTGTGGAGCTGTGAGGAAAAGAATTTCCCGAGAATGAGTAATATTTAATCTGGTGGATATAAACCCCTGGGTTTCCGATGACCCATGTCCCTCTGCCCAGTCGTGTGGAAAGTCCAACTATACCTTCTGCGGGGCCAGAATCAAGGCCACGGCTCCTTATTAAAGTCCAGTCTGGCCTGCATGCTGCCTGTGGAGTCCACACAGCCATGGGCCATGCGGCTGCTAAGGTCACATGGCTATGGAGCGAGAACATGGAACACACAGGCAAGTACAGGTCACGGAGCGAGTGGGAGAGGAGAGATTTTTGTCCACTGGGAGTTGTGTTTTCCAGGCGTGGAAGGAAGCTGGAGTTTATTCAGAATTACCAGCTACCTTCCCACACCGCCATGGGCTTGCTTTGGCTCCACTGCCTGGCCAGTGATCTGTACCCCGGTTAGACTGACAGGCCTCTCTCAGCAACTTGGCTACTTGGTACACAGGTACGATGGCTAAGGTCACCCGGGGTTGAGGTACCGGAGTTGAGATGGGATGAAGCCTGGGTCCCTCGGGAATGGTAGAAATGCCTAACCCATGTTGCACTATCTGTTTTTGGAATTATTATGAGTGAGAGAAAAGCCACTATTGTCTTAGTTTTGTTTTCTCATTTTATGCCACTAAACTCAACACCTATCTGATACCAAGAGGAAGCCCATTTTCTAAATATTTTGAGCCATATGGAAATATTCTAGTTTTCTCACAATTAATTATATAACATATGGCATACTAATCATTCAAAAGGTTAATACATAATAATATGCTAGTTATAAGAAATGTTCTGTTAATTTTTTATTAATCCCAAAACTATCATATTCACAAGTTTTTACTAATAGAGACCCAATAGAATTGAGTAAGGGCAAAAATATTAATATCTAAAGAACTTGCCCGTATAAAGCATATTTGCATAAATGGAAAAAAAGAAAACAGATTGCACACTTGTTGCACACACAGTATACATTTATTGAAAGAGAAAAAAGTTGAATTTTTATTATCATGGTTTGCCTTTCTGTGATTGCAGAAACTCACAAGTCGTTTTAGTCAAGACCCGGTTTTTTTCTGCTGGCTGGGGGAAGTAGTAAAAGGATCAGACAGCAAAATCTTCTATGTGGTGTCTACACTTTACATGTAGGGAATAATTTTTCTACCTAATTGTTTCAGGAAAGAACTTTTTCACAATTGAAATGCAAATCGTATATATGTATAGTGGGTTGATTTTCTCACTTAGAACAAAGTCATTGAATAGGAGACATAATTAAGCTAAAGCATTCGGAGGTTTAAGGATAGGTGCCAGCTTATGGATGTTTGTTAGATGAATCTCTTACTTTTGTTTTAAGTCAGAAAGTTTTCATGATAAAAGTCACCTGAAAATATATGTGAAGACATGTTTAAACCATGAACTTTTTTGTCCATTCACATTTTTGTTTCTACTTCTTCAAGAGATACTCTTCACATTTTTAAAATTATTATTGCAGAACAGTGGTTGTAGGTGGCATGGTCAGTAGCAGATCTGGGAAATGGCTCTTATTAGTTCCAGATCTCTACTTTGGAATATTGACTCTAACCTGGCACTGTCAGCTAGATATAGCTAGAAACAATGGTTTTTTTACACTTAACAAGAACTGATCCTATGATTTTGATATTATATCTCATACATACAAAACATTTAAATTTGGGGTTTTCTGTGTTAATAACAACAATGTTATCTGTATAGGTACATTATACCTATTTTTCCACTCATCCATCTACAAGATAACACAAATTAAAAGGCTATAAAAATTTAAAATGAAAGCAAGTATAAAAAGTAATATATCATTTAATTAAAACACTGAATTTATGTGTTATAAATTTGCTGATGACCAGAAGCAATGCTAGGCAATTTATGTACATTCTCTCATTTAAACTACAAATTTTCTTTACAGATTAAAAGTAAGTTTCATAGAGATTACATAACTTTTTCAAAATAACAGGTATAGTATACAGAAACTGAGATTGAATGTTTAATTTACACTACTATAGGATTAAATTAAATGGAAGGGAATCATGGGAGAGATAGTCATTAAAGAAAATATAGTTTATCTCTATCCTCAATATTTTTCCAACCTGCTGCCATTCTTGTATATGTTATCCTGTAAAACCTCTTTTCAGCATTGTTATAAGATATATAAAAGCTAATTGTCATTTTCCTCTCATATTCTAATATGATTTTCAATATGGCGTCGTTATATTTAGTTTCCATTGGTTTACTAACATTGTTGAAGTTTGACTATGATGTGTCTATTAGTGCTTTTCATTATATTTCTATTTCTGGATAAAGATTGTAATCTATTGTACAATTACAATTTTTATTATAAACCTATGAGTCACTAATAATATTTAAAATTATAACCCTCTTGCTTTAAGTGAATAATATTAAAAGTATTACATTATATGAAGTTCCATATAATAGGAAATAAATATATATTATTCTTAATAGTTGATATAAAGAAAAATGCATTTAAAAACCATAAAGAGAGATTTACCTCTCTTTGTGAAAAAAATGTGAAATAGTTCTGCTTGGTGCATGTGTCTTAACTAGGCAAGTATTAGAGAGGTTGTCAGCAGTGTGGAAAGATGTTCAAGACACAAGGAGGAAGGATTGTTTATATGGGGAGCTCAAATCACTCTAAAGTTACTTCAAAATAACTGAAGCTCCTGGATTTGCCTGCCTTTGAATACTTTTCCTGTTGATAATCTGTGCATTATAGGAGAGACCAGTTTTAAAACCGCTTCTCAAACATTGGTCCTTTACTGTATAACACTTGAAAAAGAATGGAAGCAGACCATTCAAAACCCAGAAAATAAAAGTAGTCAGTAAACTTTGGAAGAATGTCCAATTCCATTATTTCACTAGATTTAAAACATTCCTTTGGATAATAGTTTTAATTTCACTGTACAATTAAAGGCTCATATTGGTTATCTCTTGATAGTGGGAATAGAGATGTTTTGTATTTTCTTTTCCCTGGGTTTATCTGAATTTTATTAAAACAGGTATTACTTTTATAATTTAAATATACATATCAATTGCCTTTATTAAATCTACATTAATGGAAACCATGGAAATTGTACATTTAAAAATATGTACTGATCAGTAATGTTTCTTTTTTCACCTTGTATATTTGAGTCATAGACTCAGAAACAAAATATGATATATGAGTGAGTAAAAGCATTGCAGTAAGGCAAGGAAATAAAGGCACTAAAGATTTAAAAAGCAGAAATAAAATTGCCCTAATTTATTGATGATGTGACTTCCAGCATAGAAAATCCAAAACAATCTATAAGTAAACTCCTAGAAATAATAAATTAGTTTTAAAAGTTGCAGATACAAAATCAGCACACAATCACATTTCTATACACTAACAGATAGCATGCACATACATAGATATAACTTAATGAAACGTATAGAGTATCAATATTTTTTAAATGACAGAATGTTTATTTAAGAAAATCAAAGACTGCCCAGCCAGGTGTGGCTCAGCTGTTGAGCATCTACACAGGAACCAAGAGTTCACTGGTTCAATTCCCAGGCAGGGCGTATGCCAGGTTATTGCTCCATCCCCAGTAGGGGGCATGCAGGAGGCAACCGATCTATGATTCTCTCTCATTATTGATGTTTCTATCTCTCTCCTCTCCCTTCGTCTCTGAAATCAATAAAAAATATATTTAAAAAGAAAACCAAACTCCTAAATAAATAGAAAGTCATAGGGCTCATAGTTGGAAGATTCAACATAGTAAATATGTCACTTCTCCCTAAATTACTCTATAGGTTAAATTCCTATCAAAATCTCATGAAGGAATTTGTAGACATTGCCAAACCAATTCTAACATGTATATGGAAAGGCACAGGTCGGTAAACAGCTAAGAGGATTTTGACAAATAGAAAAAGGAGTCACACTACCTGGCTGACTATGTAGCTAGAGTTTTCAAGGCTATGGTTTTGACAGAGGGATAAAAACATACATAGCTCAATGGAACAGAATAAAGAACCCAGATATAGATACGCAAATTATATTCAACAGATTTTTGTCAAAGATTAAAATATTATAATTCAATGGAGGAAGAAAAATCATGATAGAGCAATTGGACATCAAATAGAAAAAAATAAAACTTTAACGAAACTTCACACTTTATACATAAATTAAGTCAAAATTGACTTAAATGTAAAACATAAAAGTAAAAACCTTTTAGAGAAACACAGAAACAATATCAAAACCTTAGGCTAGGCAGAGTTCTTGGACTTGACAACAGATGCATGATGCATAAGTAGGAAATTTATAAATTCAGCCTCATTAATATTAAATATGTCTATTCTGCAAAAGACCATACAAAAAAAGGAAAACACATTTGAAAATCATATATGTGACAAAGGGCTAATATCAAAACTGTATAAAGACTCTTAAACTTGATAGTAAACAAGAATAATTTGATTATAAAATGAGCAAAAAACCATGAATAGACATTTCAATGAAGAGGGTTTGCAGATGAGAAATAAGCATGTTCACCATCTTTAGCCATCAAAGAAATGAATATAAAAACCACAATGATATATCTCTACATATTTACCAGAGAGGGAAAAGCAGAGATAGATAGATAGATAGACAGATAGATAGGTAGGTAGATACATATGTAGATAGATAGATAGATAGATAGATAGATAGATAGATAGATAGATAGATAGACAGACATGTAGATAGGTAGGTAGATACATATGTAGATAGATAGATAGATAGATAGATAGATAGATAGATAGATAGATAGATAGACAGACATGTAGAGATAGATAGGCAACCCCAAATGTTGGTGAGGCTGCATAAACACTGAGTAATTCATGCATTGTTGGTGAAACATCAATTGTACAACCACTTTAGCAATAGTTGGCAGTTTCTTATAAATTACCATATGCAGTTACCAAAGGTTCCAGCAATTACACCTCTGGAAAAATGCACAGAGTAATGAAAACTTCATATTTATTTTAAAACCTGTGCATTCATGTCCATAGCAGTTCTCTTTACAATAGACAAAAGTTGGAAACAATGGATGCCCTTCAGCGGGTGAATGGCTTAGCAAACCATAATGCATTCATCCCCCGGAATATGATTCAGCAATGAAAAAGAGAGGGCTATTGATCATCTCTAGGGAATTGTGCTGAGTAAGCCAAGCTAATCCCAAAAGGTTACATACGCTAAGATTCTATTCAGATAACATTTTTTAAAAAGGAAAATGTTCTAAAAATAGAGAGCAGATCAGTGATCGCCAAGGTTTTGCTATGGAGCAAGGAGAGGTGGAGGGGATGGGATGGAGCTGTTCGGCTTCTTCGTTGTGGCAGTGAATACACAAACCTCTATGTGTGATAAGATCGACCTGGACTAAACACACACACACACACACACACACACACACACACACACACACACACACGTACAATTAAAACTGGGAATTGTTGAGTACGGTCGGTATGTTGCGTCAATGTCAGCATCCTGCCTGGTATTATATTAGAGTTTTGCAAAATGTGTCAGGAAGGAAACTGTACACAAAAACTTCATATGCTTTTACAAGTATATGTGTTTCTATAATTATCTCAAAAATGTTGTCAGTTAAATAAATGTGAAAGATTAAGTTTATCCAGTCATCACTAGGACACAAGGAAACTATATCTATTCCTCCAAATTTAGAACAGTATCTCATACAGTTAACCCTACATATGTGGTTAGATTTTATTGGGGTGCATATAGAAATTTACATATTTGAGGGTTCTACAATTAATTTTGCTTTGATATTTAGATCATATACTATGTGTTTTAATTTTTAAGTAACTATAATAAAAATTATATAAACATTCACATATTAAAAACACTCAGGAAATGTTTATTAAATGATTAAGCAATAGTATATAAAGGATATCTATTTTAATCTTATTGGCCATTTTTTAAAATTCTGTAAAAAATAGCAGTTCTTAAATATATATATCTTTATATGAATATATTCATAGCATGATGAATCACCAGGGTATAAAATAAATGACTAGAGATTTCTTCATGGTGTGTGTTGAGGGGGCAGGAACCTTTGCTTTGTTTGTTCATGCATTTCCAAATCTGCAATCTGTTTCCATTCAGTGATGCAACCCATTACAATGTTAAAGAATTCACATTTTGCCCCGCCAGTGTGGCTTCATAGTTGAGCATCAACCTATGAACCAGGAGGTCACACAGTTCAATTCCCAATCATGACACATGCCTGGATTGCAGGTTCAATCCCCATTAGGGGGCATGCAGGAGGCGGCTGATCAATGATTCTCTCATCATTGCTGTTTCTCTTTCTCTCTCCCCCTCCCTTCCTCTCTGAAATCAGTAGAAATGCACTTTTTTAAAAAAAGAATTCACGTTTTACATGCATTCTCCAATGAAAGGGAAATGACTAAAACTCTATTTTGTAGGCATTTTGATTCTATAAAAGCACAAAAAGATACATGACGATACCAGTGACATGGATTTTGTCAATCCACCCACCCATCATCATTTTGTCAATCAGAATTTTCCCCATTGATATCTGAAATTAATTATAGGGAAGGGCACTTTCCAATGATAATTTCCTCTGCAGTCATCCTACTGTATGTCTATTATTGCATTATACTGTCAAATAAATACGTCATGTCACGATCTATGTTCATATTGTTGACAAATTGCTATTTTTTTGGACAGACTCATAGATTTTGTTGTCCAAAGAGATGACTATTGTAGAAACATCTGAAAACATGACTGCATTTCAGGCTGCTTTTGTTTTTGGTCCAAAAGAACCATGACATGGTAGCTGTGACAAGTGACCTGTGAACACTGGGATTGACGTTTAACCACTGTTTTTGATGTTCTGCCTATTATGTTTGTCATTTAAAACAAAACACTGACTGTTACTCCTTTCATGCTTATTCAATACGTGTTTATGCCAAATCCTAATGCCAAAAATTCTCCAGACATGCACTGCACAAATGAATAAAAATATAGTTATTACTAAGTTAGTGAAACAATTTTGCTGTCATCAATATGTATAATACTTTTAAATCTTGGTAGCTCATAGAATTTAAAAACAAGCATAAAATACTTTAAATTCACTGTACAAAGAGTAGGAAAAAAAATCACTATAAGTTGCATAATGCCAACTTTTTTGAAGAATACTAGGAACAAATGTATTTAAATCAAGAGAACTCAGAGATTAGTGGGTATTACTCAATATACAGTAACTGAAGACCATTGAACCATGAAACTAAAGAACAAATAGTGAAGAGACAAAGTTTCATTGATTTTTCTCTGTCTTCTAGACAAGAGAGGGGGTAGGGAAGAAATGTGAATTTGGTTGCTGCTATTTAGGACTTGCTTTTGAAAAATGTATAGATTCTGTTAGCTAAATCTTTGTCAATATGTAACAGAAAATGATTCATTAGCCAGTTTGGAATGAGAACATCCAAGTTTCCCTTGCCATTGACAGCCTTGGTCAATTAACTGCTTGTTGGCGATGGTAATTTACTACCTCTTATTATTTTTAAGGACAAACGGAAACTATTAATTACCAATAAATACAAATAAAAAAAACCTGGTCCAACAATGTGTTATTAGTTCAGTTAGTAAGAATTTCTCTGCTAAAAGAGAAGTAATAATTTTATCCCCAATGAGCTGAAG
Organism: Myotis davidii; assembly: GCF_000327345.1. Lineage (NCBI taxonomy): Eukaryota > Metazoa > Chordata > Mammalia > Chiroptera > Vespertilionidae > Myotis > Myotis davidii. The sequence continues at coordinate 302,552 of NW_006283760.1, read as the reverse complement.
TCCCTGTAATCTATATGATAAAAGCCTAAGCGACCGTTATGGTGGAATGACCAGAATGACCGGTCACTATGATGTGCACTGACCACGAGGGGGCAGATGCTCAATGCAGGAGCTGCCCCCTGGTGGTCAGTGCACTCCCATGGGGAGTGCCGCTCAGCCAGAATCCGGGCTCATGGCTGGCGAGTGCAGCAGCGGTGGCAGGAGCCTCTCCCACCTCAGTGGCAGTGCTAAGGAGCAGTGAGCCAAATGGTAAGGAGCAGCAAGCAGGTGGGTAATAAGGAGTGAGGGGGTCCCGGACTGCGAGAAGATGCAGGCCAGGCTGAGGGAACCCTCCTTCCCCTGCAGTGCATGAATTTTGTGCACCGGGCCTCTAGTAATCTATAATTTTAAAGTAAAATGTAACTTTCTATTGTTGTCATATAGTAGCATCATCAAGTCTGAGTTTACTTGTTTTTCATATACACTAATTGGATTTCCTCCTGGTGGTGTACAAGTAATTTTGTCATCCTGTAACATGTGATTGAATATATAGGATATCCTAGAACAAAAATTTTTACTTTAAAATTAAGCACATTTTCTACATGGTACTCTTTCTACACTTTCTGCTGCCTGTAATAAGTTATACCTAGGTGCAAAACATTAACTTTAAATTATTTAGATTGGTAAAATTAATATAGATATGTTAGAACCATTTTAAGTTAAAAACACTACTGTATTTTATACATCAAATAGATGCCTTTTATTTCTCACAAGAAACAGAAGTCCTTTCCAAAATGTTAATGGGTCCTGTAAGTCTGATGTGTTTTCTGTATTGCTTAATAGATAGCCAATTCAATTTCAATAGATCTTCTAATTTTATTTTTTAAATTTCCTGAATATTTAGGGGGTAAGGACTAGAATATATAGTGGGTAGCTCTAGAAGACTATATGATACTAAGTGACTTGAATCTACAAAGAGAAACATAAAATATATATCCATCCATGTGAACACCAAGTGATTACATAATAGTTTTAACAATTTGACTCACGTTTTTGGAAGAGAAATCAAATCAGTGATAGTAAACTGAACATCAATTTCCTGGCTCATCTGATTACAAAAAGACAGAGACTTTCGACTATGCAAACTGGAGAGAAGCTGACAGTCCCGTAATTAGGCTGATACTCCTAGTGACAGTCCGATAGTTTACTTGTCAGGGTGTAAATTCTTATAATATCAAATGAAAGTGACAAACTTCCCAAGGACCTAGTGTAAGTTCTTCTAGAGGGGATTAATTTGCACAAATTACTCGTGCGATTTCCCATTTACATGACTTAGAGTCAAAGTGGATGTGGCGTAAGCCACTCGTTCCACCTGCTGGGTGGGCAGAACAGATGACCAGGTTCCTGGGACACCGTGTTGTGCAACACTGGCCAGAGCTGTAATTTTGGAGGAGAAATATTTACATTTTTTAATATTTTAACTTATGAAACCTCAAGGGATAACACGGACGTCGCCACCAGAAGATGACGTTTGCAATGGAGAATCGTTTAGGACAGTGGTTCTCCACCTTGGCTGCACATTAGAATCACCTGGGAAGCTCCAGAGGATAAGGCCCAGAAATCAGGATTTTAAAAAGATTCCCAGGTGATTCTAATGTGCAGCCAAGGTGGAGAACCACTGGTTTAGGATACTGAGAGCGTCTCCCGATGTGTGATTCTTTAGAAAGATTAAGCCTGACTCACAAGGTACGAATGTTAGTTTTCGGTGATCACTTGAGCTCCCTTTTCCACTTTTCCGTGAAATGAGGTCTGGCGCCACCAAAGCAGAACATGTGTCAGCGAAGACCTTGATGAAGGCTCCTGAGCTTCCAGGAAAGTAATTCTAATAACACCAAGTGGAACACGTGCCCCTCACTCCTGCGGAGAGGCGATGGCCCTGCTAGCCATGTGCAGGGAGCCATCACCAGTGTGACAGTCAGAGGATGAAACGCTGTGTCAGGCAGCCCGGCTTTCAGCCTCCACACATGCCCTGAGCAAAGCTGACAGCTTTAAGAAGCACAGCGAGTCCTGCTGCCTCCCTCCACGCGAGCACACTCACGCCTTCAAAAGATGCGAACGGGGTCAGCCCTGTGCTGAGCATTTACCCAGAGAGAAATGCTTTGGCAGCAGGTTTGAAGCTCTGACGGACGTAAAATATTAAATATTTATACAAGAAATGGGGCTGCCTAGGTAATAAAATTTAAGAAGATGCAGTATGCTCCATTTGTTCTTAAAACATGACCTCCTATAGCTTTTTTAATTGCCTGTAATGACAACTATTTGATATGACTTGATTTTTACCGACTGTCTCCCAAAGACTTCTTTACAATACTGATCAGTAGACAGAAGCATCACCTTAGCTCCCACTCAACATGAACAGAGATGCTTTCCTATGGTTATCTAGCAAGCCCCCTCCCAGACACCAGGTCCTACACCAGAGAAGAGAAGAAGGTAAAATGAATGTTGAACTTTAAAAACTCCTGGAACACAATGTGGTCTAGTCAGCCGTGTTTCCTTTTCATGTGACGTGTCCTTCCACGGGAAGCCCTCTGTTGTACCACATCTATGGCTGATTCTTTTGTCCATACATGTTTCTACTAATGATGGAAAAGTCAAGAGAATATTGTCTTAATAGTTTCACAAAATTCTGTGGAAAGAAGCTCCCTTTTAAAACCATATGCACTTGTCCTCTCCTCCCAGTCCCCATCACATGACATGGAGAGGTGTGCTGAGTTCTCCCTGCAGCAGGCAGTTATTCCTTTAAAACAAAAGTAACTCATTCCCTCCCTATTCTTAGAACTCCCGTGGTTTCTCCCCTCCCATATGAGAATATAAACTAAACTCTTTAGAATAACAAGATTTCACTTTATGACTGCACGATTCCATCTCCCTTTCTCTCCTAAGACGACACAGCACTGTGCCCTCACCACTCTTCCTCAGGACAGCAAGGGTGCCCTCATCCTGGGAACTTCGCCCTTGGCTCTTTCTTCTGCCTGGAAATCTTTTCCCTCAGGTAGCCACAGTGCTTGCTATTGATCTTCTTCAGATTTATACTCAGAGTAGAGGCCCGGTGCACGAAATTTGTGCACTCATGGAGGGTCCCTCATCCCAGCCTGTGCCTTCTCACAGTCCAGGAGCCCTCAGGGGATGCAGTTCAGACAGACATCATTAGCACTGCTGTGGAGGCAGGAGAGGCTCCCACCATGGCTGCTGCACTTACCAGCCGTGAGCCCGGCTTCTGGCTGAGCAGTGTTCTCCCTGTGGGAGCACACTCACCACCAGGGGGCAGCTCCTGCATTGAGCGTCTGCCCCCTGGTGGTCAGTGTGCATCATACCAACTGGTCGTTCTGCCATTCTGTCGATTTGCATATTAGCCTTTTATTATATAGGATACCATCTGATAGAGAGCTCTTCTCTAATGACTATGATCGTTAATTTTACCGGCCAACTAAACTGAGCTCAGCAGTGCCCAGAGAGTTGGTAAAACATCACTTCTGGGGATGCCTGTGAGGTTCTTTCTGGAAGAGAGTAGCATTTAAATTACTAGGCTGAGTAAAGAAGACCCACCCTCACTGGAGGCATCACTCAATTTCTTAAAGTCCCAAATGAAACTATGAAGTTCTGAAACACAGAAACCGCATTTAAACTGGAGTTTAGAGGGACCGTGGGGGACGTCCTAATGCCCTGCCGCTCATCAACAGTTACCCCAAATGGGAAGACACCTATTTCCCATCAACAGCAGAACAATGTTTTCCAACTCCAGCAGGAAGCAGGATCTTTTTCTTTCCCTGGCAACCACTCGGCCAATCAAAGGCTGTTACAGCTCAGCCAATGAAAAGCCACCACATTTCCTACTCCCAGTATCCTCAATTGAGATGTTTACAATAGCCCCTGGGGACTCTCCTTCTCTCTGTAAAAGAACGGTTTCCTCTTTTGGTTCCTGGACTTGCTGGTGGTTTGCCATTAGACCACATGTCCCAAATTTCAATTCGTTTGTGTGGTTCCCAAATAAACCCATTTTCCTAGAGAAATAGCTGGCTGGCTGTTTGTTTAAGGTCAACAGAATGATCAAAGTAAAGGACAGGAACTCTGCTGTCTCCTTAAGCGGAGGCATCCACCTCTCCTGTCAGATGTGGGGGCTCATGGTTCTGGGCTCGGAACTCCACCTGTAAGTTAGACCTTTGGCCCCTCTGGTCTCAGGCCTGTTTCTCAACCTTGGACTGAATTATGCTACTGGCTTTCCCGGTTCTCCACCTGCAGATGGCAGACTGTGGGTCCTTGACCTCCATATGCAAGTTTTACTATATATATATATATTATTGGTTCTGTTCCACTGGGAGAAAACTAAATAATACAACTACTATCTCTATATTTCCCTTTAATATTTATTATATATAACTTTTCTTCACAGTCTACATAGCCTCCTGATACACCTACCCATTTATAGTCTTTCATAAAATTTGGGGCAGTGTCAGCAGACTTTGTTCATTGCTGTATCAAAAGCAATGTGAGCAGTGTCTGGCACATGGTAGGTGCTCAAAAATACTTGTTGAATAGATGAATGAATCCTTTGAAGTTTACTGTAATATAATCTATATTTAATGACAAGTGACGAATCACTTTGTGTCAGGGCAACTGAATTTTCAGGGGGAGGGGCACAAAGCAGCCACTTAAATTGAATTAATTTAAAATGTGAAGTAATTTTCAAAGTATAAATAACTAGAAAAAAGTTTCAGTGGAAGTCTATCTTGAGAAATTAAACAAAATACTTTATGTTATATTTTATTATTTGGGTCTATCAGAGCAACCACAGTATAGCTCTTAGAACCACACAAACGAATCGATCAGTATGTGTAGAAGGACTTAATTTATCATCTTATTTATATTGTGTGCAGTTGCTCATACACTCTTTAACATTCATTTAACATTTGAGAGTGACATTCTGAACAGTCATTTTAAACAAACAAAAAACATTGATGACCCGTCAGTTTCAAAAGAACCTCTCAGAAAATAGTACTCAATTCACCATTTTGGAAACTTCCTATTAATTTTCTTTAGCAACGGATTAAATTGTCAAATTCTAAGTAATCATTGAGCTTGCATGTGATTTGAAAATTCCAAAAATCACTAAATGATATCCTGAATCTTTTATAACATTTGTTCACTGTGCCATATGGAGTATCGTATTTACAATGGAAATATATGTAAAGCTAGAGAAGAGTTTGACACCATATATGCACACAAAAAAATTGGGAGGTCATCTCCTTATTAAGTGCTCTTATGCTATAATAAATTGAGGATTTCAATGACAGAATAAGGAAATTGGTAGAATCTATCTCCAGAAATACAAAAATTTTAATGAGGAAAATTATAAAAAATAACTGACATCTCTAGAAATTGCCCAAAGGGCATACACAAATGGTAAACATTATTCAAGCAAACTACAAAACCTCAGAACAGTGAGAGTCTGAGGCCTTTGAGACACAATTCATACTTTTAACACCAGCCTCACCCTCAGAGGGACAGAACCCATTTCAACTTAGTCTATTCAGCCACTGACTCTAACAGGAGACAAAGACAATGCAGGTAAAGAAAACTACAGATCAATATTTCATATGTAAATAGATACAACCCCCTCAACAAAATACCAGCAGTCAAAATCCAGTTATACACTGAGATGATGGGGATTTATTACAGCAATGCCAGGTTGGTTTCGTATCTCAAAATCAATTGATTTTATGCACTATATTAATGCAATAAATAAAAACATGATCATCTTAACAGATGCATAAAGAATTTAGCAGAATCCTACAGGTAGTCTCACCACATACATAAAAATGGTGACTATAGGAGGTAATGGATATATTAATAAGCTTGATTGTGTTAGTCATTTCACGGTGTATAAGTATGTAAAAATATCATGTAGACTTTAAATATATACAATTTTTATTGGTCAATGAAAAATAAAATAAAAGCACCAAGGCACTAAATTAATGCCATTATTTCTCTAATATATTCAGCCTAGTTATTTGAGATTATTGCATAATATCTCCTATGCAGAGAATGTTTTTCCACATAGTAACTTATGGCAATGATCTAGTTATAAGTAAAAATATATTCTAAACCATTTAGCTTCATTAATATATGCTTATATTTGATTAAGGACACATTTTATTAAAAATAGCTTTTCTGATACTTAGACATACTTCATGGCAATTGAAAATAATTTTCTTCACTTAGTTTCATTGGTGAGATATCCTATATAATAAAAGCCTAATATGCAAATCGACCAAAAGGTGGAATGACCGGTTGCTATGACGTGCACTGACCACCAGGGGCAGACGCTCAATGCAGGAGCTGCCCCCAGCCCACAGGCCCCACGCCAGCCAAGGCAGGTGCCAGTGGGGGCCCCTGATCACCCTGCTAGTCGCCTTGCAGAGGGAGGTGACTGGCAGTGGCAGCAGGGGAGGGGGCCGGCTGGTGAGCAGGAGGTGGTGGGGGGCAGGGCCAGCAAGCAGGCATGCCCAGGCCAGCCAAGGCGGGTGCCAGCGGGGGATCCCTTGATTGCCCCCACCAATTGCCCCACAGATTGGCCCTGATCACCAGCCATACCTAGGGACCCTACCCATGCACGAATTTTGTGCATCAGGCCTCTAGTGTATATAGAAATACAGTGTTATGAGTCCTAATGGAAAAGGATAAATCAACTACTTTATCCTACTTATCACTTCAGTCCAACGTGACCACATGTGTTATACATGATGGCATGTGATTCTGCTCCTTACATGTGCTACATTAATTTTTATTCACTAATTGACATTATTTTAATATCACCCGCATGTTTTTGGAGAGGAAAGAATTATATATTTTTAAGTTTGACAGCAACAAATGAACAACTGTTTATTTTAATTAAAGACATGTTCTACTTTAATAAGAATATGCATATAAAATTTCATTTTGAACAAGTAAGAAAATAAAACTCTTCAGATTATAAAATTATTTATGCATCCTAGTGGCATTCATGGATGTTTTATAATAGAAATAAAATTTCTTCTTTTAGACAAAATTCTACTGATGAAAACCACACTCTGGCTTGTACATGCGTGGCCGAGCGTGACCGAATGAAACTGCTTTGCATTTGTTGCAGCGTTTGCCAAGGCTGACTCTGTCATTGGCAGCAATCTTCATATAATGTTTACTAATAGCTCTGTAGAGGAGCAGAATTTCCATAGCAACAAATGAACAATACCGGAGAGATTAATCGCTTCTACACTCTCAGTGTTCAGTTTGCTGTAAAGCAGTGTTCTGCAGTTTGATAATTGCAAGTCTAGAGTGAATGTACATTATAAGTTGATTAGCATAAACACTTAAGATGAAGAATATCTCTGTTGAAATGGGGAGAGCGGTGCAAAATAGGCAGGACGATCTAATAAATGTGGCCATGGTTCAAAGAACGTGCATAGAGCTAATAAATTGTAGCATTAGTCATATTATTTGACACTGGTCATTTGACATGGCCCATTTTGGGAGGGTTTTTACACACACATACACACACATATACACACACACACACATACACTCCATGTGAAAGAATGGCATTAGAATTTCAGTCAGAATTCCCTCATGAAATTATCTCTACACAAATCCACTAACTGGTCTTTAGAAGGTGCCACCTTGACTATCTGTAGAAGCTCTATGTAGCTTGTGTCCACACTTGCCTGTCATAAACCCTTGTGTTTCATTTAAAAGTTTTTTTTTTTAAATATGCTTTTATTGTTTTCAGAGAAAGGAAGGCAGAGTGGGAGGGAGACATAGAAACATCAATGATGAGAGAAAATCCTTGATGGGCTGTCTTCTGCACACCCCACACTAGGGATCAATCCCACAACCCAGGCATGTGCCCTGACCAGGAATCGAACCATGATCTCCTGGTTCATGGATCACTCCTCAACCAGTGAGCCACATGGGCCAGGCTAAAAGTTCTTTGAGTATTGTGTAGAGTTGAACCCATCACACCGATGGGCTTAGGTGAAGGTATTATCCAGATAGTATCCTTAATCTAGGACTAGGTGCTTTTACTAAAAAAAAGGATTTTATTCCAAAATGGTGTGTCCAGGTGCCTCATAGAGGCACAATACATAGTTCATATGTGCACAAGGACTGAGGATTGCGTTTATTTAGCAATTTCTTACTAATAAAACAAAAATGATGAAAGAATTCACATTTTTGCTGTTTTATTGAGAGGCCCTGGTAGATCTATCATTTCATGTGTAAAAATTAAAGTTCCATAAGAATGAACATCTGTGAATTCAAAAGAAAAAATAATTTCATTTAAATCTAAAATTAAGACCAATTTATGGGTTTTCTTATGTTTTGATTGTTTGTTGAGAATTAGCAGCAAAATTAATAAGAAGGGTAGAAGTATTAAAATGATTATTTGTCATTGATTCTCATAGTAAATAGTTTTACCACCAGCAGTTTCTGCATTTTTAGTGTTTGTTATTATATTTATATGGGTTATTTACTTTTAAAGGAATGAGAGGATACAATAATGACAAGTGAAAAGCATCCACTGCAGCTGTTCGTAATCAGAATATCATTGACTAAACAATACTTGAAGATTTTTGTTTGTGCTGAATATAATGAGTATACGACCCAATTTAGGCAGTAAGCATTGCCCAAATGATTTCATTAAAACCACGGTTCAGAATGATTGTAAAGGAAACAACCCCACCATGCCACCTGGGGACTCTGGTTAACATCTTGAGAATAAACCCAGTAAATAAGATTATTTTCCCAATGAGCTGACCAGCTTTTCCCCCCATGTTTTCTCAAAAAGCTACTTCAATAGGAGATTGATCAATTCCTTCATTAATTCTCAAAGGTTGTACTGAGGAGGCTCAATTATTTTTATAGCACAAAATATCAAACAACTCTTACTTGAAGAATGGTAAAACTAGAATTGAAAGGTTATAACATATTAATTTCTATATGTATATTCTATGTTGATATAATCACTGACAGTTTATACAATAAGTGGATTCCTAAGAATTTGTGCCAATTGTTTTATAAAGTATTTTTTCAATAAACTCTAGAATTTAAATATTCTAGCTAGCTATACTGATATTTGATATTTTATTAATTTTTAATAAAAAGAGTACCTAAGATGCTCCATTAATGTCTCTGATGGTGCTTAATAGTCTACAAATAAACCAATACCTCCAGTGGAATTGCTACCAAAAATTTGTGAAATAATTAGTATGATTTTTAGTTTTTTTATATTAATATTTTATATATCTTACTTTATTAAGGCAGAGATTACATATAGAATGAATGTACAAGATAATGTTAGTCATTAAATAATACTCTGAATAACAAAATTTTACTATTATTCATAGAATAAATGATAATTCATATGTTACTACCGTATAAACCATATATTTATGTAAAGATTATAATACATGAATTTAGATTAAAAAAAAACAAGAGATACAAATTAAAGTGTGAGTCTCTAGATATGAATATTCAAATTAGTTTTTTCAATTGCTTTCTACCTCATCCTGGTGTGTGTGTCTGTGTGTGTGTGTCTGTCTCAGGGTCTCACTGCTATTGTCTTTGATGGATGGCTCCTTATCCTCTGATTTACATAGTATTTTGAAAACTGAGGAGATTTACAATATATCTTTGAATAAGTGAGTGCATGTGCTTTAAGAAAATATAATACATAAATTCTATATTTATTATAATGTTTTAAATTGAGAGTTATCTATTTACAAAATATTTTTCTATGAAATTTCTTAAATTACAATAATCTTGCCCTAGCCGGTTTGGCCCAGTGGATAGAACGTTGGCCTGCAAACTGAAATGTCCCAGGTTCGATTCCGGTCAAGGGCACATGCCCTAGTTGTGGACTCAATCCCCAGTGTGGGACTTGCAGGAAGGAGCCGGTCCATGATTCTCTCTCATCATGGATGTTTCTATCTCTCTCTCCCTCTTCCTTCCTCTCTGAAGTCAATAAAAATATATTTTTAAAAATTACAATAATCTTAATGCATAGTAACATTATAAAAGTACCACATTTGCCGAGTAAGAAAGTCCAAAAATTTACACAAGTATGTACATACATAGAAGAGGTGTGCCTATCTAAAGTTTGGCATTCTGCTTTTTTTACTAGGTTGTTCAAAGGACAGTTCTGTCCGGTCCTAAAAAATTAGGTCAAATGGCTCAGTGTCTCTCTCATGTTTCCAGTGCAGAAACGTGACCCTAAGGCTCTGTATAGAATGTTAATTCCATTTAATTTAGACAGAACATCTTTTAAAGGAGAAAAACCACATTCACACACTGCTTAAACCCCATTGTTGGTGAATCTCATGCTTAGAGGTAATTTCTTTCTGGCTGGTACCAAAGAAATAATTTAATAGAATCTTGGTCAAATTAGTGAGGCTTGAATTTGCCTAATTTAAAACCAGAGTAGAATTTGGACCCAGGTAATTTTGAGTGTGTTGTCTTTTATGAATAAGTTTGGATCAAAATTGAAATATTTTAAGTGTGTTAAACTTGAGGGATTTGTTCACACTTATGAACTCTGTCATATTGAAATGAGTGGTCAGATTAATATGGAGTTAAAAGACATCTCGTCAAATTCATTTTCCATCACTAATGATGTAAAGCAAAAATATGTAATGTCATTGTTTTACTCAATCTGCTTTGCATGGCAATGATGCATTATGTAACTGATGCAGAGACACTACACACAAAATGGTATTTGTCATCATCTAGGATGTTCATCTACCTTCATCAGCGGACAATGTCCCAACGTTTTTCAGGTCAACCTCTCCTGCTCCAATATTTTCTGACAGCTGTAGCTGTCTGTATGCGATTAATTTATTCTAAAACTGAACTTGGTTTTCTAGGCAGTAATGTTGTGCTTTCCAGTGAAAAGGAATGGTTTCTGTCATCTAACAGACAAGTTGATAAAATCTGTTACTTCCAATCTCCACCCTTCCCTCTCTCCATTAGACACATGATTGTCAGCTGACAGCTGCTCCCCCCTCCCCCAAATGAAGCACCAAAACTTGAAAATCAGATTGAAAAACCTTTTTATAAGAGAAACACATGGTTTATTTCCATCAAAAGACCCAAGGCTGCCTCTCAGAGATAGAAAATTTTGCAAAATATCCAGTTATACTCATTGATTGAGAGCACCTGAATTTGAACCCAGGTCAATTTTTTTGTAGGTCAATTTTTTTTTAACATTTAAAAAAATCATATTATGATAGTTTTCAAAGCAACTTCATAAATCCACTCAGCCCATAATATGTGTCAGACATTTTACAAATATCAAAATGAAGCTTGGTGTAGTAGAGGAAACACTGTCTTTGCTATCAGATGACTAGAGTTTATATTCCCATGCTTCATCACTACCCTGTGACCTTTAAAAAAAAACTTACTTAAATCTAGATATTCAATTTTTTTAATGTTCAATTGGGACATAATATTTGATACATTGACATGTTGTGCAGATTATATATATATATATATATATTATTTCAACATCACAAACATTCACTGATGAATCTCTAAGTGCCTAGTACAGAGACTGGCATTGTGAAAATAAAGGTGATTGTGTGTGTTTTATAATGTAAGCAAGGATTTAATTCTTGCCTTGTAGACAGGAATGAAATGAAAGTCTTCACATACAGGTAGGGAAAACAGTCCTCTATCAAGACAAAATGGTGAGCTAAAATTGGGTCATAAGTTACAGGCAATAGAAAACCACATACCATCCCAGCAATTAAAGCAAGAAGCCTCCCTCCCATGTGAGGGGGTTATAAATGAAAATCGGTACTTTTGCAACAAGGCAAGCTCCATGGTAAGGTCCACATATACATAGTTCGGGTCAAGAAAGAGGCCTATTTGGATATTGTGTCTACACAAATGAAGCATAAAGATTGAAGAAAATCAAGAATGTTTAGCTTGGGAATTTTATAGATGAAATTAATAAGAAAAATACCTGAATGCATCTAGGGGGAAACCAAAATAGATCTAATGCCCCTCCCCCCAAAAAAGAAAAGAAGACTTATTAATAGCCTAAATTGATTCCAGAAGATAATGAGAAAATGCTTTAAAATCTTGAGAAAGTATTTCCAATCTTTATTTCTTTATTTATCCAACTGAAAATGATGAAAGAAGTAAAGTAATATGTCCATAGATAGATAGATACATAGATATATAGATATATATCCTATATAATAAAACCCTAATATGCAAATCTACCGAACAACGGAACGACCACCAGAACAACCGGTCACTATAACACACACTAACCATCAGTGGACAGACACTCAACACAGGAGCTGCCACTGAGAGTCAGTGTGCTCCCACAGGGGGAGCGCCACTCAGCCAGAAGCCAGGCTCACAGCTGGTGAGTGCAGCAGCAGTTATGGGAGCCTCTCCTGCCTCTGCTGCAGGCAGGTGGTAAGGAGCGAGGGGTCCTAGACTGCAAGAGCCCTGGGCTGCCAGAGAGATATCTGACTGCCGGGTTAGGCCCCGGGGGATTGGGCCTAAGCCAGCAGCCGGACATCCCCCAAGCAGTCCCAGACTGCAAGAGGGCACAGGCTGGGCTGAGGACCCCCCCCCTCCCAGTGCATGACTTCTGTGCACTGGGCCTCTAGTGTGTGTGTGTGTGTGTGTGTGTGTGTGTGTTATATATCACACACAGTTGAGGGACACACATTTGGAATGTGTGGAAGTAGAGATTTTTTTGACCCATTGAGATTTAGATGGTGCCTGAACGTTACACGGAGAATACAGGTTAGCAGGGAACAAGAGTGACTATAGGAATGTAGGAATGTTAATCAGCTTAACAATAACCCCAGCCCTCAGACCAACTAGGAATGTAGCAGAGTGACAGTAAACACATGGAAGAATTGAGTATAAAAGTAGAGTAGAGAGATACATAATTAGGAAGTAGAAAGAGGACTTGGTGACTGATAAGCGAATGAAAGGGAAAAGTCCAGGATGACTTTATTTTCTGGCTCAGTTGACTTTTTGGAAAATTATGCCATTTATCAAAATAAGTACTACGGGAGGAGGACATGTTTGGAGCTTTATTATAATTGATTTTTATAAGAACTCATTTTAACTGAATAGTACTTTTTAATTTCAACTAGTGATTCTGGCAGATGAAGTATTACCCTGGATAGCAGGTCCAGCCACACTGGGCTCTGACTTCCCAGAAGGGAGGATGCTCCTAGACTGAATAGCAACCAGCTCCTGTCAGACCACTGATCAATTCCCCAATTACTCTCCTAGGGTGTCTATAAGTCTAATCAATCCAACTGTCCTTTGAAAGCCTTAAAGTTACCTTCAACGTGGACATGTATATTGTGAAAATTGCACTGGTGAACCCCTTAGGGCCTGAGATCAAAACTAACAACCTTAAAATCATCTAAGAAATATTCAGTAACTACAATGAGAAAGGAGTATTGATGCCGGGAGCTGGTACATCCTTGCTGTTTCAAGGGACCTGGCATATATGGCATACTGTTCTT
>NW_006283760.1:277795-288948 GCF_000327345.1 Myotis davidii | reverse complement strand
GACGCAGAACCTAGACACAGAACCTAGACATGGAACATGGCAAAAGATCCTGTAGAGAAACTGGCCACAGATCCTAGAGACAGAACCTAGCGAGAGAACATGGTTGAAGATCCTCGAGACAGAACGTGTCTACAGAACGTGGATAGAACATGGGAAGAGAACCCGAGTAGAACCTGGTGACTGTACCTGGCTGGAGAACATGGACATAGAACCTGGCTGGAGATCCTAAGCAGAACTTGACTAGAGATTGTAGACAGAACTTGGCTGGAGATCCTGGCTAGAGGAACCTCGCTATGATGATCACCTGAACGCTGCCTCCGTGTCATTCCTTCTTCGCCGACTCCGTCCACATCTTTGGGGACCCCTGGACCTGCTGGGGTTGGACCCCAGCATATTGAGTTCTGAAAAATATTTCATAATCTGTTGAAAATATTTATTTATAACTTAAACCCTAGAAAGAGCATGGATGCTTTTCTATGTCAAAATGTTTTGTAAACACGTGGCCTGATTTCTATGAATTATCCTAATCATCATTGGAGGGCACCTCCTTCTGTGAGAGAATCTACATGAATGTGATGCAAATCTGTGCACCTGTGTTTCCTCGTACATTGCTAAGAAGATGTTATTTGATGACATTTTCTTTTTAAAGTAATATAGTAGGGTTATCCTCATGCTTGTGCCTTTACATTAAACTAAAATCTCTTTATATTAAGCTCAAATGAATAAGATACATGTTACCAGTTATGATGTCGGAGATGAAATAGTGAACTCTATCTGTGATTCCTAGTGGAGGAATATTGCCGAATTTCACGAATCATCCTTGGCATGCAGTCATCTCTGATTAGCGCTCGCTGTACTCTTCATTTGTAAAAACTATCCCTGGGTTAAGATTTTCCTGACTTCCATGAGAGATATTTTGTTTCCTCTTTCCCCCTCCCCCCCTTTTGTTCTCCTTTTATTCTTCCATCTAGCATTTATTCTGTCTGCCACACATAGATATCTGTAAAGTCCTATGCCAGTGTCCAAAAAACAAACATTAATAAAATGTAGTATCCTGTATCAAGGATCTAATACTGCAGTAAATATATGTAGATGAAAGACCATAATCAGTAGTTAGTAGTGAAATATTCAAAAGTACAATGGAGACACAGTGAGGGGAATCATTTGCTCTACCATGGAAAATCTGATTCCAAGTGGAACTGAGATTTGAGTTGGGTTTTGTTAGAGAAGTGGATAAGAGCTATACCAGATACAGAGGTCAACACACATAAGCGTGTATAAACCCACAGAGACCAGCATATGTAAAGGTATGACTGAATGGTACTTAAGGAACTGTGGCTGGAGCATAGTCGGTGTCACAAGGAGTGGTTGGGATGTCTCTGGGAACTTAAGTGGAACTAGATTATAAAGGCCTTGAATGTCATGACAAGAAGCTTAAACCCAGACTGAGAAGGGGCAGCCTGAACAGATGTAGCAATACCCACACAACTCAGTTGAGAGGTGTGCTTAATGTGAGGGATTAAGAATAGCTTGACAATGGGAAAAGGAAAAGGATTATCTTAAAGGAGAATGTAGATGATTGATGAAGTTGAATGAGATTGCATATAAAAGTCACTGAACTCAAATGGCTTAAATAAGAAAGGAGTTTTGTTGGCTTATGTAGCAAGAACTTTGCAGACTCCAAGATGTGGACTGAAAGTTTTAAAGTGCTGTTCCTGGTTCAGGTGTCTCCCTCCCTGCTCTTTCCCCCATGGTGTCAGTTGGCTCCACATTGTGGCTGCAGGATGATTGTTTTTTTAAATATATTTTTATTGACTTCAGAGAGGAAGGGAGAGGGAGAGATAGAAACATCAGTGATGAGAGAATCATTGATTGACTCTCTCCTGCACGCCCCAAACTGGGGACGGAGCCCGCAACCCAGGCATATGCCCTGGCCAGGAATCGAACTGTGACCTCCTGGTTCCTACATCAATGCTCGACCTCTGAGTCATGTCAGCTGGACTAGAGGGCAATTGTGTTTTGAATCCAGAGTGGATCTTTCTAGCACATCGGAGTTAAAGCAGCTGGAAATATGACTTTGAATATATTATTCTAGTTAAGGGCTTATAAAGTGCTAGGAAGTGTGGTTCTGGCCCTATTATCTGACTTTGCGGCTATGTTTGAGTTCTAATAGGAAACCGAAGGGAAAATAAAAACTTTAAATAATTCAGTTTCATGGACTGAGCACAGATGTCTATGGAATATCATATTTTTGAGCATTCATGTTCTCTGAGACGTGGCCAATATTGCATTCATGTATTACATTGTCACTATGAATTTTACCCAAAGCCACAAGTAAGCAAGCCATTGTATAACAGAACATTTTCTTCTGACCCTCGGAATATCTGTGTGATCTCTGCTATGTAACTCTTTTCTCTGTTGCTTCAGTAAAATATTTAACTAACTTGCTCATAATGACAGGAGGCCTTAAAAGGTGAGGTCACACTCCCAGGAATAATGACTAATTGGTGTTGATTTTCTTTGCTTCCCTTTTTACTTTTCTATTTGTGACCTCTCTAAGTTTTCCAAATTAGCATTGACTGAAGTCATTCCAGGCTAATGTGTCATCTTTCAACGTTGCTTTGATGCTCCCAATAAAGTAATTGGAGTAAAAAAAAAAAACTCATAAGTGAGATTTGATAAGGATTTAAATACAAAGTAGTTCTTTTCTTGGAATTTCTTTGGAAGAGGCGTGAGGGGAGAAAGCCTCTTGTTATATTTAGGTGTATGGGGCATGCACGTGCATACAGGTTACTTCTGAATGTTTAAAATGTAGCTCACATGTGATATTGCTGAAATAAATAGAAAACATATTTTCTTCAGATGTTGGCTTTCTTTCTTGTATTCAGATTCTCAAAGAAGAACCACAGTATAGCTCAATTTCTCTTGCTCATCTCTTATATCCGATCTCTCCCCAAATCTCTCCATTTCTAGCTTCTTGGTACTTACTTTCTCTTTCCAATGCCCCTGTCTCATTTTAGACATCATCATTTAGTCCAGGGGTCCTCAAACTACGGCCCGCGGGCCACATGCAAATACAAATATTGTATTTGTTCCCATTTTGGTTTTTTACTTCAAAATAAGATATGTGCAGTGTGCATAAGAATTTTTTCATAGTTTTTTTTTAAACTATAGTCCGGCCCTCCAACGATCTGAGGGACAGTGAACTGGCCCCCTGTTTAAAAAGTTTGAGGACCCCTCATTTAGTCCCCGAACCATTGTAACAATCCTCAAACTGCTACCCCATTACAATGTTTCACACTCTCAGCCACATTATACTATTGTTCCAAGTTAACTCTTGAGTCCTCAGGCCGACACTCTATCCACTGAGCCAAAGTGGCTAGGGCCGAGTTAACTTTTTAAAATGTACAGTTGAAAATGTTATTTCCCGATTTAATCCTCAATAACCACCTGTAGTTCCTTGAACACAATGTGCCTTTTAACACTTGCAAGATTTCCACATGCTGATTTCTTTGCTAATAATATATTTTCTAATAATGTGTGTCAGTATGTAGTCAAAGTCTCTGTAGTCTTACTTGGTACCATTGCTTTGCGTCCGATTCGGTGCCTGCAGCACAGGAATTACAGAGCCCCTCCAAGCACTTACCGTGGTGCACACGTGACTGCTTGCCTATGTGTTTTCCACCAGCCTCTGAGCCCTTCAAGGGGAAAACATTCCAAGCTTGCGTCTCCAATATAAAAGATTGATATTTTGCAGAGGGCAGAGTAAGCCCTCATAGTGAATAAGTAAAAGTGAAGGCAAGAAATTAACTCACAGCATGGCACCTATTTACTTATTAAACAGGAAAAAGAAACCAAACAGATATACTATATATACACCAAGACTATATGGTGCTTTTTTCACTTATCCAGGTCTGTCATGAAAAACAATAACATTTCTGTTTGGGTCTGAGCTGAGTGTCTTGCAAAATCCAAGGATGGGGTCACGGACAGAGACAATGGAAGAAAGGTTATTGGGAGATAGGGGGCCTCCCTGTGGCAGGAAGGGGGCCACAGCGGTCACGAGGGAAGCTTCGGGGTCTCAGGGTCCCAGGCCCCCTGCCCCGCAGGCCAGTCCGGGGAAGGGTGTAGCTGGGGTTCCAGGGGAGCAAAAGCAGCCAGGGGCCGGAGCCCCGGTCCAGGTGCAGCGGGTGTGGCTCAGCCTCCGAGCGAATTGAAGTCCATCCATCTGTGTGCGGAGGCCCGTTGGCCATGAGCCAGGTGGGCGCAGGGGAGCGTGTAGGCAGTGCTGGTGCGTGTTGGTTGCTGAACACTTGTGCCCCACACGAGTCCTACTCTCTTTCTCATGCATAATGTTTATGTATTTTCTTTTATCTCTAGCATCACTTTTTTTCCGTTTTTCTATTTTATTGCTCTTTTAAAAATTTGTATCTACTTTAAATTAAACCTTTCTACTTTGTAGGGCTTATTACAGTTCTTGGTTTCTTTTCTTAGCTTCTTAGTTGGTTGCCTACTTCAATGGTGCTTTTTTCCCCTTCATAAATGTTTCCTCGAGGAAACATCCCACGTTGTTTCCTTTGCAGAGATTTTATTGTGTTGATTCCTAAATAATTCCCATTCCCATCATCCTCTATTGTTTCAGAAGACCCCATTTTCTTTGTTGGGTTTCATAATTGTTGTTTGTTGGTTGGTTGATCAAGTTGTTTATGCTTTCCAAAGGAAAGGAATATTTTGATGTTCCCTTTCATTGTTCATTTCTAATTTCTTACATAGTGAACAGATAATACTTTTGCATGCTTTCTACTTTCTCACATTTTTGTCATTTTTAAACTATTTTTTGCTATCCTATCAGTGAGATTTCTCTTACTGTATGTAGCATCTCCTCATGTAACACCATCTCACTAGTCACCACACTGATGTCTATCTTACCTTTTTTCCGTTACCTCTCTTTGCTATGTTTTAAAATGAATTAAAACAGAGGCTCAAGAAAGTGAGGGAGACTAACCAGATTAAATTTATTTGTGTCTGTTTGTTATGGGAAAAAAAATACTTTGGCAGGTTTTCTTTAAGTTGTTTAATCAGTTTGTAAAGGATACAATACTTTACTTTGTGGGAGAGATCTTGATAATAAAAGATAGTGATGCAAGATAAATGTTCAAATAGTTAAATTCTGGGTTTTATGATATAGTCATTTCAAAAATAGAATACACATACACAGGCAAATTGTGACTGAACTAAAGCTTTTACCTGCGGGAATTTCTTATTTTCACAGAAAGAA
This sequence comes from Myotis davidii, assembly GCF_000327345.1. Lineage (NCBI taxonomy): Eukaryota > Metazoa > Chordata > Mammalia > Chiroptera > Vespertilionidae > Myotis > Myotis davidii. The sequence goes on along the minus strand of NW_006283760.1, from coordinate 283,670 downwards.
AGATACAGCTCCCAGTGTACCCTGAACTGATTTGCAAAGATGTAAAATAAATTGGGTCAATCCAATGGTACATCTCATTTACTTTCAGTCTTTTCTTTTTTATATTTTTTATTGATTTTTTACAGAGAGAAAGGGAGAGAGATAGAGAGTTAGAAACATCGATGAGAGAGTAACATCGATCAGCTGCCTTCTGCACATCTCCTACTGGGGATGTGCCCGCAACCCAGGTACATGCCCTTGACCGGAATCGAACCTGGGACCTTTCAGTCCGCAGGCCGACGCTCTATCCACTGAGCCAAACCGGTTTTGGCTACTTTCAGTCTTATAAGTCCAAAAAAAAGGCCTAAAGCTTTGACTGCTATAACAGATGGAAATTTTAGTTTAATTCATATTTTTTCTGAAGTCAAAAATTATTTTCATAATAATTTCTCAAGAATTATTGGAGAGGACAATGGGGGGCAAAGGGGACATATGTAATGCTTTCAACAATAAAGACTTTTTTAAAAAGAGATCGGTCAAATCTAAAAAAGAAAAAGAAAAGGAATTTGTTTTTTAATCTTCCAAAGCAAAAACCCTACTTACGTGGTGAAACTCAGTGATAAACTAAGTTAACACAAACTCCCTATTGAAACTGCCTGAGCACCAAGGTAAATACATTTATAAAGTAAAATTTGTCCTCTTTTTTGGTACTTTACTGAAGACTCTAAATATGCTGCTTCAGCCTCTGAGATTAGAGAGCGACTTAAAATCTACATATAGAACTCTAAAAGACCTGAATATAGCGTTTCTCAACTAGGAGTCACAGATCACCTGGGAGTAAAACAATGTCACAAATATGGGGTTTACTTTTAAATAAATGCATCCAATTTAAAGGAACTTACTAAATTTTGAATTTAATTGTCACCCCTTTGTGTGTAAAGATTTTGCTTTTAGAAATGCTTTGAGTTAAGTTCTTTAACATTACAGCCACTTGTTAAAATAGAAATTGGCAGTCTTGTGGGTCCCCAGCTGAGCCCCACCCATAAAATCAAAATATTTGGGAATCTGGGAATAAAGGTGTGTCAAGGGCCAGGGGACCTAATATTGGCCTAAAAGTCCTGTAAGCCAGCATTTCTATTACTGAGACACAGTAACAGGGCTTTTCTTCACAATTATTTTTTGTGGAATTAAGAACTTTTCCTGCATTAAAATACATTCTAAGCTTTGTGAGCAGACACACTTCCGCTTTCCCTAACAGAATGTTAAAACAAATGGGTGCAGTGGAGAGTGATAGAGAAAACTGATTTTCTGCTCCCCCTTCTCCACCCCAAATGGCCAACACCTCCTGCTGTGAAGACAGAAGCACTTGCTGCATTCAAACTGGCAGTTCACAAAAGAGCTTTCGGTGAACAGGAACTTAAATTTCAACGCCAACCTAAGACATTTAGAGTAAATTGAATTTTCTGTGGCCTTCCAAGTCCAGCAATGGAAATCAGCAAGCTGAAGAAGCCACACTTAGCTGTTGCTAAGTTACAGTGAGCACTCATTGAAGGCACGTGGCTGTACATTAATTCCAAGTGCTGTCATTATGCACTGGGGTAATTCAGAGAACAAACAGATTTAAAATGATTTTAACCCATTCAGTTAAACACAAGCCATAGCCTCTTGCTTCCTTTTTTCCCCCGTCTGTCCTGAAGATTTTGTTGTTGTTATTAAAACGTAACACTTAAAAAATAAGCGACAGGAAATGTGGCTGTGCAGCTAGAAATGTAGCACAAATTACGTGTCTGCCTCGAAGACAACAGAACGGGAAGCAGTTCCAGGAGAGAAGTAAAGTGTGCACATGACAGTACAGATATAAAGCGCGCTTTTGTGGGAGGCATTAGGCAGACATGAGCAGACAAGGACAGTGGACGAGGCAGAGAGGTCACCAGCCTGGGAAGCCCCCGATGCCCGGCAGCAGGCAACACTGGGAAAACAAGGACCTTGTCCCCAGGGAGACCCTTCCTCCGCTAGCATGTTGCTGGTCCTGCGATTTTGACCGTCTGACCTTTCAGAGCACTGGTCCTGTGGTTTCCACCCTCCCATGACCTTTCCTTCCCTCCCTGGCATGTGGCTAGGCATTTGGGTTAGACCCCTTAGAAGGGGAACTCACAAGGGGCCAGAGACTAGCCCTCAAGCACTAAGCCCCCAGGACAATCAGGTTCTGACCCACATCAAATACACTTAGTCTTCAGTTGTGGGCTCCAGGCCCAGAAAAAGAGCAAAACCAGACACGCCAGGCCCTGGCTGACCTCAGGTCCAGCTGCTCTGATTAGTGACCTCCTGTCCTGGTGCTGACCAATCAGCAGAGACCAGGACCTGAGAGGACACACCCAGAAAGCTGATGAATATTCTATTGTGATCTTCCCCTCAGACTGCCCCTAAATCTTTGCCCTTGAAAGCCCTTAGGATAGAGGCCCTGGCGGCTCTCCTTCCTGGGAGCGTGTTGGGGCTGTTTCCCACCCTCCCTTCTCCCACCTGGCCCGTTACCTTTCCCTTCCTTTCTCCTAAGCTCCAAGGGCCCCTGACTCTGCTGTAATCTGTTTCCTGAGCCCATTTCCTCTATGGCTCACTTCTACCTCTGTGACTTCCTAAAGAAACTTTCTCTTACAGTTTGAGTCTTGGCTCTGGATTCTTTCCTAGCCAGAACCCAAGTACCTAGGGTCCGGTCTGACCACACCGGTCTAACACCTGTTGCCATTCTCCCCGCCATCAACACCTTCAGCATTTCCTTGTTGCTCAGTGACAACACAGTGCTATTGCTAAGCTTATTTAGAATGATTTATTCTGAGACAGCAATTTACAATTTCTACCTGAAAACCAGTAACTGCCCAAACTGAGAGAGAACTGTTTGCACATCATTTGGGAATAGATATGTCTTACAAAGTCTTCGCTCGAAAGCCCAAGTTGCTGGCATAAATGCTGTATCTTCCTAAGAAGTCTAAAAAGACAGTTCACTCATATCTTTAAAAGATGGGCTTTTAAAAATGGATTAATCATCGGGTATTAGTTATACTCAACATGTAATTTATTAAGCAATTTACTAGTTACTTCTATGTATCCTAGCGGCCCGATGCACTAAATTTGTGCAAGAGTAGGCCTTCCTTCCCCCGGCTGCCAGCACCCACTTCCCTCTGGCACCCGGGACCCAGGCTTCCCTTGCAGCCCTGGCTTCATCTGGAAGGACTTCCAGTCTAATTAGCATATTAAGCTTTCATTATTATAGATTATAGCACATATCCTATATGACAAAAGCCTAATATGCTAAGTGTCTAGTTGTCAGGTCAGCCGTTCAACCAATCAAAGCATAATATGCTAATGATATGCTAAGGCCACTCAACTGCTTGCTATGACATGCACTGACCAGCAGGGGTGAGGCACTCCAACCGGTAGGTGAGCTTGCTGCTGGGGTCCAGTCAATCAGGACTGAACAAGACAGGCCAGACACACCCTGGAGCCCTCCCATGTTCCCTCCCTGGCTGGCCAACCTCCCATGTCCTTCCCCGCCCTGATTATGCACCCATGGGGTCCCTAGGCCTGGCTGGTGCCCTCTCACAATCCAGGACCCCCTCAGGGGATGTCAGAGAGCCAGTTTCAGCCCGATCCCGCAGGCCAGGCCAAGGGACCCCACTGGTGCATGAATTCGTGCACGGGGCCCCTACTATTCTTTATAACAGCTAATCTAGTATAGCCCTATCAATATCATAAGTATAAGTAAGCTATATAGATAAACTTGGTATTAATCCATAATCTTTCCTCATTGAGGCCCATGTCCTTTTCTTCTCTTTTTATTTACTAATCTGCTTCTGCTGTCTTGCCATCCATTCTCTGCAGTATTTCATACCTCTTCAAATTATATCTTAACTTTATTTTCTTAGTCATTCATTAAATTTACAAATATTTGAATACCTACCAGATGCCATGTCTGTGCTAGACACTAAGAAAACAATAGCAAGTAGTATTAGATTGGACTTCTGCCTTGTAGAGCTATGACCTAAATGCAAATATTAAATGCAAATATTACCTCAGTGGCACGTGCTCTGGAGGAGAGTTGGGGGATGTGAAGCTACACACCAGAGAAGTTGGTGCCAGCAGGGAGGCAAAGGAAAGGTGACCCTAGGGAGTAAGAGTTGAGGCAAGAGCTGCAGATTGACTAACTGGCCTGGAAGGAGACGGCCCAGGTAGGAGAGGAGGGGCAACCACGTTCTCCCTCACAGTCAGACCTGAAGTACTCTGGTCTTCACTCCCCAGTCATACCCACTCTTACCTGACAGACTTCCTCCTGATGGAGAAATACACCAACAAATAACAAAAAGCAAGCAAAATGCAGTTCATTCTTTATTTAAAATAAGTAAATGAAACACAACAGTTGATCAATTAGTGATGTATTGTTCCTAAAAAACAATTATTTTAGGAAAAATTAATTCTTAAAACATAAGAATGGAAAACATAGAAAACGACCCCTCCCAGACATCTCTACTAGTAGTTGCTTACTTAGTACTTTGCCAAGTTGTGTCATGGGGAGAAAGAGCATTTATTTTCTCAACATACTAATTCAATTAAAAAAACAAAAAGTTTAATTTTTTTAATTTTAATTTTTTAGTTGCTTTTGGTTTGGGGGGTGACATTGGTTAACACAATAATACAACTTTCAGGTGCACAACTCCACCACACATCAGTGTACACTGCATTGTGTGTTCAGTACCCAAAGTCAAGTGTCCTTCCATCACCATTTCTCCCCTCTATCCCCTCCTCCACCCCTGCCCCCCTCCATGCTATCACCATGCTGTTGCCTATGTCCACATCCATTTCTCTTTTTTCTTTTTTATCCAATCCCTTCACCCACCTCCACGAAATTCTTATTTTTAATCTTTTCCAGTGAGTTTTAAAAGTTCCAAAAGTTCATGTGAACATTTTTAAGAGACAAATAATATATATTTATGTATAATCTTTCCTCTCTCAACATGGCATTATTTTATCATAAAACTGAATTCTGGAAAATATTGGAATTAGAGAGACACAGCTTCAATTTTTTAGTATAAATACCCACATAATTTAGTAATGAAGGAACATTTTGTTTGAATTGGTAAATACCATAGACACTGCAAAGAAAGAACAGGGTTTCAGCCAAGAGTAACCGTCCCCGACAGTTCAATTCCCCATAAACTTAAGCAGATGCCACCAGATTGAAAGAAGTTGTCTCGAGTCTACCACTTTTGAACAGGTGGTACTATGCCTTCAACAGGTGGATAGGAATCTGATTTTCCAAGCAACACAGAAAAGTGCAGAGTTGTTATGTCACTAACTACTATGCCTGGCATACTTGTAATCTCCACTAATGGCTTCTAGACAGCTTCCTGATTACTGTTACCATTCTATGTCAAATTTATGGCCAGAAAACTCTCAGGTCTGTTGAGTATAATTAGCAATAGTGTCCACTTCTTCTGGTATAAACTGTTTATTAAGCAGTTTCATTCCTTATTCTAGATATCAGCCCTAGCCAGTTTGGCTCAGTGGATAGAGCATCAGCACGCAGACTGAAGAGTCCCAGGTTCAATTCCAGTCAAGAGCAAGTACCTCAGTTGCAGGCTTGGTCCCCAGCCCTGGTCAGGGCATGTGTGGAAGGCAACCAATCGATGTGTCTCTCTCACATCAATGTTTCTTTGTCTCTCCCTTTCTTCCCTTCTATTCTCTCTAAAAATCAATTGAAAAATATCCTCCGGTAAGGATTAACAACAACAACAACAAAAAGATATCGTTTATCTCTTTCCTAAACACATGAGTAACCACACACACCCTTTTTTCCTTTAACATCCACAATTTCTGTTCTACTGGGTTTTTCTTAGGAGTGGGA
>NW_006283760.1:260963-277769 GCF_000327345.1 Myotis davidii | reverse complement strand
AGAGCGGGTCCAGGGGTTGTAAGGTTTCCATATAAGTCCTTGCTCTAATAGATCCTGGGAGGATCCCATGTCAAATGCTGTTGCTCCTTAGGGCATTGAGGGAAGAAAGCTAGGTGAGAGCAACAGCAGCCGTTAAAAATACCCTTTCTCAGGCATTCTGTTGGCACACACTCATTAGCTTTGTCTTACACAGCAAATAATATGACTGCATCATTTATCCTTCTAACAAGGATTTCCATCTCAACCCTTTAATGCAGCAAAGCTCAATTCTAGATACAACAGACCCGGGCAGATGACTGGAATTCTAAGAAATAATAAGAAAAGCCAAGAAATCAGCTACTCAAACACGATATTTAACCTCCTTTAAACTGTCAAGCTTGACTTGCCATTTCTACCAAATTTAACTCCAGATATTATACATGATCCATAGTAGCTTGCTTGTCAAGAACAGAGATTTGCCCTCGCTGGTTTGGCTCAGTGGATGGCGCGTCAGCCTGCGGACTGAAGAGTCCCTGGTTCGATTCCAGTCAGGGCACATGCCTGGGTTGTGGGCTCGATCCCCAGTGTGGGGCATGCAGAAGGCAGCAGATCAATGATTCTCTCTCATCACTGATGTTTTTATTTCTCTCTCCCTCTCCCTTCCTCTCTGATATCAGTAAAAATAATAGGTTTAATAATTGAAATTTGACCATTTATGGAATTATAGTAAACACCAAGAAGCAAATATGAGTAATACTGTTAGGATCACCAAAGGAGGAACACTTGAGACTGAAAGTGGTAAAGAATTATAAATTTATTAGATCATCTGGAGACCAGATGGGCTGAGCCCCAAAATGGCGCAGCACCCAGGGACAGGGAGTCGGAGGTTTTAAAGGTCTCTAGGTGGGCTTTTTCAGCCAGGAATTCTCTGGGCGGGTCCAGATCCTAGGCAAGTCCAGAGGGGAAAGTTACTGGTCTTAGCAAATGGAATGTGGTCTAAGAGAAAGGAATGTGATTTGTGAAATGATCTAAAGGCCAGTTCTTCAGGGGAGGGGATTTCGATTTGATTATTTAAAATATACCTTCATAACTTTTAAATTGCTAAAATAATATTCCTTTTTTTTAGTAATTTCCTGACATAACCAAAATCTTATGCCACAATTACCTTTGAATACCATATAAATTAAATTGAAAGGAACCATAGAGATCAACAGTTCATTTTAACAATAAAATAAAATTCAGGCCAAACAAATGATCAATACTTTTGGATGTCCTTCTATTCCCAGGATGTGTATAAAGCTGCTCACGGAAGAAGATAATAGTGCCTAGACACTCACAGCCATGTTTTTATACATTACCTGTTACTACCTGCCATTTGTTTTTATGTATGTTTTATAAACATTCATTCTACTGCCTCCAGTATTTGGAATACTCACCAAATATAAGGTTATACATATTTTTATTTTGTTTTTAAAATCAGGTAATACTATTTTGAAAGTATAGAAGTTACAGATGATAAAATGATTTATTTATATTCTCATGTGTTTAAATGTAGATTTCATTTCCTGCAATGAGCTTCAAATATACACTTGAATAAGACTAATCAGACAATTAAAATCGTGTATCCTTTCCTCCTGATCTGTCATTTGTTTTGGCTGCATTCAGATAGTATAGATTATAAACTTGCACAATGTTTTCTCCTAATTTTCCCCTTTCATTTTCACTAATATCATTCTCACTAATCAAGGAATATGAAATCAACTCTTACTTTTGGACCACTGCCCAATCCCATTGTAATTATCCTCAACATCACCTGCATAATGAGGTGGTTTACTCTATGTGATCTGTGCCCTCCTCCCTTTAACTTGAGATAGTGTAGATTTTGTTGTTCATATGTGCGTCAAAACCTATAATAGTTTGTTTTTCAGGTAGATTTAACTTTGTATTCTTTATTGCAGTATTCATCACTTTCCGAACTACATACCAATATTCTCTTTCAATAGGTATGGACTCCACTGCAATAGTGGATTCCTGAAAGCTCTGAAAAAAATCATTTACTTCCTCTTTGTAGTCCCTGGCTATGCAGCCCTAGCGAAATCAATCTGTGTTCTGTAAATAAATTGTTAATAAACACACTCTTATTGGCATCAGCCACAAGAGCAGATAAAATCCCCAGTCAATTATTCCGCCATTCTAGGAATCAGGCAGTTGATTTGCAGTTAGATGCGCCTTCTTGATATCCTCCTCAGGTTCTCTGTGGGAATGCTTCCGGAACCGCATACCTATCACCCCATCACAGAAACCCCCAGAGCAATCTGAAAGGCTCTCCTTTATGCAGAATCAGAGAGAAAGCTGCAAGGGACAAATCTTCCTCCTCCTTCCTAAGAGATGTGGAATTTTTTGCCAATAAAACAAGCTCTTTAAAAGAGAAAGAAATAAAAGCAACTTGTGTAAGCAGCATACATAAATAAGGGTAATGGAAAAGTCCTCCTCCTCTCTCCTCCTCCTCTTTCTCTCCCCTTCCTCCTTCCTTCCCTTTCCCTTCTCCCTCCTCTTCCTTTACTTTTCATTCCACCTGAGAATCTGAGAACCAGATTCACCAGATGCCAAGGGCATAGCCCTCCCTGGGAGGGGTGCCAGGCAGCAGTCCTGAGCACCCACATTGAAAAGGAGCAGGGGTATAATCAGAAGGCATGGCTGAGAGAAAAGCTTAGCGGTGGGCAAACTGCGTGCAAAGAGAAGGATGGAGAAATATGTATTTAGCAGACAGTGTAAAATTTTTATTGGAAGATGTCCTTTGCTTGGATAGTGATGTGCTAGGTTTTTTGCAGTATGTTCAGAAAATATTGTCTAGCAGACATTGACTCTTGAAAACACATTGGATTTGTTTTGCACTTTGCCTACCACATAGTCAAGTGTGTGTGTGTGTGTGTGTGTGCGCGTGTGTGTGTGTACGCACATGTGCGTGTGTATGCGGGCGAACTGCATACCTATCACCCCATCACAGAAAACCCCCAGAGCATGCACGCACGCGCGCACACACACACACACACACACACACACACATATTCGCTGGGATTTTTGAGTTGGGATTTATATAAAAAGCAAGTTTTTCATTCTTGGAATGATGTGCCCAATTGAAAAAAATGCATGAATAAAATTCTGGAGGCTCTACAATGGATGGTATGTTTGAGCAGCTCAGCGTGTTGGAAGCACGGACTCCGTAAAGAATATGGTGCGGTAATGGGAGTTAAAGAGGCTGCAAAGTCTGGTTAGATAAGCAACCAGGTGATCTGAATACTATTCTGAAGAAATAATCACCGTTGTTACATTCATGGGGTGGAATATGCCAGTTCAAAGCCATTTCTGGCTTTTCTTACTCCCTATAAAAACAATTCACATAGAAGACAAATTTTTAAAAGGCATCATATTTTCAAGTACACTGTATGTAATAACTTTTGTACAGTTGCAAAATATATAAAATTTATGTAACTGTACATTTATTCAAGCATTTCCAAAATAAGGAAAAAATAACAAAACCAGTAATGTATTATCATAGAGAAGCCCAACATTTCCACAAAAAACGTCATCTTAATTAAAATAATTTGCTGCCCTGGCCGGCCTGCATGGCTCAGTGGTTGAGCTTTGATTTATGAACCAGAAGGTCATGGTTCAATTCCTAGTCACGGCGTTTGCCCAGGTTGTGGGTGGGACACCCAGTGCGGGGCGTGCAGGAGGCAGCTGATCAATGATTCTCTCTCATCATTGATGTTTCTATCTTTCCCCTCCCCCTTCCTCTCTGAAATCAATAAAAATATAATAAAAAATAAAATAATAGAACCAAATATTTTATTCAGGAAAATTCAGAGTTTACTTACATGTTCGACTTATCAAAATTGAATGTGCAACCACATACATGGGCGGGATCAGACTTGAGAAATTAAAAGCTTTTGTTTTGTTTAACAAGGTATTGAACTGACATTACAGAGCGTTTTGAATGGAGGACTTATGTTTATTATGGAAACTTCCCATAGCAGGATCCCTGTTAGCCCTTGTTCCTTTCCTCCACTTTTCCTCCGTTGCCATATAATTGTACTACGTAGTTTTTTACACTGCATTTGCCTCCAGCACGATGCCCTTCGGACCTATTTCGCTTTGTGCTCTGCTTGACTGGCTCTGCATCATCAGCTGCCTCCTTGTCAGATCGTCCGTCCGTGGAGATGCGGGTTTTACTGCCCATAACAAATAAAAGTGTCTCCACTCACTAAAGCTTATCTGCGACTCTGAGGCACCCCGAGTTCAGCAGCACTCGATGACACGGGCGCTGGCACCCATCAGTAGATAAGACAGTGGGATTGTAGCCATTTGTTTAGAAGATTTAGATCCTCTTTATGGCCCTCGCCAGCCCTGTGCGTGCTTTATTGTCTTCCTGGAGAAGGGCAGATGAGTCAGAAGATAATCTGAAGGTGTGTTTATGAGTAGATAAGGCCGGGGAATCATTAAACAAAGGTTACTGGGAGGTGAGGACTCAGAGAGCCCGATTTTAAATACGAGATCAAGGATTGTTCGAGAAATAGGTCACTAAAGCCAAATGAAACATTTTGCCTTAGTGAACCACTTTATGGCAGTGAAACCAACCAACTTTAGTGTATGTCACTAACGGCCTCTGAAACACCTGATACACTATATACATCCTGTAAATGATGATGTAGATCACTGCTGTGTTCTTATGTGGCACAGAAGGGGAAGCATATACATACACACACACACACACACACACACAGTATATATACACACACACTAGTGGCCCGGTACACGAAATTTGTGTGGGGGTTGGGGGGATGGGGTTGTCTCTCAACCCGGCCTGCACCCTGTCCAATCTGGGACTGCTGGCTCCTAACCGATCACCTACCTCCCTGCCTGATCGCCCCTAACCACTCTGCCTGCCGGCCTGCTTGCCCCCAACTGCCCTCTCCTCCTGGCCTGATTGGTCCTAACCGCCTCTGCCTTGGCCCTGCCACCATGGCTTTGTCTGGAAGGATGTCTGGAATGTCTCCTGTAAGGTCTTCCAGTCTAATCGGCATATTACCCTTTTATTAGTATATATATGTGTATGTGTGTGTGTGTGTGTGTGTGTGTATAGATAGATACATAGATAGATAGACAGATATGGGGGAAGGTCACAATTTTGAAGCATGGTAGAGGAAATTCATCCCACAAAAATGAGTTCACCATCACATTAATTTAGGAGGTGAATGTGATGGTGAACTTGAGGACTGGAGAAAAATCATTAGCTATAGTTCTCAACAGTTTATAATATATAGAAAATATACCACTCAAAAGTTTCATATTAAAAATTCACTTCCTTCCTAGTCGTTATGATGAATGATTTTTCACTTGTAAAGAATGAGACCAAGAAGTACTAGAAAATGAATCCATATTTATATGGATTATAGAAATACCACAAATTTTGCAATGAGATGCTTCAACAGTTTTAATTATTTTTAGTAAGTTTGTCAGTGTAAGCCTACTGTAAAAATATGCCTATCCAATGATTTCTGATATTTTTATTTTTATTCCTTTTATTGGGGTGACATTGATTAATAAAATCATATAAGTTTAACATGTACAATGTTATAATGCATTATCTGTATTTTGCGCTGTGTGCTCACCACCCCAAGTTCAGTCTCCTTCCATCACCATATATTTGACCCCCTTTATCCTCTCTATGGTTTCTTTTACAATAAACATTGGTCAAATTGTAAAAAATACAAAGTGCTGTTAAATGCTAATATTTAACTGTTTTCTTCAAGATACTTAAAAATGAGATACATTTATATTACTCAGTTAACATTCTATCAGTTTAATAAACTAAGAAGTAATCTGTTATGCTAAAAATGCAGAATCATCAACTTTTATACCTTGATTTCTTCTTTTAAAAATATATTTTAATTGATTTCAGAGAGAAAGGGAGGAGAGAGGGATAGAAACATCAATGATGAGAGAGAATCATTGATTGGCTGCCCCCTATATGCCCTCCACTGGGAATTGAGCCTGCAACCCAGGCATGTGCCCTGACCGGGAATCAAACCATGACCTTCTGGTTCACAGGTAGATGCTCAACCACTGAGCCACACCAGCCATGCTGATTTCTTCTATATCATGCAGATGTATTTATGATGAAACTCTCATCCCTCAAACTTTATAACTACTTATCATAAATAACTGCCAGGAAAGTAATTTACATAATTTTAAATTGTAATTTCATTGGATTATGCAGTAGTTTTTAATTGTTTACATTATTTTGAAAGACAAAATTATAATAACCATTTTATTGTGATATTTTTCTAAAGAATTGAACAATCAATTTTATGACTGGAAGAGATAAAACTAATAAATACTTTTCAAACTTTTTATATTTCTTAGGAGAAAAATCTTCATAGTACTCTAGAGAAAAACACCTATTGTAGAAAAGCTAGGAAAACAATGATTGCAATAGTAGTATTCATATTTGTTTCTACCTAAAAATACTCTATTTTCTTCTATTTGGAGCAAACAAGACTTACTTTTAGATGTTCAAGTTAAGCAATAAGCAGAAACTTTTCCTAAAGGGTTTATGAAACCATCATTATTCTCTCTCTTCCCAATAATATGCCACTATGGACTGGCAGCTCATACAGAACCACACAAAAGGCAATTAATTCATCCAGCAGAGTGCTACACAGAGGCAATTTGTCTGACATGCAGCATTTGATTTTTCAATAGTTGCTTATCTACCAAGGGAACGTACCATGCTCATCCTTTAGAAGTGGGACAGGGCTGTGTGCTGGCTGTGAGCCTGTGACTCAGGGGCACTATTGCATTCACGATCTTAGGAGGATGGCATTGCAGGAGCCAATAAAGAGTCGGCAGTTAAATTACATGCTCTTGAATAAAACAGACTCTGGAATATTGTACTAAACAAAACATACAATTTGCTATGTCATTTATGCATTTGCAACTAGCCCATGAGTGGATAAGATATATGGAGAGAGATAAATAACAGCTAGATGATAGATGGGTGGGGGGAGAGATAGGTAGGTAGATAGATGATAGATAGATAGATAGATAGATAGATAGATAGATGTGCCACCCTCCCCCCAACCTTAACAAAACCAAGCAGCCTTGACTGTTACTACTCTCCCCATCTGTGAAGTGTAAGAAAATTGCATTCACTTTATAGTGTGTTGTTAGGATTAACTATAAAACATTTAGATAATACTTCATTTTAAAAATCTGCTCAGTGAACCTAGTTATTACTATTGGTGCTGTTACTGTGATGTTTTTTGTTTGTTTGTTTGTTTGTTTTGTCTTTGTTTTGGGTTGTTAGACTAGCAGCCCAACTCCTTCTCTCAGTTATATCTATCTCACTCAGAACTACAATCGTAATACAAAATAACGGACTGATTTTCTCTTCGGATGTTGCCACTCTTGTCAATGAACTCTTTGAGACAAATATTGTGTCTTACTCATCTGTGTGACCTCCAGCCCGACCCAACCTGGTACCTGGCACAGAATACCTACTCAGTGGGTCTTTGTAGTGCAACTGAGTGAGTGAATGTATAAATGAATAACTGCTCTACACAGCATTATTATTGGGGAATTTTTCTTGCATGTGTGAGGTAAGTGTGAAAAACTAATGCTAATTTTAAGGTTGTTTTAAATCAGCAAAGTTCTTATACAGTTGCTGGGGTTTTTTTCATTCCTCTTTAATCTTTCTATAATTTACCAACTAGAATATAACTGCTTCCCACTTCTTTTTGTTATCACTAATAGGGGTCTTTTGGAGTTCCATAAAGAATTTTTTTTTTATTTATGTGAAAAATGTCATTGGTATTCTTATAGGGATTAGAATAGATTTCTTTGTGAATATACCCAGCTTTAGTGACATAAACCAATAAATTGACTCTCCATACTAGGAGAGAGTTATGTGGCAAGTGTCTTTCTCTGCTTAACTTATTTTACTTAGCATAATGCCCTCAAGGGCCATTGGTGTTGTCACAAATAGCAGGACTTGCTTCTTTTCATGTCTGAATAATGTTCCATTGCTTATACATATCTAGCAAGGTTAGCAAAAGAAAAAAAAGAAAGGATGTAAATCATTACAATACAAAAGAGGATGAAACACAAAAGGAAGTTAGCAAGAGTGAAAAAGAGGAATAAAAGAACAACAAAAGCCCTAACCCAGTGGCTCCGTTGATTGGAGCATCATCCTGTACACCAACAGGTTGCTGGTTTGCTCCCCAGGTCAGGGGTCAGAGCCCTGTGGGAGGCAACTGATAGTTGTTTCTTACATGGATGTTTCTCTCTCTCTCTCTCATCAATACACATATCTTTGGGTGAGGATTAAAAAACAAAGAATGAGAAGATAAAAATAAAATAATAAAATGATAAATCCTTTTCTATTAATAATTACTTGAGATGTTCTCCTTTTGTTTGCTAACCCGATTAGACCCATTTATACTGTTTGACTTTGTCCTCCATGTCCGTTAACCTTTCTTCCATGTTTTCAACGTCTTTGTTTACATGTAGCATTTTATCTTCTATTCTTCAAATTCACTAATTCACATTTTAGCAATGACTAGTCTGCTAATTAACTCATCCACCAGGTTTTTAGTTTTTAATTATTTCTGAAAATTCTATTTGAGAATTTTTTAAAGCTCTTAACTGAAAATATCTGTATTTTTCACCTGTATGCTTTTTTCCCTCTGTATGCACGTAAATAATATTTTAGCCTACTGTTTATAGTGTATCTAATTATTACAAAAAAATCTTAATATTTTAATTCTGTTATTTGTCTCTGCCGAAACTTGCATGTATTGGCTTGTGGAGGATTACAGGCTTATGTTCTTTGGAAATCCATCTATATCAGTGGTTCGCAATATGGGGCACATGCCCCATAGGGGGGCAATTTAATTTTTTAAGGGGGGCAATTCGAGAATGAGTTATTAACAGTGAATTTTTTATATACTGTATATGAGGGGGTCTCATATACAGTATATAAATAACATTGTGACATATTTATGCTTTTCAGTTCTCTATTATATGTTTTGAAACTTTATTTGCTTTTTTTATATCACTTCATACTATTTTTTTTTTTTTTAACAATTTCTTAGTGATGTCTTCTTTGGTACTTCAGCTGTCCTTTTGTTCTTTTATTTTTCTCTTTCATGGATGCCATGTTCCTTGGAAGCTTGTTTAGACCAAGTTAATGGCCTTTTAGGCTTCCTCTGTGTGAATAGGAGCTCACTTTTTAAATAAGAATTTTATGTCATGAGGCGGGCAGATCAGGATTTGAGAGATGTTTATGGGGGTCATGGCCAGAAAAAGGTTGGGAACCACTGATCTATATGAAGTCTGTAAGATCTAACTTGTCGACATATTCTTCCAAGAGTTTGCTTCTAAAATGTTGGAAGCAGTTTTTCAGCTTTGAATTTCTTGGGCCATTTATGCAATGTAACTTCACACCACAGACCTGTTTGAAGTTAGGTTTGTGTTTGTTAATTCTTAGGGTAGACCTTTTCCTCCTGCAATGCTTACACCAAAATTGACAAGAATAGTGACAATTTCTTTGCCGGTGGTTAATTCTTCTCTAGCTCATTTATTCACTGAATTTTCAAAACTTTAAGTGTTCCAGCTTTTTATCTCAGACTCAGATCTCACTGTCTATTTTAGGAAGGTATAAGTAAGCCTCGATCTCTACCTTTTTCGTGGTGTGGCCAGTGATTATAGGTTGTGTAGCTGTTTATACACTACAAAGCAAGCGGAGCATCACCCCCAGAATAATTTTAGCACACCCATTATTTTCACCTGCATGTTTCTATTTCATTTCTGGGCTTTCAATGTGTGTAAGTGTGTCAGCATGTATGTGTGTGTATGAGAGAGAGGGAGGAAAGGAGAGAGGGAGGGAAGGAGATAGAGATAGAGATAGAAATAGAGATAGAGATGATAGAGATAGAGATGACAGAGATAGAGCTATAGAGAGAGAGTTATGTGTCTTGAAGGCTATTTGTTATGCAATAACCAGAACTTCTCAGTGTTGTTAAAGTGGGAGGACTTCTTAGGATATCTTGTTTGTCTTCATCTCACATGACCAATTTCAGTATAGAGCCAAGTCTTATAGTAGTGTTTGGAGCCTCCTGCACTGTGCTTGCACTGAAGATATCCAAACAACTGATAAGAAGCTAGTCAACGTATTTATGTAACACTGATTTGTAAAGAAGGATCACTATCTCTAACACGACCTCCTATGAAGGCCACAAAGCCTCTCCTAAGCATGACCTTCAACAACAGCCTCGGACCCACTGCCAGTTTCTAGTCTGAAAACCAAGCTTTGCATTGCTTGTCCATTTTATAACCCTTGAAGTTTTTTACATTCTTATGTTATTTATTTATTTTGAGATGAGCTTTGCCTCTTTGGTTTTCTCAATCATATTTTATATAACAACTAGAGGCCCGTTGCACGAAGAGATTCGTGCAATAGGCCTTCTCGTCCCCTGGCTGTTGGCACCGGTTTTCCTCTGGCACCCGGGACGCAGGCCTTCCCTCCAGCCGAACGCTGCTCTAGTCAGAGCCTTTAGTCTTCGCTCCGCCACTTTGTGCCTACATATGCAAATTAACCGCTATCTTTGTTGGGTTAATTTGCATACTCTCCTGATTGGCTGGTGAGCATAGCAGAGGGACAGTCAATTTATACGTTTGTCTATTATTAGGTATGATTCCAAGTGTCTGAGAAAAAAGAGGGTATCAGAGTGTGAATTTTGATGTCTTCGTATCATGTCCTATCTGTCATATCTTCACTGGACATCAAATATACATTTAAAGAAGAACATTCCTTAGCCTGGCCCGTGCGGCTCAGTAGTTGAGCACCAACCTATGAACCAGGAGGTTACAGTTGGATCCCGATCAGGGCACCTGCCCAGGTTGCGGGCTCTGTTCCCCAGTGTGGGGTGTGCAGGAGGCAGCCAATCAATGATTCTCTCTCATCATTAATGTTTCTGTCCCTCTCCCTTCCTCTCTGAAATCTATAAAAATATATTTTTAAAAAATTTTAAAAAAAAACACAAAAAGAACATTCTTGCAGCAGGAAGGAGACCAGTTAGAAGGTTTTAGCAATTGAGACATGATTATAAAGAGCCCCTAAGCCAGTGGCTCTCAACCTTCTGTTTCTTTAAATACAGTTCCTCATGTGGTGACCCAACCATAAAATTATTTTCGTTGCTACTTTATAACTGTAATGTTGCTACTGTTATGAATTGTAATGTAAATATCTGATATGCAGGAAGGTCTTAGGCGACCCCTGTGAAAGGGTCGTTCGACCGCCAAAGGGGTCGCGACCCACAGGTTGAGAACCGCTGCCCTAAGCCATGGACTAAGTAAAGAGATATTCTAAGGAGGTAGAGCTATTGATTGTTGTGAAATTAGATACAGAGGGAATCAAGAAAAAAAAATCCTAACTTTTAATAACCTTTATCGGGCACTGTGTTCATCTGAATGGGTCAACTTTTAAATACATTGTCACATCCTATCTAATAAAGAGGGGATATGCTAATTGACTGTCATGCCCTCACAAGATGGCGGTGCCCACAGCCACAAGATGGCAGCGCCCAGTCCCCTCAGTCCCGCCTCATCCAGCCTCAGTCCCCAGTCCCCTCAGCCCCACAGGGGAAGGCAGTTGGGGACGATTGGGCTGACAGGGGAGGGCAGTTGGGGATGATCATGCCAGCAGGGGAGTAGTTAGGTGTCAATCAGGCCAGCAGGGGAGCAGTTAGGGGTGATCAGGCTGGCAGGCAGAGTGGTTAGGGGCAATCAGGCAGTCAGGCAGGCGAGTGGTTAGGAGCCAGCAGTCCCGGATTGTGAGAGGGATGTCTGACTGCTGAGATCAGGCCTAAACCACAGTTGAACATCCCCTGAGGGGTCCCAGATTGGAGAGGGTGTGCACCGGGCCTCTAGTTAAATATAATACTGGAAGTAATCCTATACAGTATGTTCTTGAACAATATCACAGAGCTAAAGTGGGTACATCAGGATTCAAACCTATAGTTTTCTAAAACTAGTATTAATCTCAATATTGTACTGGTTTGTAGTGTAGAAGAAATATTCATGTATAGCAGTGAGTGTGAATGCACTTACTTTTATTATTGCAGGAAAGAAACATAAAAATAGATAACAGAAAAGAGAAACCTTGATGTATATGAATGATCTGCAGCCCACTCTCACAGAAAGAAGCAGAAACGGAAGAAGCACAGCCTAGCTGTAGGGTTTGTGCAGTCTCTCCATCTTCCTTTGTCCTTCCTTTACTTGAAGAGAAGTGGTACTGAACTTATCCCTGAGTTCTTTCTCTGATTATTTTGTGCTCATAAATAGATTTTCTTAAATACGTATTCATACAAACAGAAAATATTTCCTCTAAAACTATGTAGTCAGTAAGCGTAGGCTCATTGAAGATTCTGAATGCTGTCCCAATGGCCTGTTTACTCAGAGCATAAATAGAGACAAGGTAGCAAAAAACAACATAAACAATTGAGAAAAGACCCCACTGTTCATGACTATATTTAAGTGATTGACCTAAAAAGTTTTATTTCTGTTTTTTAATATTTTTATTGACTTCAGAGAAGAAGGGAGAGGGAGAGAGGGATGGAAACATCAATGATGAGAATCAGTGATCCACTGCCTCCTGCATGCCCCCTACTGGGGATCAAGCCCACAACCCGGGCATGTGCCCTTACAGGGAATCAAACCGTGACCTCCTGGTTCATAGGTTGACACTCAACCACTGAGCTACACTGGCTGAGCAATGTGTGGCTTATTTCTTAAAATAATTTCTTGAAATAATTTCTTAAAATAATTTCTGAGTATAAAACATGCAGCATATATATTGGAAGTTACCTCAGTTTCTCTACTTCTTCCTACTCACCAATAAACTATAAAGTGGGAGAGCAAATATGTCACAGAAATTTATGCCATTAGAAAAAAAAGTAAACTTTTATGTAACATATTTGCAATTGAAAAATAATTATAAAAATAATATAAAAACAGTTATAATTCTGATATGCTTAAAGTGATTTTATATACTATCTGTATGTGGAAACTCAGGTAAAAATATATTTATTTTCATTAAAACATTCCATTTTATTAAAAATTTATTTATTCAACACTTTCATGTACTGGGCAGGTGCCTGGTTGCTGACAGGAATAATAAAGTATATAAAACCAAATTCTTAACATCATCAGGAGAGAATAAGATTTATTCTCCATGGAAGTAATTGGAAAGTCTTTTAGAATAATTGGTATTTGAGTTCAACCTCAAAGAACAGGAGAATTTCAACCTGTGAAGAAAGTGGAGATCATTACACATGAGCACAAAGTTCGTCAAGGCTGAGGTGGGACTTCATGTTTGCTGTTTGAACTGGGGACAGACTCAGCAGTTGAGCTACACACAGATCACTTGGACCTCAGCAGTGCAGAGTCGAGGGGAAATGCATAGGGGGCAGATTGTGGAGCAGGTCGTTATCATGCAGGCAGAAATTTGTCCACATAACCCTTATTTTATATTTTTTATTTTTTATGTATGTTTATTGATTTCAGAGAGGAAGGGAGAGGGGAAGAGAGAGAGAAACATCAATGATGAGAGAGAAACATTGATTGGCTGCCTCCTACATGCCCCCTACTGGGGATCAAGCCTGCAACTTGGGAATGTGCCCTGACAGGAATCGAACCCAGGACCCTTCAGTCCACAGGCCAACGTTCTATCCACTGATCAAAACCAGCTAGGGCTTTTCTTTTATATTTTATAGCAGTTGCTTCTCATTTATATGCACCCTTTAAAAGCCCTGTTATTCCCGATTTGTTCCCATTGAAAATAACTTTTTCATTGTATTTCTATATATGGGTTTTTTCCTTCAATATATCTGGAAGTTTATCTATGTCTCCTCGAGGGTGAGGAACATACTTATTTTGCATTTCTATTTGTATAGAAGTAGATTGATTCCCCACTTTTCGCAGAAATGATGGGGACTAACACATCACAAGATGAATTCAGCATGAGCATTAATCTTCCTCTGCACTTCTTGAGTGATCCTTTCTCATCTTGATTGCCACAAAGCTAGCTTCACATAAGCCAAGACCTAATTTAGCTAACATTAATAATTTTAATAAGATGAGAGTTCTCGTGTTGCCATTATTGGAAAACAGTGTCATTAATTTAGCTACTGCTATGAAGTCTTCTTTCGCAGTAATATTAAAACATCACACATTTGCAATTCTTTGTGCTTAATGAAGCATAAGGGGTTTTGCCATTTCCTGAGAAAGATTAAGCAATATCATAAAGCAAATTTATTGAGTCAAAGATTGTGATATATTAAAGTTTTGTTAATAGCTATGTATTTATCTCATGAAAGACAGTTGGAAAGGTAATTATAACATGCAAATTAGTTTCCATTGGGCTGCACATTAAAATTATATATTAATGTACAGTATTTCAAGGTACAGCCTGTGCTGGGCTTTTCCCAGGTAGGCACGTCACTGAGGCTTTTGTCTGAGGTTTGTGTTCTCTCTGCTAATCATCCTTTTGTGTTATTTTATTTAAAATTGTCTGATGTTCTTGTCTCAAGTCTATTAGGAAGCGTTTGGTTGGTCCCCAAATGTTTGCTTCTCCCTTGTGTATCACCTGTTTCAATACTCAAGTTTTCTTAACAACATGTGCAATATTGTCACTAAATAGAGTGTAACCCAAACCAGGACATGAATCATTCTCAAGGAGCTCAATGAAAAGAAATTGATGTATCATGTTTTTGTTTATAATTATTCATTTTTTATGATCCATTAGCCTTTGCCACGAGGTTACTAGCTATTCTGAGGAAGAAGTGTACCTGTGATTTAAGGAATTCAGACTTCTTCAACTCTTTCATTTTCTCCTTAGAACCAATAGTAATTGATTTCATCCTTGTTTAAGTCATGCAGCTATCTCATATACCCTGTGCTGTAGTCTGTGTAGTTGTTACTAGAAAATGACTGAATAGTGTTTGCAGGTATAAGCCTTCTCCCTGACTTCACGGAGAATACGCACTGTCATTTGTTCTGGTTTGAAGGCATATTTCTATGTGGTTATTAGAAAGTGGTTCAAATGCCTTATTTCTAAGAAAGACTGAATATTTCTTCACTTTTCTGTAAAGTTCATGCCTACCTTTTTAGGAGCTTTAATATCTTGTACCCTTTTCTAGTCACCATCATTTCGCTCACCAAATATAATTTCTCATTATTCAGTTCTTCAGGATCTTAACATGGAATCAGAGGGATTCTTTTAACCGTGTGCATGGAAATGTTTTAGGGTGTTAATACCCTTGTGTTTGGTACCAACCTTTATATTAGATGTAAAGAAGAAACTATTTATTTATTTTTTATTAATATATTTTTATTGATTTCAGAAAGGAAAGGAGAGGGAAAGATAGATAAAAACATCAATGATGAGAGAGACTCATTGATCGGCTGCCTCCTGCACGTCCCCCCCTGGGGACCAACCAGCAACCCAGGCACCGTGCCCTGACCTGGAATAGACTCATGGCCTCTTGGTTCATAGGTCGATGCTCAAGCTCAGCTGCTGAGCCATGCCAGCTGGGCAGCACTCTTGTATTCAGCACCTAGATTTATTGAACCTTTTCAGACATAACTGTCTTTCTGAATATTTTAAATTTTCTGGCTAGTTTTTATTATTTTATTAAATATGTAAGTCTCTACAAAGATAGTTCATTTGTGTTCAGTAACTAGTATGTATCTTTAATGACTTGCTTTACTGGTTCAATATTATATTCTTGATATTTATCATCATTAATGTATGTAGCTTTTATGCACATAATTTAACTGATTCATCATATTCCAATGAGTGAATGAGCCAAAAATATATTTAGTATTATGCTTATAGACAGTCATGTGTTTTTCATTTTTGCAATGCTTTCAAAATGCTGCAGTGGTACCTGTCTCATTTGACAAATCAAAATTAAATGATTCTAACAACTAAACCCCACCTTCAGGAGGTCATGGTTTGATTCCTGGCCAGGCAGGTTGCAGGCTCAATCCCTAGTAAGGGGCATGCAGGGGGCAGTCAATCAATGATTCTCTCTCATCATTGATGTTTCTATCTCTTTTATTTATATTAAGTATATAAATAAAAATCAATATATTTTATTGATTTCCTCTCTGAAATCAATAAAAATATATATGTAAAAAAGAAACAACACTCTAGAAATAGCAAAGGGGGGTAGGGAGGATACTACACTGACCTCCAAGACCAGGGACAGGGAGAACACCATGCCTGCGAGGTTTGCAGGGGAAGCAGAGTCATAAGAGGAGAGACAGATTTCATGCAGAGGAAGGGGAAACAGTTCTCCAGAAAAAAAGGCTAGAAGAGGACATTTTGATGCTGACCGAGTTTAAGGATGCGAAAGTGTTGGGAAAAGTATGTCATAATGAGATGTATAAACTGTGTGAGTAAGAGTCCAAGAGGTGTGTGATGGCCTTGAAATCTTGGGCTTGGTGGTGACCGAGATAAACATCAATGCACTCCCCTGGAGGTCACTTCCTGGAGGGTCTGTGGGAAATCAGTTAAATTACAGCTTCCATTTGAGATCTGGACTCTGCCAGATTGTGGCCCTGCGAAAGGCTATGTGTGAGTTCCAGGGGCTTCCCAGGAGGACAGGAAGGTTTCTTGACATCCTCTTTATTCCCGCCCATGAGGGCTCAGAGGCAGAAGGAGGGGCGTGCTGCCAGGATCCTGCGGTGCTCTGTGTGCCC
>NW_006283760.1:247884-260114 GCF_000327345.1 Myotis davidii | reverse complement strand
GAAGGCCAAAGATGATAAATTCTTCGAGAAAGGAACTGTGTCCTTTACCTTTGTGTATCCCACTTCTTGGTAATACGCCAGCATAGAGTAGGGAATGAATGGCTTTTGAATGAATAGAGATCTACTTAAAATTAACTAGAAACCAAAATTGAACAATGACAATGATATGTTACTATGGAAAAAATAAAGAATTCTACCTCTTATATTCTGAATACAGAATTTTGTCTTCTCCAAAAGAAAGGTCAACTCTCATTTACAAAAGCTAACCATTGCAACAGGTTTGTTTTCTTGCTCGTATCATTTACTTGTGCAACAATGGCCAAAACTTTTTGGATCTCCTGTAGCTGTTATTTTGTGTGAAGAATCATTTGAAACGTACATAGACTCATTCATCTGCAACTGCTAACAGCAGAACACTGAACATTTTAATAGGATAATTTCTAATGAGAGGCACTAAATAGCAGCCTGCAATAAAATATATTTTTTCCAAAATATTGTGTTTTTTATTGAACTGGCATTTATTTATATTAAAATGTTGGTGATATTTCTCAAAATCATGTTAAGTTGCTTGACATTTCTCCTACAAGAAAAAAAATCCATTGACTGCTTCAATGAAACAGAGGCACCTTTTGTGCTTGTGAAACAAAATTTATAATGTCTTGTTCTCTTTGTTTAAGACTCTTAGAGTATCTAAGACAGGGTCTAGGGGAGGAATTTTCAACCTTTTTATCTCATGGCACACACAAACTAATCACTTAAGTTCCGTGGCACACCAAAAAATAGCTATTGTTGTGTTGGCTGTTGTCATGTTTTCATTTGATCATCTAAGAGAAAAGAAGTCAGTGGCCCTGAGTAAATAATCAGGTATTGCATGTTTTAAAAATTCTTGCGGCACACCTGTGGTTGAAAATCACTGGTCTATGTCATAGGCTTAAAACATTTTGAGGTCAAATGACCTGGGGTCAGGGTTCATCTGCTAGTTACCAACCTTTTGGTGTGGCCTTTGGCAGGTCACTTACTGTATCTCATCAATTTCCTAGTCCCATTTGGACAAAATCCTATTTTGCAGATTTTCTGGTACAAACTTATGGTGTTGTTATTGCTCCATGAAGCTTAGAAAGTATATTGAAGTGCATTTTGCCATATTTGATCATTATTTCATACTTTAGAAAAGTTAGCCTTTAAATATGTATGAGATTATTATTACCACAGGCCAATGGCCTAGGGGCCAACACCTGCAGTGGGTACTAATTCTGTTTCTGCTATTAATGTTGCTTAAGTAAATGCAAAAAAGAACTCTGGAGAAATGTAACAAAAATATCTATGATAATATATTAAAATGTATAACAGTATTAATCTAAAGCAGTGGTTCTCAACCTTCCTAAGGCCGGGACCCTTTAATACAGTTCCTCATGTTGTGGGGACCCCCAACCATAAAATTATTTTCGTTGCTATGTCATAACTGTAATGTTGCTACTGTTAGGAATCGTAATGTAAATATCTGATATGCAGGATGTATTTTCATTGTTACAAATTGAACATAATTAAAGCATAGTGATTAATCACAAAAACAATATGTAATTATATATGTGTTTTCTGATGGTCTTAGGCGACCCCTGGGAAAGGGTCGTTTGACCCCCAAAGGCGTCATGACCCCCAGGTTGAGAACCTCTGATCTAAAGGCAAATAGCTTATTTTTAACTAGAGGCCCGGTGCACGAAATTTGTGTACAGGTAGGGTCCCTAGGTGTGGCCAGCAATCAGGGCTGATCAGGTTCCCCAACTCCACGCCTCGTCTTTCCCTCACTCCCTCAGTGCCCTGCCGCCACTGCTGGTTGCCCGTTATATTCCGCACCGCCCCCTGGTGGTCAGCACACATCATAGCAAGTGATCAAACTCCCAAGGGGACACTTTGCGTATTAGCCTTTTATATATGTAGATTATTATTGAAGTAAATTAATGAACTAGTAATTTAACTCAATATTTAATTAGTATTCACAGCCTGGTCAATGGCTCAGTAGTTGAGCATCAACCTATGAATTAGGAGGCCACGGTTCATTTCCTGGTCAGGGCACAGGCCCGGGTTATGGGCTCGATCCCCAGTAGGGGGCATGCAGGAGGCAGTCAATCAATGATTCTCTCTCATCTTTAATGTTTCTATCTCTCTCTCCATCTCTTTTCCTTTCTGAAATCAATAAAAATATATACATTAAAAAAATTTGTACTTGTAAATAAAGCATCCATTCCATCTGTTGATCTTTGCAGTATCTTAAATGGATTATTAGTGAATGACTAGGGGTCAAATAATTCCCCTGGGAGAATTGACTATAAAAATTACCTATTATTAAGGCATTATCATTTCTAGACAGACCCTTTGGCACCAATATGCATTATGTTTTCTAATAATGACAGTAGGTTCAATAGATCACTCATCTGGTACAATCCCTTTGTAACTGAAAGCATATATTTGCAAGAAAATTGACAGAGGTTAAATGGAAATCTTAATTAAAATTAATGAAATCAAAGGGGTAGTAGTGGGACAAAACGGATTGCCTACGCCTCATTAGCATTGAAGTCTTAGCAAATGAATTAGCTAGCTTTAAGTCATCACTCACAAATCATGCCATTTGAGATACTCTTTTCTTACCAGAGTTGCTACTTTTACATGATCTCGACATAAAGCCAAATATTGATTTTCAGGAGGCTTTTTTACATGGTTACAAACATCTGCATAATTCAAGTTACTTAAGAATTTTCAAACGAATTGTTTGATATTTTTACTAATTGTATCTAAAATAAAAGGTGACTGACCTAGCCAAACCATCAGCCTGTGGACTAAGTGTCCAGGGTTTGATTCCAGTCAAGGGCATATGCCTGGGTTGCGGGCTCGATCCCCAGTAGGGGAGTGCAGGAGGCAGCCAATCAATGATTCTCTCTCATCATTGATGTTTTTCTGAAACCACTCCTGCACCATACGAGCACCGTGGCATGGCGCATTGTCTTGTTGGAAGAAGCCATCTACATTGGGATACACCAGCAGCATGATATGATGAACTTGATCAGCAACGATACTTAGGTATATTGTGCTATTCAGACATTTATAATGGTCTGGCCCTCTAGCAACTTCAGGACAAAATTATAGCCAATTTGCCTACAAACATCAGGTGGTCATAATAATCTGGGCACTCAGTGTGTGTGTGTGTGTGTGTGTGTGTGTGTGTGTGTGTATTTTTAAAGGTGATTTAATGTTCCCTCTCCCAACTATGTAAAAGGTTTTATCAGAGGAGAAGTCTTCCCAGATGGCTCACCCTTTACTTTGCATTATAAGGCAGATAGCAACCCCAAACCACAGAAAGGTTGGGGTCTGTGCAGGTCTCAGCTGTAATGCTTTTAATAGGTGAGAAATTGATGGTTTCAGTGCATTGATTTGTAATTTTTAATATCTGCTGGGTTTTTTTTTGCCTGGCAACCATTTACTAAGGAAATTTCTAAAAAGACATTTAAACATTCATTGGTTATTTCAATGAAGGGGATAATTTTGTTATCCTCAACCTGTTTATTATGGGCATACATACCCGTGCACATGTACTCTCAGGAGTATTTTTAAATAACTCAATAGAACAGAACTAATTTCAGTTTCTGTGAAATACTCAATAGAATGAGTTTTTCAAAAGTGGAAAATGATGTGGGAAGTGAAAATCATCTAAATAAAAGTAAAGAAGCTCTCTCCTATCAAAATTTGCTTTCTGATAACACTGGTACAATTACAACGAATGGCAGAAAGGAGAAAGAAAGATGTTTCTTGTGCCTGAGAAGAGGGAAGTTGGCGGGCAGAAAGTTGTTGTCAGGAGTGAAGCCACAAAGTCACAGAAGCCAGAAAGAAGGAAGTTGGATGAGATAATAGAGGGGAATTTAGAAAATCAAAGGCAATTTTTTCTTATAATAACAATGAGACAACAAAAGAAAACCAAAAAATAATTCAAGATTCTTCAATTTTATCAGAAGAATTTTTTAGAGGATAAAATACAGTTAAAATAGGGAAACATTAAAGAGACAAATACTTAAATTTATTTTTTCTTCTAATATCACATGCCTACTTTGTTCAGGCATGATGGGAGACTTTGGATGCAAAGATAAAAAAAATGTTTGCTCTAGGAACAACTATAATAACACAGTTGCTTCATGAAATTATGTATAACATACTGTGTGAACGAAGGGTAGAGGGTCTGAGTTTGCTGCGAATATAACCGATAATGTATTCTGAGGCTGGGAAGTTATAGGGATTTGTAAAGTAGAATGAGATAAATCTGATCAGAGCAGACAGATTAGGCGATGTCTTAAGGACTTTTAAGAATTCTAGCTTAACAGTGCAGCACTATAGAATGTATAGTGAGCTGAAACACAAGCAGGTACCACATCAATAATAGTCTTATGTGCCTGGGAAGAAATTCTAAATTTTTTAAAGATATATTTTTATTGATTTCAGAGAGAAAGGGAGGGAGGGAGGGAAGAAGGGAGGAAGGGAGAGAGAGAGAGAGAAACATCAATGATGAGAGAGAATCATTGATCAGCTGCCTCCTGCACGCCCCACATTGGGGATTGAGTCTGCAACCTGGGGATGTGCCCTGATCCCGGAATTGAACTGACCTCCTGTGGCTGCCTCCTGCACGCCCCACATTGGGGATTGAGTCTGCAACCTGGGGATGTGCCCTGATCCCGGAATTGAACTGTGACCTCCTGGTTTATGGGTGGATGCTCAACCACTGAGCTACACCAGCCGGGCGGAGTTTTAAATTTTATGCTGAAGTTAATGTGAAGTACCTGCTGGGTAATTTTGAATCAGAGTGACTTAATCAAATCTGCTATAAAAAGATGACTTGGCGAAAGTACAAAGGAAGAATGAGATATGGAAATATTAAATGCAGGAACGTTATTAAAAAGATAATTGAAACATTACAGGTGAGAAATTATAAAAGCCTCAACTAGGGCCATGGTAATGGACTAGGAAAAGAGGAGATAAATATTTAAGGCACAGACTTAATAGAGCTTAGTGATTCTGATTTCTCAATACGTATAGGGTTCAGGTAGAGCCAAGATTTCTTCATCCCCAGAACATCAAGCTGCATTGCCCATCTCCTCTGGTCCTCCAGATAATTGTTACCTCCTATGTGAGTTATATGTTAAAACAAAAAGTTGAAAATTGCTGATCAGTTTTATTCTTTTTTAAAAAGATTTTCAATAATAAAAATGTTGTAGTTTCTAAAATACTTATTTCCCATTTAAAAGAAATCTATTATATTTCATTACAACCAGGACAGCATTACTTCAGTATATGTATTTCTGTTCTCTCTGGCACAGTAGAAGAGCTAGTTATTAATCTGCTATCCACCCCCTTCCAAAATTAGAAATTTGTTTTGACTTCATTATGCCCTTCAATGTCATGGCCATCTAACTAATATGCATCAAGCATTATTTTTAGACACTGGAAATACAAAAGTAGTGGGGAGAAAAGGGTCCCTGCACTTCTAGAATTGAAAGAGTTGGAGAGAGAAATATGATATGAATATTCAGAGGAATGACTACAGGATTATCACCCACCACCAGTGGTGGTTGAAAAATGCAGGAATCACAGGGCATTTTAACTGAAATATTGTAGCGCAGGATGTGAAGGGGAAGAAGCTGAAAGGAACTGGTCAGAAATAGGATGGAGCGAAAGACTGTTCTAGAAGAAATATGCATAAAATCCTCCAGGCATGTGAGATTCTGATTCGGGGCCAGCGTGGCTGAGAGCCAAGGAAGAATGGGATAGACCATGACCGGAGACTGGGGACGGTGGAGGGTGCAGAGGAAAGACAGGCAGGGCATTTATAACATAAGAGACTCTCTGCTTATACTGAGGTAATGAAAGCACCTTTAAAAATGCTGAACAGAGGAGGGATATGATCCAATTTATGTTTTAAGATCTGAAAGATGCTTGGAGCACATGTACATAAGATATAAGAGAGTGGAGGCAGGAAAATCTTTGAAGTGGAGAGAAGCGAATGGATCCAAGACACGTGATAAGGATTGAATGGATGGGATTGGGACATTGTAATGACTCCACTCTAATTTTAACCACCTAGCAACTCCTATCCCATTGCATGTGCTGAATTCATGCTCAGGAGAGATTGGCTGAGCTAGTTTGTCCAAACTTCCCAGGCCCTCAATTTGAAACTATTTATATTAAAGGATTTTATAAAGTAACTAGAGGCCCGGTGCACAAAATTCGTGCATGGGGGGGATGGTTCCTCAGCCCAGCCTGCACCCTTTCGCAATCCAGGACCCCTCGGACATCCCTCTCACAATCCAGGACTGCCCCTAACCACTCTGCCTGCCTGCCTGATTTCCCCTAACCACCTCTGCCTGCCTGCCTGCCTGATTGCCCCTAACCATTCACCTGCCTACCTGATTGGCCGTAACCACTCACCCGCCTGCCTCATTGCCCCTAACCACCACTGCCTTGGCCCCCGCCACTGCGGCTCCATCTGGAAGGATGTCCAGAATGACGTCCGGAAGGTGGTTTGGCTGTCCGGTCTAATTAGCATAGTACACTTTTATTATTATAGATAATTTTTCTTTTTCTTTCTTTTCCTTTTTTTTTTTTTGGAAACCCACTGACATCTTGTAATTTTAAAAAATTGGAAAAAGGAAAACATTTTCTAAATCAGTGCCTTCAAAGACTTGATTTCACATGTGACTCACATTATCCTACGTAGAAATAAGGTCCTTGAATATCCCATATTATATTGATCTTAATAGACATGAAGAGATGGGGAAAGCGATATATTCTAACATCCAAAGGCACAGTAGCTAACGCCAGCTGGCCCTGGATAATGAAATTTCAGAATGAGAGAAATCTGTAACTGGGTATAATTCTAGAGAACAAGGGGAAGACTATGTCTCCAAGACCTTCTTCCATGTTCTTGCTGCTTAATTGGGAAATTCAGTACAGTTTCCCCAGTTCTGAAGAAGCACTCTATTTTATTCCACTCAGCATGGTTAACACCTGAT
The DNA here is from genome assembly GCF_000327345.1 of Myotis davidii. Taxonomy (NCBI): domain Eukaryota; kingdom Metazoa; phylum Chordata; class Mammalia; order Chiroptera; family Vespertilionidae; genus Myotis; species Myotis davidii. The sequence continues at coordinate 253,065 of NW_006283760.1, read as the reverse complement.
TTCTGAAAAGAGGAATATATATATGGGGCATGGGGGAGAGAGAGAAAGAACACCAAAAGGATGGCAAATATTCACTGGCTAGGAAACTAAGTAAAATTTAAGATGAGAGAGAATCTTAACATTTTTAAGTCCAGGCAGTCCTTGGGTTACATTGGATTCACTGTACATCGTTTCGTGGTTACGTCACCATCTCCCATTCATTTATTAAAAAAAGTTCCATCATTTTGACATAATGTACATATGTGCGTTATGTTTTTTATTATTTATTTACCACAAGTAAGGGTCAGGAATTGTTATTTTTCTTTTTTCTTTTTTCTTTTTTTTTTTTGCTGTTTCACTTCATTACTGCTGTGTGTGTGCTCCATGTGAGTGACATAGGTGCTTATGTAGGTGAGTTCTGACTTATGGCGAAAATTGCGTTACATCGTACCGTAGGAACGGATCTCCGACATAACCCAAGACCTACTATACTTTGTCTTTTAATTGATTGATTGGTTGATATTGTGTGTATATCTGTGATTATAACAACAAGAAAACACACGAGTAGCTGTATTTTAAGTTTAGTCTTATCTCCCAAACTAAGGAATAAGCCACCCTCCTCTTTCTTTTGGCAGGAGGGAGAGGGGGGATTGGGGGTGGGGGTGGGAAGGGGCTTGTATTGTGAGGTAAGCTAGATGGCTTGTTAGCCTTTAAGCCCAGTGCATGAAATTCTTTCACAAGTAGGATCCCTAGGCTTAGCTGGTGATCAGGGCCGATCTGTGGGATGACAGACAGGGCGATTGGGGGGAGGGCTTCCGCTGGCACCTGCCTTGGCTGGTCTGGGGCCAGAGGGCTGGGGGCAGCTCCTGTGTTGAGCCTCTTCCCCCTGGTGGTCAGTATGCATCGTAGCAACTGGTCGTTCCGCCGTTTGGTCAGTTTGCATTTTAGGCTTTTATTATATAGGATTGTATAGAGAAGTGAGAAGAACTGATCCTGGCAACCAAGTGGGTCCTTTTGAATTTTATAGTAGTATAAAAATACTACTATACTACAGACTAAATAATACTATAGACCAGTTCTAATCAGGGCCTGTCATAATTTCATTTCAGAATCACAAATTGACAAGCTAATAAAACGTATTCAAACTGAATACAGATTAGAGAAAGCAATGAAGTAGGGGTGGCAATTGCCATTTACACTGGTTATTAAACTTCAGAAGTTTTCACCTCCCAATGATAATGTTTCATACACCACAGCCCATTAGGTTCTCTTTGTGACATACTTTTGCCCACTTTTATAATAGTTTTGTGATGACCCCCTCTCCCTTGCTTTGGAATGCCTTTGTGATTCCTACATTCATGAACTTAACTTTTATTACACTTTTTCCATGACATTCTTCAATCCCTACTGATGACAGCACATAAACTTCTGTTTTATCAAATGACTGTATCTCCCCACATTGGTGACCTTTCTGCATCTTACATGAGTTCAAGTAGATGGGCTATGCTTAGAAAATACTGCCATTTTGCAAGGAACCATCACTTTTTTAGCCTAGTAGGACGCTTCAGTATGTACTAGTACTAATCACATTTGTTAAACTTTCCTTGATACTGTTTACTACAAATGGGCACATGCCTTGTTTCTATTTCTGTCAGCCACAAGTTTCTTTACAAAGTAGGTATGCAGAAATATTACCCAGCTATCAAAAAGCAGCGGGTATGGCTTAGTGGTCGAGCATCAACCTATAAACCAGGAGGTTGGGGTTTGATTCCCAATTGGGGCATGCGCTTGTAGGCAAGATCCCCAGGAGGAGGTGTGCAGGAGGAAGCCAATCAATGGTTCTCTTCTCTCTCATCATTGATATTTCTCTCTCTCCCTCTCCTTTCCTCTCTGAAATCAATAAAAATATTTTTAAAAAATCAGTGTTTGAATGTCTCTCCATATACAGGGTAGAGCAAAAGTAGGTTTACAGTTGTTCAGATGGAAAATAATACCATAACTAATACATAACAATACAAGAATAAACTGTGTGTTTTGCATACTCACAACTGTCATCCCACTTTCACTTTGCCTTGTATAACCAAAATGGCATTAAGGAGTATAAGCAATATTGGTTATTTTGTTCTAGATCTCTTTTTATCATCTGTGTTCTCCGGTGTTCATCTCATCACCCAATTTACTATCATTTGTGGTGTGAATTAATGTGCTATGTACCTCTATGTCCAGACCAAAAATAAAATGTTAACATTCTTCTGAGATACTGAGAATGAGTGCAATTTAATACCAATAAAGCACCGCTATCATGTTTTTCAGAAACAAATTGACAAAATATCTCTACCTAAGGGACGTGCAGCAGCACATTGATCATGAAAACAGATGTCGAATTTCCTTAAAAAGAATCCCTTAGCGCCTTCACTTATTCTACTGCACAGCTGCTGTAGGGAAGCATAGCAGGAGGATGGGTCAAATTATTGTTTTAAACGCACTTAAATTAAAAAGAAAATGGCTTCAGGAGATAATCTGCCATGCTATCATCATGAAATTTTAGAGACAGCAGTGAGCATAATAATAAGCGCGAGTGCTACTATTTGTAATACTTTAAATTTTTTGTGAGTGTATGTAATACTTCAAACAATAAAAAAGTGTGCATATCCTTAGCATATTAACAGGAACAGTACAGCAGAGTGGGCATTCTGATTCAGAATCTTTACAATGTGAGCGGAAAGCTGTATTCCCAGGATGGCTGTGTTGCTTAGAATGCCTGGCTTCACTGCCCTGCGCACAGGTAGACGTTTCCATGAGAATGTGCTTCTACCTATTCCCTCATTCAGAGACGTTACGGTCCCTCAGAAATGTCCCTGCAAAGGTGTGGGATGCAATTCCAGAAGCAGCAACACCCACCCGTATGGCTGGAAATCCCAAGCCTGGCAATGCTGTTTGCAGTTGTGACATACTTTACAGTTTTCCAGCAAATTCTTACTGCATTCACGGTTTTTATTGGCATTGTGGTAATATAATTTTTCACTATTTCATTCTTACTCTGAAGGCAATGAAAGAGGAGGAAGGTTGGAGTATATGGAACTAAGGAAGAATGACCTTGATTCACTGCCCTTCTGAAACACATTGATCAGCTTTATATGGGCAACTATAGCATATTGAGCTTTAAGCCCTGAAGCAAACTGAAGACACTGGTGTACTATGTAGGAGTGCCTTTGAAACCAAAACAAAAAAATATTATGGTTTTTTTATACATGAAGATACGTATATACTTTATCAATGAATTCAGTGTCCCTTAGATGCCTATGAGCTTATATGCTATGCCTGAAATATTTTTCTACTATGAAATATTTTTCTACTATGAATCTTCTTATCACCATTTATTCCCTATTTCACTAGTTTAATCATTGATGCAAATGATGGACTGCAGTAGGCTCTATGTTTGTGTGTTTGTGAGTGTATGTAGGTATGTGTATATATACACTTGTTTCTGAATATAGAAAATTTCAGGTAAGATATATTTCCAAAACTTTGTCTTCTCCTTACTCTTGTCTGCTGTATAACATATAACTAACTCTAAAAGATGCTGTGTTAGGAAAAGGGAAGATCAACTAATTGTTTCTAAGTTCGGAGATGCTCTTTCATATGAAAGCTTGCAAACATGGGATTTGTCAAACCAGTAACCAGAGCATCCAAGAGTTGAAGCCAGCGGGTACTTCCTCTCGGCCCTTCTGAGGGGCATCAGGGCAATCTAGGGGCTGCTCGTTCTATTTACCAAGGGTTTAAGCATTTCAGAGTAGAGCAACCTTTAAAAACACTGAATAAATGAGAATAATTTTATGCGTAATTTAACTCCCCTCCTAGAAATATCTGTCTTTATCTGAAGAGATTAATTGCGAGAAGAATCTGCAGGTCCCAGTACTTCTGGGAAACACCTCATGCGATAAGATTTATTGGATGAAAACACTACCCAAAGAATTATGTTTTCAACTATTAAGGAAAACACTGCCTGTTAAAAGTAATTAAAATAATTTCAAGATTCCAAAACACTGTCATGGATATGAATGGAGCAATGTATGTAAATGGGAGACATTCTCTCATCACACATGTTCAAGACAGTTTTGGAGATTGTTAAAATAATGAAGAGATAGATAAATTTAAAAGGATATTACTGATTTTTTTAATAGGGATGAATAGATACAGTTTGAAAAGTAACCGATTGCTTGATACATGCCATGAGGATAGACATGTCATCCTTATTGACATGTCACCCATGAGTATCATATAAGAAAAAAAGCATACCACAATTGTTGATTGGTGAGAAGATAAAATGGTTAACACCTAGACAAACTGTGAGAATAGAAACATGTACAGATTTTGATTTAGGCAAAGGAACTGGCATGCATCAATAAATCATTATGAGCATAATTAGGTACAGGGTTATGGACCACCTACAGTGTTGAGGGCTAAGATAGGGTATAAAATTGACTGCTTTATGCATTTCTGTATTATTCAGAAACATGTGTATATTATTTAGTAAACTTGTTTAGTTTCTATTATGTGCCAGTAACTGTGGTTGGGGGGTGAGGGGAGAAAGGTTGTAAGAGTTTCCTCCATTGATATGTATTTATAAATATTTACTGCATTCTACACATATCTATTGTGTGCTTACTGTTAGGTGAGAGGCGTTCCCAAGGAATACAGAAATGAGAAAAATAGACAAACCTTGTAGGTTCTACATCCTAATGGATCTGAGAGAGATGGTCTTTTAAAATAAAAGATTGGAACAAAGACAAAAAGAACAGAATGGACAGAAATAACAGTATAATTGAATTATCATACATGTGAGTTTGAGTTCCATTAAGCTTCTATTAGCAACTATTAAATAATATTGAGGACTATTTAAGTACTAATTTAATTTTCCTGAGGTAATACAGAGTCATGAAAAGTCTAAAACCCATCCTAGAAATAGGATCAAATTAGGCTTTCATAAAGAGAGATTATTGTGAATTGAGTAACACCTAAAATTTTGCTTATACTCTACAAGCATAATATAAAAACTATAAGTAGTTTTTAATGGTTGATGTCTGGAAAAGCATCTAGTTCTCTTAGTCCATCATCAACCAAAGAAGCAGGACCAGAGGATTTAGGAACCCAACCCCTCAGTATGTGTCCTTAATCCCAACTGGTATCTGTATAATCCTG
>NW_006283760.1:242418-247861 GCF_000327345.1 Myotis davidii | reverse complement strand
CTATACCAGGAAAAAAAAAGGGGGGTGGGTGGGGGTGGGGGAGAACATTGCTGAGAAATTCCCAACAGATGCCAGATCAGTTTAGTATGGCTATGACCTTATTTTTATTGTCTTGGGTCGCTTTAAACTGAAGTCAAGTATAGTTTTCTGCTGTGTATTCTCCACACCTCCACACACTGATTCTGCAGAGCCAAAGAGCTTTCTCTCTTCCAGGAAAAGGCAGGTTCTGGTTTTAGCTAATATGTGCTTTTTTTACTTCATTAATTTGTTTTTAAATTTTGATCCCATTGATCTTCAGAACTGAGATTTATTAAAAACCATAAAGGAAGACTATGTAGACTGTTCCAACACTTTAACCTCCAGACACCTACATGTCACTCTATATATTTTATATTAAGCATGGTGTTTCTGCATTATTGCTGTAATATTTCCATAATGGGGTAGAGGCTGTCAAGGTCAGACTAGCTTCATAAGGGAGATGTGTAAAGAGAAAGTGTTAGATCTGAAAAGTGCAATTATAGCTGCTCTAAGGACTCTTTTTATTGAAGTGATGGACCAAATTATACCACATGGAACTCTGAGGTTCCAGAAAACACCATGTGGCCGTTGTGCTCGGAGATGAAAAGTGGGTTTTGTTTCTGTTTCCTTTTCTATTTTGGCACATAAACAACTTGGCGCCTTTCATTCCCAGTATAGCTTCGTGAAAGTGTTGTTTCTACAGAAGATTGATTTAAACGACTTTAAATTGGATTTTTCGTCCGTGTAACAGTCACAGTATTTGCAGCATGCCTGGTGGTCTGCAGGAGGAGCACTGGGCCACACAGATGCCGGCGGGCTCAGCCTCCTGCAGTGTGCACCTCAGACATTCCGGGTCTTGCTCTGGAAGGTCATGGCGAGTGACTAGGAGCATCACTTGGTGCTTACGCTTGCTCTTCTTCCCCAACAGGAAGGGTATAGGCTGTTTCACCTAAGCAGCCCTTTCCCACATCCAGCTGTTCAAACAACAGCCAAGTTTCAGATCACAAGATAAGTCTTTCTTTCTCATCTTAGAACTCTGTTTATAAAAAGGAACAAACTCACAAATAAACAAGAAAGAAGCCAGAACTCTTCACAATGGACATTCAGTTGTAACCCCACAGCCCTTAGCATGCGCATGGCGTTCACAGTTGACTAGAAGTCTCTGTTATCTAAGTCCTCTTCTGCTCCTCCCACTATCCTGGGGAAGTAGAGTTTACTATTATCTTTATACTTTGCATCTGAAAACTCTGAAGTGCAAAAGATATCACACAGCTGATGGCTATCCAGTCAATGGGTGTTAGATGCAGGATCCAAACCAAGACACCCTCATGTTAGACTCTATAATCTTTCCTCTGCACTTAAACTTCTTACAAAGTTCTTTCCCACATCCGTACAGTACTAGGATCCCCCAAAAGACCCCAGTGAGTTAGAGCCTGCAAGAGCTATGCAACCCTAGAGAAGACGTAAACATTCACCATGTATTTTTTCTTTTTCAAAGTAACGTGAATACAAATGTAAATATTGCTTTTATTAAACTTCATCCTTTCTTATAAAGTATGTAGATGTTTATATTTTATTTCTGTATAAGTAATTGTTATATTAATAATGTCAAAGGAAAGAACTTTGGCTTATATTTTTATTTTTATGCACTAGACATAATAAAGCCTTTTAAATGGGCTTTTTCATTAAATCCTTTATTGAAATTATTTTGAAATCCAAAAATTAGGTCATATTATAGTTTAATTGTTAGTCCCTTGCCATAATTCATTAAGTCAGTCCAAATACCTTGATCCATCAAAATGCTGTTTCAATGATATCTTTGGGCCACAAAATGATTGTTCATTTTTTTTCATCATTTATCCAACAATAATATTGCAGTGTTTTCGCATGCAATTAAATATGTCTGTGAGTCATTAAATGTCATCTAAAAATAAAATAGCCTGAAAATTGTTTATTTGACAGTAATATAAACATGAAGCATGAATGTTCTCAGGTTTTCTGAGAGGCAAAGCCTTTCCTGGAAACATATGTATTTTTCCACTAGGGATATTTAATTCTTAACCAAATACAAAGCTAATTACTGTGTTCAAATAGCATTCAGAGGCTTCTGTTTTGACAGAGTATTTCAAGTATTCTTAACTGGAAGATTATTCTAGATAATCAACAGTTTCTTTGAACAATCCCATCTCCAATTTAGAATAATCATTGATTTATTCCAAAAAGAATTTCAAGTGATAACCATTATTAATTTGAACACTAAGAATCTGAAGTAAGGCTAACACAAGGCCAAACACAACGCTAGTATTGGCACAAGAACCAAAATAGTCAAGATTTCTGAACTCTCAAAATTGTGGGGATTTCAAAAAAAATGTGTCTTTATTTTTTGTTTCTGGGTGTGTTTTTTGTTTGTTTGTTTGGGGGGGGCGGTGTTGAAAACCAAGGTTCTCCCTATGGTAGAATGGGCCAGAGACACCAATATTCTTCCCAGACATTTTCTGTATAACCGTGGCTTATTGGTCAATTATATCCCCCTTAAAAGAACTTGGTAACAATTGGGTAGAACATTTAAGACATTTAAGTAGTTTTAATTTACATATAATACAAGGAAAGGTGTGTTTTCACCATATTAACTTGACTTCAGACATCAGTTCTGCCATATTTAGCTGTTTGATTGCAAGCAAACCATTTCAACTCTCTTGCACTATATTTATTCTTCCTTAAGATAAAGAATATAAAAAAATATAGCTTATATATTTCATAGAGTTCTTAGATGATCAGATAAGATAGTGTGTCCAAAGCATCCAGTAGTTCCTAGCATACAATTCATGCACAAGTAGTAGCTATGATTTTGCATATACTCTTTTTAAAATATATATATATATATAAAATTGATTTTTTTACAGAGAGGAAGGAAAAGGGATAGAGAGTTTGAAACATCGATGAGAAAGAAACATTGATCAGCTGCCTCCTGCACACCCCCTCCTGGGGATGTGCCCGCAACCAAGGTACATGCCCTTGACTGGAATCGAATCTGGGACGAATCAGTCTGCAGGCTGACACCCTATCCACTGAGCCAAACCAATAGGGTTTGCATATACTTCTTACATGGATGTGGCTATGTAAATGGATCAATTGTTTATAATTTTCTAGTTTATTAAAAGTTAGATGAATATTATATCCCTTTAATATTCTTTTATTTTTTAATCATTATGTGTAAATGGATCTGCATACTGGATATGCAGTAAAGTTTCTACCACCTAAAAAAGTATAGTAGGACTCCTAAAAGATTACTGCTTCTGCATATTCTCTTATTTCCTTGAACACCTTTGAAAATTCTGGGAAAAAGTGGATATTTTAGAACAGAAGAGTCTCCTCAAAGCTCATTCCCTAAAACAAAAAAAGGATTGAACTAAAAAAACTCAGGGGAATTTTTCAAAGAATTGAGTCTCTTATGCCTCTACTTTCTTCAGTTTTCTAGGAAAATCATTCTCACCTAAAACTTGCTACCACTAAGATTTAATAGGCGTAATGCATCTAACAGTTTTTCTCAGAAAATGAACACAAGGAAAATGAAAGAGAGTGATTGGCAGGAAGGTAAATACAAGAGGGCAGAGAATAGACTGTGAAAGTACACGTGTGGATAGCTATATGACACTAAAAGCTATTAAAGGTGACAGTAGCTTCATCAATTGTCTACACTGTCTTTTATGCAAAACACGCTCCAGCTAGCCCTGCAGTGACCTCTCCTCATACGAAACAGCTTGGGGTTCGAATGCCTCTTGCATTGGCTTGAAATTTTATTCATTTTTGTGCTGACAATGACAACATTATCTAATAACGTAAAGATTTTAGACTCTTCCTGTGTGATAGGTCATTTCTATGAAGTTCTCACTACTCTAGACAACTGAATGTGTGAATTGGGGACAAGAGGTGAAGTAATAGAGGAGGAGCTTCAACACGTTTCTGGAAGCAACTTTTTGGGTCTCTGTTAAGTGAAAAGAGAATCAGTAACAGTCATTTAAGGAGTGAAGAACATCATAGTACTTTCTGGATCATAGGCCATCCAGTCTGAGAAATCCTACAGAGGAAAAAGAACATGCAATTGAAATGCTTTCTATGGTGCATTCTCCCTCCTCCACCTATTTTATATTTTTATTCAAAGTGTTTGATTATAAATCCTGGCCTTCCTGTTCGTAATGTGAAGTTAAGGTACCCGTGGAGTTCTGCTAGATATTGGATTTCCCGTCCTCCTGACCTTGCAATTGTGTTTTGACTACTGGTGCCGCTAGATCTTGTCTGTTTCTATGAGATGGTAAGTGCCAATTCTTGTTCACAGTAATTCTATAATCCCACATAGACTTGAGAACTCAGCCTTCATAGTTGTATAAAGCTTTGATGTATACATAATCTCAGAGCTAAAAATTGACCAAAATTATTGCAGACTTTCAGACCTATGTACATACTCCCAGTATTAAGAGGGGAAGAATTCACCTGGTGATAAGTAAGGGGTATCCCACAGTTGTTGCTGTCTAACTATGGAAATAGCCCAGCCGATACGGCTCAGTGGTTGAGCGTCGACCTATGAACCAGGAGGTCATGGTTTGATTCCCAATCAGGGCACATGCCTGGGTTGCTAGCTTGATCCCCAGGTGGAGGCAGGCCGTGCAGGAGGCAGCCAATTAATGATTTTCATTCTTGATGTTTCTATCTCTCTTCTGAAAGCAATACAAATAATTAAGTAAAGATAGAAATAAAAGTTGTTTTAGGAGTTTTCTGGCTCCTTATCATGCAGTCTTTTAATCTTGAACTGAACAACAACAAATACAGTTGATATAGAAAGATATCTTTTAGAAACTCATGAACAACACAGCATAGGAAATATAACCAATAATGTTGTAAGAACCAGGTATGGTGCCAGATGGGTACTGGAAATATCAGGAAGAATGCTTTGTAAACTATATAAGTGTCTAGCCATGATGTTCTCACTCTGAAACTAATGCAGAATAACATTGACTGTAAATTGTAATTGAAAACAGTTTTAAAAATGGGAAAAAAGAACCTTGTTAATAAAATATCTTTTGAGTCCATTTGTAATTAAAACTGCTTTTTACGTCTTTCATGGAAATGAGAATTATTAAATTCACATCAGTGAATAAAGTAAAAGCAATGGAAGACACCCTTAGTAAGAGTTCACTTCATGGGAAGTACCTGGGATAGTAAATATCATTTCAGCCAATAGGGGGCTGACTCTGAGGCAAGCATGGAAGACCGTGTTTCTCATTGTTTGAAATATGCATAAAAGGTGCTGGACATGTACAGTAGCCAAAAGAAAGAAGAGCTGACAAGAGAATGACCGAGCCTCTGTGTGAATGCATCACCCAGGAGGCTTGCAGAAGGCTGGAGAAACAGTGAGATCAGTTGAATT
>NW_006283760.1:236651-242396 GCF_000327345.1 Myotis davidii | reverse complement strand
TGAGAGAAGGCCCAGTTAATGGAGGAGAAGCAGAAAAAGATGAATAACAAATGCGGTGCATGTGCTAAGGGAGGAAACATCTCTCCATTGTGTTAGTAAAATGGGGTTCCGTTAAACTGGGGGGCCTAGGACTTGGTCTCGCAGTGATGAATGGCAGCTCTCAGTGGGTGCATTTAGTTTCCAAGATTAAACTCACCTCTGCTTCTTGGGGAGCGAGAATGGAACAACTGAGCTTCTGCAGTGTTTTCAGCCTTCCTTCTCCTTTTAGGGCAGCGGTTCTCAACCTTATGGCCCTTTAAATACAGTTCCTCATGTTGTGACCCAACCATAAAATTATTTTCATTGCTACTTCGTAACTGTAATGTTGCTGCTGTTATGAATCATCATGTAAATATCTGATATGCAGGATGGTCTTAGGCGACCCCTGTGAAAGGGTCGTTCGACCACAAAAGAGGTCACGACCCACAGGCTGAGAACTGCTGTTTTAGGGCAACTTTCTCTAAAATACTTAATGAAAATAAACAAATCATGTGAACAAACACACTCACCGACGTTGGATTTATGGCATAAAATCTAACATAGAACAGCTCATGTGCGCTGCTACTTAGGAAAGTTAGTCCATGGTCCCAATGACAGCAGCTGGGTACACTATCTCTGTTATGACACAGAGACAGGATGCTATGTTCCCAAACAAATAATGCAAATTAAGTCAATATAATTAATTGAATATGATAGTGAAAAAGAAATGTTGAGCAATTAGCCTCACAAATCATAATAAATCCTCTAGGATTTATTCAGTTCCAGAGCCATTGGGAAGAAATATATCATGACTCCTGGTCATGTATGAAACAGCAGACAAAAGAGATGAGAAGCACAGGAAACACTCCATACCTCTACCATAGGCTCTTTTCTTACTTTTAACATCAGGGAGTTCAAGTGGAATTTATGTAAATTCACCTTTAATCTTACTGTGATCAGACAAGAAATATAAGAAAGTAAAATCAATAACAAGGGAAATAAGCAAATCAAGAATGACTCTTGTAGAGTTTGGGCTTGGCTGCTGTTGTGTTTTTTTAAAAAAATATATTTTACTGATTTTTTACAGAGTGGAAGGGGAAGGGATAGAGAGTTAGAAACATGGATGAGAGAGAAACATCGATCAGCTGCCTCCTGCACACCTCCTACTGGGGATGTGCCTGCAACCAAGGTACATGCCCTTGACCGGAATCGACCCGGGGACCCCTCAGTCCGCAGGCCTATGCTCTATCCAGCGAGCCAAACAAGTTAGGGCTGGGCTTGGCTGTTTTATGGAACTTGTGCTAGTCAAGAAGAGGGGAAACCAGAGAGACATTACCCGTTTGGGTAAGGTGAAATAGTTCAGTTTCAGACATGTTGATCTGAAGTATAAGCAGGCAATTACAGTGCAGAGACCCAATAAATAATTGAACATGGAAACCTGAAGCTCAGAAAAGAAGCCTGGACTAAAGATACATATTTGAAAGTCATCAGTATATACGTCCTAGTTAAAACCATGGGAAAAGATAAGATGGATCAGAAAGAGGACACAGAATAGGGGGTGAGAAGCAGTTTGATGGTGAAACATTGGGGCGCTCTAATATTTGGGGAGATTGGAAATGGAGAATCCACAGAGAAGGTTAAGAAAGAACCCTAAGTGAAGAAAAAGAGAAAACCAAAGAATTTTTTCATAAAGACAAGCAGAAAAAAAAGGGGGTGGGGGAGTGTTTGGTAACCAGAGTCAATGTCATAAAAGCTTAAATTAGACGAGAATAGAAAATATGGCAATTTTATTTCACAGCTTTAAGTAGTTTTATCTGGGTATAAAATATCTAATGATGATGATGAAATCCAAATTTCAAGTAGTAATAGGAGGTTTAAGACATTCTGAAAGTCTGTTTTTCTTCAATAAACCTGCATATAGAAAATAGAAAAAAAAAAAGGTAGTGTAGGACTTAGAGGGCAGTATGGGCCCTAGAGGGTAATTTTAGAGAATAGATTCACAAAAACAGATACTTTTTAGAACAAATTACTTAGGAAAAATAGATAAAATATTATTCAGAACCATGGCTGGGAATTAACCTATAAAGGCAAAGGAAACATCTCTCCCACTCATAAAAGGGTTAAGAATGACGCTATGTATACCCTGAAACACGTATTGTGGGGAACAAGGTGTGGGGCACCCATGTGTATTCATACCCGATAGCCTAAAAGTTCTCTGTAGAAAAGGAGACATGATACTTTGGCAATTGAGAAAATGGAGGGAGTTAGGTAAGATGATTGAGAATAATAATGACTTTTATTATTATTGAAAGAGGTATTATAAGAATTGACAAGAAGGTGAGCGAGAACAAGTAAAACATTTCCTTATAGAATTAGGTGTCCAGCGAGTATGAAGAAAACAAATGTATAGAATCACCAATCTGCAAAGATTGTGATTTTTCTCCAGAAAATCCTAACAAGAGGAGGTAGATGCTTTGATTAAGCGAATGAGAAGAATTTATTATGGTACTTAGGCCAAAATTCATATAAACAAGGCAGGAAAACAAACAAACAAATAAGACTAGCAAGTTGCAAATACAATGTTGGTATGATTCACCTCTGAGTCTGGGATTCATAGGAAACAAACTGAAGCAATGCGAATGGGAGAAAAGTGATGGAGGAATTCAATATCCAAAGACATGATAAAGATACGGTGCCACATATTGAAAATAATGAAATGAGAAGCTGGGATGAAGTCTATCACATGAGAGGTAATAAAAACATAGGTGATGATAAGATCCAGCCGTGGCCAGGGAATGGCTGTCTAAAGTAGGATGGGTGTTGAGAGAACTGGAGTCCACGAAGTTAAGGATGCCTGGGAAGCAGGTATCCTGTGGGCTAGCCATATATTCTTTGAAGTCATGATGGAGGCTTCCAGGATTTGAAATAAAAGAAATGTAACCCATGAATCCAAGGTTCCCAGCAAATGAGAGTATCAAAAGATGATAGAGGCAAACACTTAAAGATAGGAGAGTGTTTGTGAGCACGAAACCGCAATACTCAGAAAGTAGCAATGATCATTTATAAAGAGCAGACTCCAACTACGACAACATGGTCCATGGAGGGGGAATAAATGAAAGATATCCTCTGCAGAGAGACTGGCAGGCACGGGGGAGATTCAGACTGCAACTCAGTCCAAACGTCGGGGGGAAAAAAATGTTTGGCTGAGAATTGAAGCATGTTTAAAGAGTTGTACAGACATGGAAAAGTAATCAGTGGGGAGGAAAGGCGAAGTAGAGTAGGGATGACATCATAGAAGAGGAAAGTTGATCCAGGAGCCTTCCTTGTACATGTAGCTGTGAATGGCAAATCACAAAGTACAGAGCAGACCATAGGGCTGGGAAAAGTAGCAAAGTCTAAACAGTGAGATTTGGTGGACTCTGTTTGCAAGTCTCTTCTTCAGCCTAAGGACACTGGGGAGAAATTAAAAATTTAGGACAACAGAGTGGCATACCCTGACTTGGGGTTTAAAACATTCTGACATTAGGGCGAATAGATTGGGGGCAAGAGATGCTTGTGGTAGAGAGAATATTTTCAGAGGCCATTGTAGAAAACCAAAAGGAAGATGATTGTGGACAGATTTAGAGTCACTGAGTGGGATAGAGAAAAGTGGGTCAATGTAAGAGGCACTTCAGGATGATTGTTGAACCAGACTGTCATTTCAAACTCACTAGTTCTCAGATGACATACGAAAAATACTGATATAAGTGGCACTGAAGCTAAGTTTTGTTAAAAGTATGTATGTAGTTTTTATATATGCACTAGAGGCCCAGTGCATGAAATTCCTGCACGGATAGGGTCCCTAGGCCTGGCTGGCGATCGGGGCTTATTGGGGCCTCTAGCTGCCAGCCGGGGCCTCCCTTCCTCAGCTGCTGGCTGCCAGCCAGGGCCTCCCTTAATTCTGCGCCACCCCCTGGTGGTCAGTACACATCATAGCGAGCGATTGAACTCCCAGTCGAACTCCCACAGGGATACTTTGCATATTAGCCTTTTATATGTATAGATTTCCATGATCAGCTACCTAAACTATCTTCTGTCACAGAGTCTGAAAACCTAAAAACTGAAGTATTTCCCAGAACCCTTTGCTGACAGGGCCCTACTTTATGTTGCAACAATGAAAATAATGTTTTGAGATCCAAAAATCAGAAGAGAAGAATATATTCCCTCCTTTAGAGCAGTGATTTTCAACCTTTTTATCTGTGGCACACATAAAGTAATTACTAAAATTCTGTGCTGACCTGTCAAAATAAAAAGATGTAATTTTGATTTATTCACACCGGACAGCTATTATTGTGTTGGCTGTTTTTTGTTTTTTTAAATTTTACAATCTAAGGAGAAAGGAGTCAGTTCTGGTGGCACCCCATTTGAAAACCGCTGCTTCAGAGGCTTCCAGGAAGTAGGTTAACCCACTACATATATGAAGCTTTCATCAGTTTCCTGAAAAACTTCGTTGGTTCTCGAACTTGAGTGATTTTCTTTAACTCTTGAACATCCTAGCGGCATAAAGTCCAGCAGTGCTCCTTCCTGGCCTGTTGTGGGGCAGTTGTTCAAATGTTAGCTTCTTTTTCTCTCTGAGCTACCTGGAGTGATTTCTGTGTTTCAGACCAAACCTTTGACTAGTGCAGAATCTTGTAACATAAATGGCTCACAGTGGTAGTACCCGCATCTGAGGTTCTTGAGAATGGAAATCAAAAGAGTTCACCACAAAAAATAATGCTCAGTCGAAATGTGTATTATAGCTTAGAAACAGCATCAAAGGGAGAAAGAAAATGCTACTCCCGGAACAGCAGCCAGAATTAGTTTTAAAGAAGCTGAGGCAAGAAAGATATTGTGTAGGTGTGAAGTCTAAGTATGTAGAGGTAGAGACTTTTTGGTGCTTGCCCAGTACAAGAATATGTTTCTTCATGGGTCACGTGTCTCATTAGCATGTTAAATCTCCAACCAGGCGTGTGTTTTTTACTATTAAAATGAGGGTAGGATCACACAGCGTTGCTCTGGGGCTGGCTAAACTATACATTCGTGTGGGATCAGGTCAGGAAAGCCTTTTTGTGGGGTAAAGCGGTACCTTGCAGTTGCTGGTGCTGCTCTGTCTGGCTGCTAGTTGGGTGCAGGGTTTGAGGGGCCACCAATGGGAGTTCCAATCTTAACAGGAGAGTCTCAACCTGTCTCAATGGGAAACTGGAATTGGTTATCGGATGGATTCAGTTGTTTGGAAAACAAGAATGACACTGTTGCTAAGGTAACTGAAATACTAGCAGACTCCGAATGCCTGTAGTTGTCTGGAAAGAAATGTTCCTTCAAACTATGGCTCTGGGAGACTGGGATGATTATTGCAATAGAACTTAGCAGTGAAGAGAAGGCCTAAAAGAAATGAGAAGGCTACTTCTGGCTAGGCGATCATCTTACACCAATAATTTAAAAATGCAGGGCTTTAAATTTGGGGCTCAAGGCAAGACCAAAAAAAAGCAAAAAAAACACAAAAAACAAAAAAACCCAAAAACCCCAACAAGGTTATATTACTGCTTTTAAAGAATCTCTGATGCTCTGGAACCTGGGCGTTGATGTGGAATATAAGACCAACGTTAATCATTCAGGCCCAAAATTATAGTTAGTTGTTTACAGCGTCATTCACAGACCATAGGCCACTTATATGAAACTCAAAGCCTTAAATGGGGGGGGGGGGGGGGG
>NW_006283760.1:206837-236634 GCF_000327345.1 Myotis davidii | reverse complement strand
GGACACAGAAATTTGGAATGGTGCTTTTGGGGAATTCTTGTGCTGATGAACACAAGGACCTCTGAGTTTCACCGTCTTCTCTGCCAGTGGAGAGTGCCTTCGCATCTTAGATCAGTTTCCTCTTGTTGCAAGACCCTATGTTGAGACAATTAGCTTCTTTCAGAGGATTACTGATTCTCCTCCAGACATATGCCCACCAAATTTCAGTTCCTACATTCTCATAATAAAGGTCAAATCCCCGTTTATTCTGAAGAAATAATTTTGCTTCTCTGGAAGAAGAGAACTTATAAACCAAAATAATTGTAATCATTTCTTTCATTTTGATCAAAGAAAAATTGGACAGTAGGTGTAAGAATGGATTTTTGAGGTTAAATACCAAGAAATAAACAATAAAATGCAGGCGTTTTGATCAACAAGCTATGTCTCTGGTCCACCATGTTAAAGTTTCTCATGCTGTTTGGATCAGGAGAGGAGATGTAGCAAATATCCACTGAGTAAGAAACATGCTTGTCCTTATAAAGAGGACCTGCCACCTTGATGAAGTCACTAGTCATCTAAGGATTATCCAAAATGGAAGGCGAGTTACAGTACTTTACTCTGCATAGCACTAAAAATGTGATAAGACTTGTTGGGCCTCTTGGAACTCTATAAAGAGTACACTATTTGAGCATGCACCTCCTTATCGTTTCCCGAGGCTTGGAGTGAGGATGTGAGTAAGCAAACGCTCTGCAGGTGGTAGAGACTTGATCCAAGATGCTGAGCCCATTAGACCTTGGTACCTGGGAGATTCAAAGATGCTCCAGGTTTCTGTCACCACCCAGGATGCAGTGTGCGGTCACCATTCATTTGAAGCAAAGCATTGCCTCCTTCCACAAGTAACTATTTTAATTGAGAACAAACTCTTGGATTTCTATTATATTTGTACATATTAACTAATTTAACATTTCATTCTCTTCTTCCCACATTTTTATATGTATAGTATTTTTATTTAGATACCTAATATTTTTTTACATTATAGATATGAAGGTCGTTTGTGACAAAAATACAGTAATTATTATGCAGAGGTGGATACAGAAACTCACAAGAATCTGTGTTCTTTTTTTTACTTTAGGGGGGTACAGCTTCATATGCGTAAGACTGTTAGACCAGGGAAGAAAGAATATGACAAAACTTCTACCATCTTGTTAGAGGAGTACATGCTCTGCCTTTATTGTTTTCTTAGAGTTTAAACATAAATACATGGAAGTGTTTCCCAGATACCAGAAATTTAAGGGGGAGAAATGAATCACATATTTTTTTGTTGGTATTTATCGCTATCTCCATTGTTCTAAATTCTCTCTCAAAACACAGGCTTCAGAACCCTAAAAAACTACACTTCCTGGGTTTTGTCAGTAGAATTCCAGCTGAGGTTTGGATAATAGGCGTTTGTATGAAATTCAGTAAGTAGAAAGCAGAAGTCATTTTTCTTCTGCAGGAGTGACTGATATGTTGGTAACCAGGCCATGGATGTACCTTGCAGAGGTACCTGTCTATCTTTAAACCACTCCCCCAGTTCAGCAGACAGCTGAATTCATAGACAGTTTGCACTTGATATGATTTCCCCAAAGCAGGCAGCGGTTCCTTCTGACCTTCACTCATCCAGTGCCTCCAGTGGTTTTGTAAGAATCTTATTCCCTATTTTATATCCCGTCTCCCAAATTATCTAGATTCCTGACTAAATTGTGACTTATATAATACTAGAGGCCCGGTGCACGAAATTTGTGCATGAGTAGGGTCCCCTCGGCCTGACCTGCGATCAGGGCCAATCTTCCCCAGCTGCTGGTAGCCAGCCCCACCCCGGGCTGCCACTGGTTGCCCTCTGTGTGTGAGGTGACCAGTGGGGCAATGGGGGCCCTGGCACTGCCTATGTCCACCGCCACCCACACCTGGTACCCAGTTCCCCATTGGGCGATTGGAGCCTGCTGTCCGGGGGGTAGGGACCAAGAGGTTGGCCAGCAGGAGCTGCATTGAGCGTCTGCCCCCTGGTGGTCAGTGCACATCATAGCCAACCGGTCATTCTGCCATTTTTTGGGAATAAAATGGGCTGACCAGCAGACCCTGAGCAACAGATGGATGGATTACTCTGACACAACATTTGCTGAAAGAGAGGGCTAAGGGACTGCCTGGCTATAGGAACCAGAAAACCTCAATGGCCTGCCTTGTTATGCTTTTACTGTAGCAGCAGTTTGAGATAAAGTTTATCTTTTAGATATAAGAGGGTAAGTAATATTGGGAGGACACATGTTTACAGTGTCCTTTAAGCAAGGACACCCAAAGATAAAGCATAAGGATTCCAGTAAACACCCAAGGGTCTGCACGTGCACAGACTTGTTTGAAAAGGTCAAGGAATAATTAGGGGGGGCTACCTTCGACACTCCCCTAAGCCTCCCCTAAGTCGCAATTCTAATAAACGGGGCAGGCAGCCTTCCACACACTTCCCTTTTCTCAGAATGTCCTCCTTACAAACTTTCCAACCAAGCCTCATGCTTCCCCACAGATTTATAATATTTTTCTACCATTGCAATCCTGATTTAAACAGATGTGCCTTGTCATGTGGTGATTTCCTCATGATAAATCTGCCATAATTAAAAGAAAAAGGAAGACGATTCATGTAGCATTCTTTCTGGGAAGACCCTTATTAAAGGAATTCTACTAATATCACTGTTGGCAAATAAGAGGTTTCTGAAAAAGTTTTCTAAATCGGGTTCCCAGCTGTTTCCATGTTACCACAGCCACTGCAAGATGCCAGGGACTGCAGTTCTCTGGCTTCTTATTCTCTTCGCATGGTCCTCGTGGGCAGACTGGCTGAGTCAACCAGCTGAACATGGCTGGTGAGGAAACTAATAATTATACTAAATGTCCTCACAGTATATTCATGGCTACTAATATCAAGGGGGCCCTTGGTGTCGCTGAACTTTTATTTCGCATTTCTTTAATCTATCTACTCTTCTCATTGGCATTGCACAGCTTTTCCTCTAAAATTTTTGATAAAATATTATTCATTATAGAAAGCTTAGATTCTATTTGACTTAATTTTTTAGACTAAATGTAAGGAGAATTCCCACCAGCTCCGATCATATCTATCCCCCTGATGCTTGGAATAACTTATTTCTGCTGCCCCGATCCCATTTATGAATAAGTTGTCCATATTCCTAAGGCAGCCTCCACAATTTCAGTCCTAAACATTATATCTCTTGGGCTTTTTAATGACTGGAGCCCAGTAACTTTCTACAAATCCATTTATCCTTTCCAATTAGGTCATTCTTAAGAATATACAAACATGCTCTTTTTCCTTCCATGTTCAGAAAGTGCCACAAACCGGCTGGCCCAAATAACAGGAATTAATTTTATAAAAGTTCTTCAAGCTAGTTCTTCTCAGGATTATATTTATGGCCTTCAAACATTTTCCTAACATGCTCATGTACGTGTTTACGTGTTTACATGCATGTGGATGTGGCTATGCCTATGCCAGCATGCCTATGTGCAACTATGGATTTGGAACTCTAACAATTTCAGACAAATTTAGAATATGTTCACATGCAGTTCTGGAGTCATTTTATCTTTCCAAGGCACATGTAATTTTATTTTGATTTCTTATTGGTCCATTCATTTCAAAATGTTTAAAAATTTCCATGTAGTTATGTTATTCTATAATGTTCTTATTAACTGGTTTTACTGCAGATTTAGAGATGTGGTCTATGTAGCTTCATAGGTATATTCTTTGTGTCAATCTTGTCTACTATATTAGCCAAACACGCTTGTTACCCATAGTGATCAAAGTCCAGTGTTAAGATATGTGAACCCTGATTCTCCATCAGATGTTAATTTCTACTTGACTCACAAGTTAGTGGCTAGAAGAGACACTATAGGCAAATGAGTCCTACTTATTTTGAACTCATATCTGTCATCTCCCACGTGGAACGTTGTCCTGTTATTGATGTTACTGACAAAAAGTCCTTTTTACTTACTAGAAAAAACCCTAAGATCTCTCTTTCATGCTCATTATATTCTGGGTCTTCATCTTGGATTAATTTTACCCTTAACACATGGAGAAAGGGACTGGAAGAATCAAAACAAATTTCAAAACAAATAGAAACCTCTTCTCAATTAAAAGGAAGGAAGGAAGAGATGGATGGATGGAGAGAGAGAGGGAGAGAGAGAGAAAGAGAGAGAGAGAGAGAGAGAGAGAGAGAGAGAGAGAGAGAGAGAGATTGATTTTCCCCCTTTACTACACAACTAAAGATCAAAGGGGGGAGAGGCAAAGCCAGCCAAAGAGATGGAACAAAATAGAAATAAGAGATTGTGACTTAAGGGTTCTACATGTGAAAAAAAGTTCCCGTTAAGTTTTTTTCTGGTGAAGAGTACATCATAAGGGCCATGGTCCAGCAGTTTGAGTCAGAAATCCCCAGGCACAAACATGGAGTGATGGTCTTAATGGTGACCATGGAGGACAGAAACCTTTGAACTTCTATATGCTTCATTGTGATAGGAAAATTCCCCCAGTTGAATTCCTTTTCTCTTCTCTTTCTTGCTGAATGTCTATTTTAGAGTGGCGTTTCTTCATTATTCAGAGAGGGCACTTCCAGTCCCCCTGCGAAGGCTGCCAGGTGGTTTTATGTATTAACACCTTCTGGAGAGTACATGTTTGTTGAACATTTCCACTTGGGGAAGAGCAACTACTCTGTGAGCTTATGCTGTTATGACGCTATTCTTGGGACGGAGCCCAGGAGTGGTGGGTGTCTGCTTTCTGTTCCCACCGGTGCTGGGCGAGGTCCCCGCTCCTCGGGCTCCTGCATGTGGGAGACATCACTCCCAGACAGAGCCCTGCGCTCGGCTGGATTCCTGCTTCATATGTCCACTACCGCCCTGGGCTATAGCACAATCTCCTCCACTTACAGCACAAGAAGTAACCAATTATGCCTGCGAGACTAGGGAGAGGATTTCCAGAACAGATGGCATTGGAGTGGCATTTTAAAGGATGGCTTGCAACCTGCTCCGTGGAGATGGGCAAAGAAAGGATTTTCAGCTTATAGGAAAAACATCTGCAAAAGCGGGGTTCCAAATTAGATTTTTTTTTTCATATTCAAAGGCACATATACAATGGTGTCTCTGGAATGTTCAGTTCCTATGACTTTCCAAAGAAGAGTTTATATGCAAAGAGTTTTCATTTTTTAGTAGGTTGGTGTCAAAATAAGATTCCATGATTGTATTGTTTTAGGATAATAATCAGGATGCCCTAATTATTGGATTAATCACCAAGCTTCCTGCTATTGTTCTGTGTGTCCCCAGGATCATCAGAACTCACTCAGACTGATCATAACACTCACCCCCCTCGACAGAAATTGTTTTAGAAGCAGTTTTAGCTCCTTTGAGGAGGGTCAAGTCCCCAACTGATTCAGTAAAGAAAATAAACAATAAGCTCCCTGAATATTCTATTTCTGGCTAAATGCCCATTCACACTTTGGGGCGCAATTCTCAGCCCAGAGGCCCTGGATTTCTTCACGATTTTCTTCTTCTCAGCCCTATTTTGGAAGATTCCTTCAATGATCAAATTCTGCCTGAAAATCCTCCCACTTATGCCCTGCATCCTGTAAGACTCGGGGACCAGTCCAGTTTTGTTTGTTTATGTAAAGGGCCAGATACTGAATATTTTACATTTCTTAGACCACACGTTCTCTGTCACAACTGCTGAACTTGACCACCTGGTACTAAAGCAGCCACTGACAATGATAGAAAGAAAGGCACGACTGTTTCATTAAAGCTTTCTTCAAAAAAGGGAGCACCAGGGCACATTTGGCCAAGGGGCCGCCATTTTTGCTTTTGGGTCTGGCCCTTCCTGACCTTGAATCTCAAGCCCTCCTTGGACTCAGCTGAAGTCATTACTCTCGATTTCTTGGCTTTGTTCCCTACTGTTGATTTCATCCTGGGGACCATCACCTGCCCACCGTTGTACGGTGCTTAATAGAGAACCCTTTGTTATTTCTGTACTGCTGCAGCATGGCCACTCTGCCTCCCAAGCTCCGTGCAGCTAATCCTGATTGCATTGTGTGCTGAGACAGTTAATGCTGCAAGAGCTCAGAAAACAGATTATGAGGGCCAGGATGGTGAAGGGTGGGAATGGGTAGATAATATTATCTAATACTCACAAGTGTTTGCTATGTTTCAGGCACTAATTGTTTACATATAAAAACTCACATCATCCTCACAACAAGGCTAGGAGTTATTATCCTCTCTGTGGAACAGAAGAAGGAACTGAACCAGGTAGATTAAGTAGGTGCCCTGCTCCGGGCTAAACAGCTGGTAAGAAGTGGAGTCAGCATTCAGACCGAGGCAGGCCAGCTCCGGAATCAACCTTCTTCACCACCACAGTCTCCTGGGAGGTGCTGCAGAGGAGAGCATTCTCTGAGAGGGAATGCGCAGCTCTCAGCAACCAATGAGAGCCAGCGAGAGCAGCAGGGGAAGCTGAGGATGCATTGCAAACCATTTAATTGGGAGATGATGATGATGATAATGATTATGATTATGATTATGATTATTATTTGGTTAATCATCACCTGAGGATATTTTGTCCATTGATTTTTAGGTAGAGTGGAAGGAAGGAGGAGAGACAGAGAGAAACATTGATGTAAGAGAGACACATTGATTGGTTGCCTCCAGCACTGGGATTGAGCCTGCAGCTGAGGTACATGCCCTTGACTCGAATCAAACCCGGGACCCCTCTGTCCCCACAGGCTGACACTCTATCCACTGGGCCAAACCAGCTAGGGCTAGAGATTATGTTTTTAAAATATATTTTTCTTGATCTCAGAGAGGAAGGGAGAAGGAGAGCGAGATGGAAACATCAATGATGAGAGAGAATCATTGATTGCTGCCTCCTGCACACTAGTTGGGAGATTATTTAGAGCAGGGGTGAGGAACCTTGTTTCTGCCAAGAGCCATTTGGATATTCATAATATCATTCGAAAGCCATACCAAATTATCAACTTAAAATTGCGTCTGCTGGATTTGGTCAAACATTTAATTAACTCCCCCTAATGCTTTGGCAGGGCCAGACCAAATGATTTTGCGGGCCTTACGTGGCCCTCAGGCCGGACGTTCCCCACCCCTGATCTAGAGAATGCAGGAGAATACTTGCTAACTAAGTACATTTTCCAATTATTGTAAATAGGTTTCAACAGATTTCCACATAGGTTTCTCATAGACAGAAGTAATCATGTAGACTGAGTTCCTATCTAGAAATAGTCTTAAAAATCATTTCAGTCTATCAGTGATTCTTGAAACATGTGAACATACAAATCTTCTAGGGATCTTGTTGGTATGCAGATTAGGATTCAATAGGTCAGGGTAGGTCCTGAGAGTCTGCATTTTTAACAAGCTGCTGGGCTGGGCTCCTCACACAGGTGCGTGACCTGTGAAGTCACAGGAAGACCTCACGCTGACTTACTGCTCTGCTGTCAGCATCATCATATTCTTAGTGATTTATGAACAGAGAGCTCGGCATTTTTATTTTGCTTTGAGCCCCACAATCTGTGTAGCCGTCCAGCCCATAGGGAATGCTGCTGCCAGAGGTCTGTGGGCCACCCTTTGAGTTGAAAGGGTCTGTCTAGTACAGGGGTTTTCAAACTATGGTTCACTGGGCAAATCCAGCCAGCTGCCCATTTTTGTAAATAAAGATTTATTAGAACATAGCAACACCTACTTGTTTATATATTGTGTGTGGCTGTTTTTATGCTACAACATAATTTGTGTAGCTGTGACTAACAGAAACGATATGGCTTTACAGAAGTAGTTTGTTGCCATCTGGTCTAATAGATGATATAAGAGGCCATGGGATCAGGAACTGCATGTTAAGCAAATTGTTTTCCCAATACTTAGTATAATATTTCCTTACATTTCTCAACTTGTCTTTTTTAAAACAACAAAGTATTTTTAACATACATTAACCCAATTTCTCTCATAACATCTTTTTGAAATAGATGCTCTGTTTGTATTGTATCTGTTGAAAACTGGGGTTCAGAAGGCCTCACATACTTGTCGAGGACTGTGTAATTACAGTTTGCTTTAAAAACCTAGGCTGTCTTTATTTTATTACACCCCAAGCACATGCTCCGTTTCTCTCTGATGGTCTTCTTAGACAATTTTCCCTCTAAATGAAGGATGTAGCTACTTCTGGCCTTATCCCAATGACATCATTTTTCTGCAGTAATCAAGTGGGTATCATATAGCATTCCACATAGCAGGGGGGTTCCCAGAGCTAATGCAGAGTCCAACTGAGAACAGGCAAGGTGCAAAGAGAGGGTGGGCAAGGCAGGCCCAGGGCAGTTTCCTGACTTTCTGCGTTCCATTTGGTCTGAGCAAATATTTCCACTCAGCATTGCTTTTGAGCACTGCTTTCATGTTCGTTCTTTCTCTTTGTTTTGTTGCTTGCCCCACCCTGAGTTCCCTGGAGCATCTGTTCTTCCTCCCCTTTCACTCCTCCCTCAACGTTCCATAGCTCTGCAATACATTGGCGTGCCATTATTGTCTTTAATAAAGTTGATTACCTGTGAATCATGTTGCTCAGCATGACTACATTAAAGCATTATGTAAATGAGGCCTATTATTTTTTCCTTTTTGTATATGGAGGGAGGATTGTTTGGTAGGAATAATGGTGAAGCTTGATTACACATAACACCCTATTATATACCACAACAGTAATTAAGACAATGGTTGAAATTTTCACAGACATATGACAGAAAAGCATATTTAAGAAATTATGTTGAAACAAATTTTAAAAATGACCTTTATATGGCTTTAGGGCTTTTTCCAGAAATAGCATAAGACTAAATATGACTGTGGTTTTAATACAGTAGGGTCACCTTTTACTCCTTTTATAAGAAACACAGAGTCAAAAGGAAAAGGAAATTTCCTTAATAATAGTTCAAGGCTCTGTAGGGATGGGAATGTGTCTTTTACCTTACAGTGTATGTTTATCAGAGATTATTTTAAACATTTCCTCAATGAATGTTTAAACAACTCTATTGCCTATTGAAACTGGCATCCAGCCCAGGACTGTCGCCGGGTTTGTGGTATTCCTGTTTTCTAAGACTGGACCCTACCTTTATTTCTTCTCATGAATTTCAATCCATAGAATGTTTTCAGCATGGAATAGTTATTAACCTCCCAGATAAAAGTATTCCCCACCACTACCCAGAAAACAGAAATGTCGTTGTTTAAAATGAATGAGTTTCCTAGACATTTATTGGGTGGGAAGTAAATCAAAGTTAAAAGACTTTGAAGAATGAGAATGAAGGCTGAATCCAAAATACAGACTCTGGTTTCGGTTACTTCTTAGAATGTGTATGCATGGGTACGTGTGTGTGAAGAGGGTGTCCCGCGTTTTATTTGCCTACTCTTTGGGGATTTTAGATCTCTAAAAGATAATACAAAATAAGACCATATGATTTCTTAAATAGAACACACTAAGAAAGCAATCATCCTAAAGAAAAATATCAATACAGTGAATAAGATTTCAGTTTGATTTAGTGCGAATCCAAAAACCAATCCACCAGTTGGTCTATATGGCTTAACCTATGGCAATGCTGTGGCATGATAGGAACTCTCAAACCCTGCTAGCCAGAATCTGAACTGGATAATGAGCCTAGAAGAATTTTTGGAATTATCCATCTGTGTTATAGATATGGACTGATATCATCTCTAGCTTTAAATGCAACTTAATAATGTGTACCCAGAGATGTGCAGAAAGATGCTTATAGCAGCTTTATCTGTAATTGCCAAAATTAGAAACAATCAAAATGCCCATTTACTATGGACTAGATAAATTATGGTGTAATTGTTTATTTACCTGGTCCCAGAACCTACCAGAATGCCTGGTATAGAGCATGATCTTAATATACTGTATATTCATTATGTAAGTGAATATACATAATGAGAAATTGAAATGGTTTAATTTCAGTTTCTAACATGGAATAGCATGGATGAAACAAGACTGAGCAAAATTATCTGACATAAGAGTGCACTTAGAGCAGCGGTTCTCAACCTCTGGGTCGCGACCCCTTTGGGGGTCGAATGACCCTTTCACAAGGGTCGCCTAAGACCATCGGAAAATACATATATAATTACATAATGTTTTTGTGATGAATCACTATGCTTTAATTATGTTCAATTTGTAACAATGAAATTGGGGGTCACCACAACATGAGGAACTGTATTAAAGGGTTGTGGCATTAGGAAGGTTGAGAACCACTGACTTAGAGAGTTGTTCCATTTATATAAAAAAATCAAAGACATGCCTAAGTCATACCTCAGTGTCAAAGTCAGAAGAGTGGTCCCCCTAAGAAAGGAAGTGGGCGTGATGGTGAGGGCATGCACTTGCTGTTGAGAGGCTGGGAATGTTCTGTTTTTGGACCTGCTGGTAGTTTCTTGAGTTTTCATTTTGTAATAAATCATTGAGCTCTTATCTTTTATGTACTCGTGTGTGTGTATGTATGTTATTTATTTCTTGAAAAAGGAGAAAGTACAATGATATAATCAATACAGTAAAAATAATACTTTCCCGATTAATTCAGTCCAGAATAATGCAAATTTGTGATTAGATGCATTTTTCCACAGTTCAGCAGAAGTGATTATTTTTCTTCCTACTCTAGAAATATATAAACATCTAATAATGCTACAAATAACTTGCAACCAATTATTAATATAAGACTATGATAGGATGCCTTTTACTATCTATCCATAAAGAGATATTTCTATTGATAAAGTTATGAATCAAATAATTTAAACTTAAAAACCAGCAAGATACCACTTGAATTAACATTTTATATGTTTATCTTGAAATGGTTAAGAGATAAATTCAACCTTGTTGCTGTTAGAGAATGAGGAAAGATGTTCCTTTCAGAGAATCCTGAGTTGTTACTGATACATAAATATATGCATTAAAAGCTGTGAAAGAGAAGCAACAATAAATATAGCTTCTATCTAAAGAAAATTCAAAAAGGGGGGGGGGTAGAAAAAGGCATATCTGTGATATAAATGTACTGATAATGAAATAGCTTAGAATTGACATCACATGCTCGCTTCTATTTGGCTCATCAACCAGGCAACTGGCTATTTCAATTGTCCTCTAAGAAGGAATATAAAAGCCATCTGAAAAATAAGATTAATAAGTTCCAAGAAATTTTTTGGCAGAGTAATGAACAGGTTGGGAATTCAAGATCTCCAAAGGATTAATTTTTAAAATACAGAAAAGGTATGGTCAAAACAAGCAACCATTCACAAAGTGAGAAAATGGATATTTAGCAAGAGCCAGGATAAAACACACACACACACACTCACACACAAGATAATTGTTTAATTGCTACTTAGAAAAAATAGAGCTAAATGTTCAGTAGGATCGTTCAACAGCCAGGCCCCTAATAAAAGGGAATCTAGGAAGTTTCTACAAGAAGAAAGAGCCCCCAGAGACGGGTAGCAAGGACGTGAAGGACAAAGTGGGGATCACCCGGCAGTTAGAGATGTTCTTATCAGAATAGAAATAACAACGGAATGTACCTCACACTATACTTTTCAGAAAAGAAAATTCTGGTCTATAGTCTGGTCACCTTGTGTGAATATTACGTTTAGAGTCCCTTATTTTCCCAGAGAGAAAAATAAGGATAAACCAGGTGAATTTTCACTGCAACCCTCAATCTGCGGTCAGAATGAACAGTGGAGCACAGGGATCTTCAGTGAGAGCTGGGAGGCAGTGAAATGAAGTTTCTCCACAGTGTAAAGTTGTTGCTTCTTATGACCCTTTGAAGTACCCAGATAAGGGTATTGTTTATTTTATCTTGTAAAATCAGATTCGCATTTTTTGAATTTTAGGAATATAACTTGCATTTACTTCCTAGATTTTGAATCATATAAGTCCCCACATAGGCACAAATTGGGAGCATTAGGGTGGGGAATGATAATGACACTCTGAGTGTGTAATGCACCAAGGAACTAAGCTCACTAGTATTTTAGGGAAATGACCTATTTCCCACGAATGCTTAGTGCTTCATATGTTCCGTGCGTGCAGAATTAGGCCCACAGAGGTGAAGCGAATTGGTAGAAGTCAGTCAGTGTTAAGTGCTGGAGTAAAAACTTTGACAACAGCCAGTTCGGCGTGGCTCAGTGGTTGAGCATCGACCTATGAACCAGGAGGTCACAGTTCCCAGCCAGGGCATATTCCCCAGGTTGCAGGCTTGATCCCCAGTGTGGGGCGTGCAGAAGGCAGCCGATCTGATGTTTGCATCTCTCTCTCCCTCTCCCTTCTTCTCTGAAATCAATAAAAATATATTTTAAAAACATTTTTTAAGTTGAAAACATACTATTCGAGGCATTCCTTTTCCCTCGCATTACTTCGTACTACCTCCCTAGAACCCAGAGAATGAGTAAACCTAGTAGCATTGCTCAGGGTTGACTTTCTTATGGGGTCAAGAGCACAGTCCCTTATGAGACATAAAATATTCTCTCCCTGGCGCTCACATTTTCTGAGGTTCCTGTGTGCATCTGTACGCAAAGGTAAAGGCACCCACGACAGTGCAGTATTTTCAGAGGAAATAACCATCACCATAATTCTTCAGGCCCTGAGCGCCTTAGAAATCCAAGTAGCCTCTGGGACTTGCTGAGAAAAAGACCCAGAGGACTACTCCATCTCTCTCTTGTTTCCTGGAGACAGTTGTTCAGCTGCTACAGTGACAGCTCTTTAAAGTGTAAACATTATCAAGGACATACACCCCTTAATGGTGGCTGGGAAAATAAAAGTTTGATGAAATGTTCTTGAGAAATGCTATGATTTGACATATTAAACCATTTCAATTTATTATTATGTATATTTATGTTTTTAATAAAGATATATGAAGAGCATAATCTATATCAGGCACTCTGGCAGGCCCTGGGACCAGGTAAATAAACATAATCTTTCTCTGGGGTCTGAACGTAAGAAACCGAGAACAGCGGAGGAGACAGACTAGTCTTTGCACTCGGTCCTACTCCCCTGGCCTCCGTTCCTTCAGCACGCCGCCTCCTAAAGCCACTTCCCTGACGGACATCAAGTGGTTTCCCACGCTCTCAGCCAAGCGCCCACCCTTGACATTCTGCCTAAGAGCAGACTTTCCTTTCTGGCTCAGGTCATCGGAAGGAATACATGGTTATGGATTACTGGAGCGATTGATTGCAATCAATGACACCAGCCTGAGGAGAACTGAAAGAGTAGCCTCAGGGAATCGGTGGAGGAGACTTATAATGGGGAATCTCATTCCACCCACGGGGATCAGCACACTAGTATGTCCAGTCGTGGATGGTCAACTCTTTGTTTTGCTGAAAATTTATCTAAGCAACGGGAAATTGTGTTTGATTCTAACCATGTATATCACAGTCATCCTGGAATCTTTTTATCAAAATACGAATATTGGTGCCTCACCTTCAGAAACAGTGATGTTACAGCTCACCCCCTGGGACATCTTCCCATGGAGACTTCCTTGACCGTCTCCTCTGTCGTTAAAGATGAAACTTATGAGCACTGAAACCTTTTTGTCCAGCTCAGTTCTGTGTCTCAAGTGCTTAGAACAATATCCAGAAGTCGTCCTTAATAGTTGGTTGAGAGAATGAATACCCCTTGTAATACCCCACTTGTATCAACTCCATAATAGTCCAAGAATTATTTATAATTGTGTCTTTCTGTGTTTCTTTTTTATTTAATATACTTTTATTGACTTCAGAGAGGAAGGGAGAGGGAGAGAAAGGTAGAAACATCAATGATGAGAGAATCATGGATCGGCTGCCTGCAGCAGGCCCCGCACTGGGGATGGAGCCCACAACCCGGGCATCTGCCCTGATCAGGAATCGAACCATGACCTCCTGGTTCATAGATCCACCCTCCACCACTAAGCCACCCTGGCAAGACCCTTAAGTGTTTCTTGAAGACACAGTCAGCATGTTCCAATCCCTTTCATGTACTAATGAACCAGAATATCATGTATGTCCTAATTCATGTTTGTCGAGTACACAGACCTACTTGCTTATTAGGGAAGCACACACAGGATGCCTGGCATGCAGAGAATGGATGAGAAGCTTGCAGCTGGAGTCTCTCAGAGCAGTAACAATGTAATTACAATCGTACATAGAAAACATTATGTGTGCAGGAAACACGTTAGCAATAAAAAGAGGGGTAGGAGGAGGAAATTGTGATTCTTTGGGTGTTTGGTTTAGCATAGATACACCAAGGAGAAGGCATTAATAAATATTTAAGATAATTTACAATTTTCTAACGAAGGCAACATGGGCACCATTAGCCACAATAGGAAATGTAAAAGGAAAATCCAGTTTGCAACTGAAAGTATGGCACTAAATTGAATGTGAAGCGGAGATGGGATATGCAGGTAATGATTATGGAGGCACTCGGAAAAAGGAAACCTAAATGTATTTCTCAGGAAAGAGGCCTGGGCTAGCTCTCTGGCTTTGAGGCATGAGAGTTTACGCCACACAGCAAAGCACAAAGAGTGAGAATACGGCTGAGGACAAAATGCTGGGAAATATTAGAATAGAGGGAGGGTGCTGGTAGAGTGATGCCATATATAATTAGACACTTTATGAGTGAGGCGAACGTGATAACCACTACACTACGGAAACCGCCAAATTAGACACTTTAGACACAATACAAGAAATGAAACTGTGAAAATCAGTGTAAGAAACTACTTTCAAGAAAAGAAGGATTATTGGCAAAGTCAAAGAAACCAAGTATTTTCTGGTTTTAACAAGTCTAATTTTAATTCAGTTTAGACATGTCTGTATTGATTCAAGGGGTATGCTAGCTTCTGTGAATACAAAACGAAATAAAATACCATTCTTGTTCTCGAGGCATTTAGTGCGAGCAAACCTGGGCCCTGTAGAAAGCGTGTGGGAAGAATGAGAGGAAAACAATATGGAATAGTCATTTGCTTCTTTCTCCTCCGAAAGATAGATTGACATCTGGAAGCTTCAACCTTGCCAATATCCTGAGAGAGAGATATTTTAGAATGGTTTTTCTGATATAATTGGTAAAATAAAAGTGTATTTTAAATAAACTTTACAATCAGCTTAAGAGTGTTTATGAAGACCAAGATTTTCTATACAATACAGACTTTTAAAATATTCTTGAGAATTATTGAATTATATACATACAAGGAAATTAAAATGTGGACATTTTTTCTTTTCTTATAGTTCTTGTCTGGTTTTGTTGTCAGGAAAATGATACCAAAACCAAGTAAAATTAGTTTGGAAGCATTTTCTCATCCTCTATTTACACGATAACCTATATAATAATTTTTAAAACATTATTAAGAATAAATTTCCATATGTATAGAGAAAGAAGGCTTAACCAATATTTGATAGAGTTTTCTGAAGTGAGAAATTCCGTTTCTAAACAGTATAATATAAATTTCACAAAATGCTGTCTTTGACTTCATATATGCAAATATATGCCATTACTAATTCCATTCCACAGGCATGCTAAGTCCTGATCCACTTAAAAGTAAATCATATTCATAAATATTACATATTCCTACTATTAACCAGAATTTTTGTAAGTAAATATGTCACTACAATTGTGGGCCATTAAAATAGCAATAAAGCAATGACAAAATCCACATAACAGATAATAACTGACTGTCAGCTGGCAGATTTTTGTCATTTCAAGAGAAGATATATTCTAAGGAAACCACTTAGAGAGTAACATGTACATGATATCTGATACCCTCTAATCAACCCATCACCATTTCTAAGACTGGATTGTCCTTGCCTCTTTTTCTTTGTAAGAAACTCAATCCAAAGAAACTGTGTGACCATGTCTATTAGACCTTAACATCTGCACAGCTTATGCCCTAGAATTTCCACTCCTAGATTGAAAGTCAGCAGACATGTGTTCTCAGTTTACCAAAAGGCAGGCACGAGAATCCTCAGAGCAGCACTTTTCATAACAGCCAACACTGAGAACAGTCAAAACAGTCACCAGTGGGAGAACGGGTTAAAACTTGTGGCATGTTTGTACGATGGAACACCATGCATCAGTGCGAACGAACACACTACAACATACATGAATAAATCTAAAAGACATGGATTTATTTATTAATTTTCAAATGAAATACAGTCTGTAAGGCTAAATACAGACAGCCAGATTCTCAATGGTCTTGTTAACTAGGAGCTTTCTTACCACTATGCAGCTACTTAAGTTTTTAACTTCTTTTTTAGTTTATTTTTTTAAAGTATTACAGATGCTCACCTATTGACCCCCTCCACCCTGCACCTACCCTCCTCAGGCCTTCACCACACTATTGTCTGTGTCATAGGTTATGCATATGTCTTTTTTCATCAGGTATAATTGACCTCACATTATATAGTTTCAGGTGTATTACAGTGTAATGATTTGATTTTTATGTATATTGCAGAATGATCACCACAGTAAGTCCAGTTAACACCATGTATAGTTACAAATTTTTTTTCTTTTTAACAAAACTTTCAAGGTCCACTCTCCTAGTTACTTTCAAATCAGCAATCCAGTATTATTAATTACATCACCATGCTGCACATTACACCCCAATGCCATTCATTTTCTAACTGGGAATCTGTACCAGTACAATCATTTATTAGTAGAACAAGCCAAACACATTAGAGTGCATACTGAGTTATTCCATGTACATGAAGTTCATATGTAAGTGCAAGTAATGCACAGCAACCATCTCAGGGTATTACACGCGATTGGGCAGGGTGGCGACTGGAAGAGGACATGGGGGCTTCCAGGCTGCGGGTCACATTCAGTATCTCGATCTGGGTGCTGTTTACAGTCTGCCCACTCTGTGAAAAGTCATCCTTAGGATGTGTGCATTTTAATGCATCTAATGCTTTCATAAAAAGTTCACATTAACATAAATTATGGGGAACTATGAAAAAATCGAAGTATACAGCAAGTTCTTGAAAAATGTCTATTCATTCAGCATCATTTCATTATACTTTGATGAAAAGAAAACGTTGATTTCTGGCCTAAGCCACTGTCTGTATGGAGTGTCATGTTCTCCCCATGTTTGCGTGGGTCTTCTTCACACTCCAGCTTCCTCCCACGTTCTAAGCATGTGCACGTTAGGTTACCTGCAGGGTCTGAGTGTCCCAGGCTGAGTGAGTGGGCGTGTGTGAATGTGCCCTGTGATGGACGGGTGTCCTGTCCAGTGAGGGTGCCCACTTGGACCCTGAGCTGCCAGGACTGGCCCCTGCCACCCTGAACTGGAAGAAGTGGGCTGGGAAAGGATTTCCTAACTTGTTTTTATTCATCGTTTTAAAACTTAATTTAAGGTTTAATATTAGAAGTGTTTTAAGTGTTTATTGAGAAGACTGGTAATATTTTTGTGGCCAGAAATATACGAAGGAAGTTAACTCTTGTTGATATCAATGAGCCTGTGGCAACATTGGCTTCCTTATATGTCGTTTTGCTTAAGTTGCAGATTCCAAAAACCTATTGACAACGTGAAGCGAGGACTTACTGTATTGGCAAGTCCCTCAGGGAGGGTCCTCGTCCTAACTGGAATATTGTTCACCGTTTTAACTGCAGGGTGACTGAATCTTCACCGTCAGCCTAAGGCAGGGGAGAAAACTCAGCAATGCTCTACATCCTGTCCTTATGCTTCGCGTCAGGGAGTGTGCCAGTTTGGTTTCTGTGTATGACCATAGTCAGGGTCCCTTGGTCGGAGGCTTAGGAAGAAGATCCACTGAGGAGTCTTGATGAGCAGATTTTTCGTTGCTACTTCATAACTGTAATATTGCTACTGTTATGAATCGTAATGTAAATATCTGATATGCAGGATGGTCTTAGGCGACCCCTGTGAAAGGGTCATTCGACCGCCAAAGGGGTCACGACCCACAGGTTGAGAACCACTGTTCCAATAGAATATCAAATCTAAGCGTATTGTGGTACATGTAGTATGAGTTTTCTCCTGGATAACTGGAAAAATGTTTTGCTTCAGATAAAAGGCCATAAAATTATTTCTGCTGTAAATAAAATACAATCATGTTTTTGAAAGTGTGACAAGCAAACGATAAGCTGAAAAACGAAAGGCTTGAAGGGTAGGAGGTGCCATACGGAAAGGATGAGTCAATCTGCCCACAAACATTGGTTGATCCTCTACTGTGAGCCAAACGCCATCCCGGTGGTAAGAATCAGTGGCAAACAAGACACGGGTGACCCCTGCCGCCAGGGGGCTGCAGTAGTAGAACTAAGGCCGGTTAATCCAAAATATTGGCTATAATGAAGAATCATTAAAATTATACAGACAAATTTAATAATTTGATTTTATCCCATATACTAGTACATAGAAAATTAAAACATTTTAACAGTTGTTAATATAACACACAAAATTTTTATTATGTCTCTATATTGGAGTTAAGCTTTTTTTTTTCATTAGGAAGACCATAAGATCATTTATGATGTCCAGGTTCATTTTCTTTGGGAAGAGCAGAAACTTAACAACACTCTCAAAGCGGGCTGAATGTAAAATCCTCTGGCTTTGGGTAACTTTTCCTTGGTCTTTCAGTCGCCTCTACAAGAATAATTCCAAAGAGAAAAGTAGTGTCACACCTTCATTAATTCTTTCCTAAGCATCTAACTTAATATCCATACAAAACAACTCTATTTCCACATTGATATTTTAAACAATTAAGCTAAATCATTGTAATGAAAAATATAACAGATATAAACAAGTCTGGGAAGGAATACAAGCGAGTCTTAATTAACATACAATTCGACAGGTGGAAGCAGATGTTCCTGGAGGCACAAGAAAGCTGCCTGTGAGCGCCGGGCACGCAGCATCCCATCAGCACCTTGTAGTTGACAAGAGTAGAGAGTGTGGCTGCAGCAAGGTGTTCAAACAGGTGCAGGTGAGAGGCACTGCTATTGCTGTGCTGTGTGATACTGCAGCGCCAGGCAGGCGTGGCCCGGAGCTTTTAAAATATGGCTGGTCCCAACTGAGATGTGCTTAATGTAAAATACACACCAGCATTTTTGGCTCATTTTTATACGTAACAATGTAAGACACCTCAAATTTTTATACTGATTACGTATCAAAATCATACTTTGAATAATTGACTTAAGTATATATATTTTTGAAATGTATTTTACTTGCAGTTTTGGGGTTTTTTTTTGCTCATTTTAAAGTGACCACTAAAAATATTTAATTACGAGGGGCTCACCTTTATAGCTCTCAATATATTGGTCAGCGCTGTTTTAATGTGTGTGCGTGCATGCATGTGTGTGTGTGTTTGTGTGTGTTTGTGTGTGTGTGTGTGTGTGTGTGTGTGTGTGTGTGTGTGTGAAAACTGAAGGACAAGTGTGTGAAGAACTGTATTCAAGGTCATGCCCAGCAGGAAGTGAGGAGCCAGGCCGGACATGAGGCTACTGGTTCCAAAGAGTGTCCTCCCAGATTGCCTCCTATTAACACATCCTTGACACTAGCACGACCATTTTTATATGTTCCTCCAATAAAGTGACCATTTTCAACAGGCATGTTAAACTGGGTCAGCTTATAGACTTCAGTAAAGAGCAGAGGCTAGGGAAATGAATGGGAGATGTCATGTACTTAGATGAGCAACATCAGGGAGCCAAGCTCCCCTTAGTGCTGAAAGGGCAGAGAAGTTTCCAGAACCCAGAGAGGTCACCCAGAGGACTGAGGCTAACTCGTGGTTACACAGGGATGAGTTCAGGAGAAAATATACCCAGACTTCACTCTTCTCCTGTCTTCTGAGTTTCTGCTAGTGTCTCCCATCGATGGACGCCAATAGGAAGCCAGGGGACAAGGGCACCATTAAGGAAACTACCTGGATCAGCCTCACAGACCACGGAGAAGAGGGGAAAGAGGCTGAAGCATAGATGTAAGCAGACAGATGAAATATCTAGCACTCACATTGATTGTGAGCTTATTTCTAACCATAAGCTGCCATGTTGGATAGATGTACCTTCAATGCAGTAAAAGATGATCAGAAATGTGATTGCATCTAAATTTTGTGTACACTCAAATGGAGCGAATATTTCTAAGGCAGAGGCAATAAATAGAATGTGACAATAGCTTAAAGCACTAGACTGAAATTTATATATGAATTTTAGACTCCAATTCACAGCTCGATAGTAGTATCTCTTTTTTCACATGTGTTAAAGATTAATTTCATAGAGCAACAAAACTGCTGCCCCAACCATATAAGAAGATTGCTGCAAGGGTCAACATTTCAGTACTTGAAAGGTATAAAACTAAGAAGTAGTCTATAATGTAAGACAGATGTAGGGGCCCTTAGGATTAGAAAGGAAATAGTCTAATTTTTGATTTAATAGTCTAATGCCTGAGAAGTCCAAAGCCCTCCCCAAGGTGGCTAAAAATATACAGGGTGTTATGTTGTCATGGCCACATCATGCCCTTTCAGCCCAAGCTCTAGACTGGGTTATGTATTATCTCATTGATCAACATTCACTTTCTCTGTGTTATGATGTGAAATAAAATACCTTCCTCAATTTTCATTAAGAAAATAAAGTACCATTTGGACCAAGATTTGTGAGTGAAACAGGCTTGACTTTCAATTTGAGGAAAGCAAATATAGTACATTGCTATAAGCACTTTGTAACTTTTGGCATGTCCATGACATATTTATCTCTCAATGACTTCATTTAAAAATGAGTTGGATAACCTTGGCCCAGTAGCTCAGTTAGTTGGAGTATTGTCATGATACACCAGGTTGTGGGTTAGATCCCCAGTCAGGCACATACAAGATTCAATTAATGAATGCATAAATAAATGAAACAACAAGTTGATATTTCTCTCTTCCTCCCTCTCTAAAATCAATCAATAAATTTTTTAAAGTTTTTTAAAAATGTGTTAATTAGGAGATCTTTATAATTTCTTGAGAGTATTACTTATAAATAACAATATAATCATAAAACATAAAACAAGATAATATTAGTATTTGTTTGGTTAAACATACTCATTTCCTAGGGATTATGTTATTGTTCTGTAGCCAAAGTAATGAATTTTGTCAGTGATTAAATTATATTATGATTGTGAAGGAGGTGAAGGGAGAATTTATAAAAATTCTAATATACCCTCATACCATTTTCCATACTAAAACCAACTTTTCTTCTAAATCTCAAATTGCATTGTCAATTGTTCCCAATTACAAAATGCCTCAATTGCTCTTTCATATCTACATATATAAAAGCCTAAGCGATGGTTTGACCATTTGACTGTTTGACCAGTAGCTATGACATGCAATGACCACCAGGGGAAAGATGCTCAATACATAGGCATGGAAACATGCAGCAGACTGATGAATCTCAGAGGGAAGCGGGGAGGGAGATTTGTGCACTGGTGGGGTCCCTCTGCCTGGCCTGCGGGGATCAGGCTGAAACTGGCAGTCTGACACCCGCCAAGGGGTCCCAGATTGCCAGAGGGTGCAGGCCAGGCAGAGGGACCCCATCAATGTGCGAATCCTTGCACCGGGCCTCTAGTCCAAAATAAAGTTTAAATCCCTAACATAACACTTCTTGCTTACCTTTCCAGTTCTCTTTGATACCTCTGCTGAGATCCTCATTTTTCACATTCATTCATATAAAATCCATCTGAGACACATTTTCTCCCACAAACCCATGTGCATCCACTACATGTCTGATTACCAATGTCAAGGCTGAGTTGGAATTATTTGTTCATTGTATGCTTTCCCATATCTGTATAAAATAACTCTACCAAACCTACTATAATGCATTATTCTTGTCTATGTACTTATCACTCTCCCCACTCAATTTTATATTTCTTATCAGAACTTGTGTCATAATCACCCTTGTATCTCCAGTACCTGACAAATAAATGAAGGTTATATGCATGTGGAAAACTAGGCACTGACAGGAAAAGTAAATATGAATTGACATTTATAGTAAATATGAAAACTGGCCAAATTAAATAGACAAACAAAAGAAGACACTTTAAGAAAAAAACTAAAGGGAAATGTATATTGAAACGTACCTAAAGAGCTATTGCTTAGACACAGAGATGTGTTAGTGCAAGCCAAAAAAAGCTTAAATTTAGGATGACAAAAGTAAATTACAATAAATTCTAAAGAAATGAAGCAATGACAAAAAATAGAGTCCTACTAAGTATAATTTGATATTTCTCTCAATCTCTCCACTTTTGCCACATAAAATAAAAAAGACCCAATATGCAATGGCCATTTTGTTTATGAGCATGCCCACCAAATAAGTTATTACACATCAATTAAAAACGAATGCTTTCTCCATGCCCACGTCTTTATGTTACTCCAAAGGGCCATGTATACATGTATCATTGTTTTCAGAGGGGATCATATACCTGAGCCTGGCATTAGTAATTGTAAATTCACATTGAAGATTATTTTAAAGACCTCTGTCAAAGTAAAATAGCATAGACAAAGTTAAATATTCAAGGAGGACTTTCTTTAAAACGATTGCAATAAGGGAGAGAGATGCAAGTCAACTCCATGGAAACAAGAGGCAGAAAAGTTCCCCAGCATGGTGAGCCGGTGGGGAATTAGTGGAGGACATGAGTGGCGGTTGGCCATCTGCTAATCGGCACTTCTCAAAATTAAGCTCCCATCTCCCTATTCAGCACACTCCCAATCTGGTGACTGCGGGGTGGTTCCCAGGTCCTTGAAAAAGTCAGACTTGGGTATTGAAACTGGCAGGAGGATGGGAGCAGATTTACATCTCGGGAGGTCTGAGAACTCACAACTGCAAGTTTTCTGAAATACATACTCAGATCAAAGGGAGGTCAGGCGCTTAAAGCCACAAAGGAACCAGTCTAAAATGTAGGGCAGCCGTAGGGAATTTTAAGGCTGAGTCACCTCAAAATCAGGGCTTTTACAGAAGGAATCTCTTCCCAAGAGAACAGGTACGTGCATGAGCTGCTGAACTCAATGTCAGGTTCTTTGTCTTTGCTCCATTATCTGCACCATAACGAACAGGTGCCAGGAGAGAAAACACAGGACCTGGATCATGCAGTATCGCTAGGACTAGCCCC
Organism: Myotis davidii; assembly: GCF_000327345.1. Taxonomy (NCBI): domain Eukaryota; kingdom Metazoa; phylum Chordata; class Mammalia; order Chiroptera; family Vespertilionidae; genus Myotis; species Myotis davidii. Next base: position 213,523 of record NW_006283760.1, on the reverse strand, counting down.
TTTCCTAGTAGGACACGGCGATTCCTAACACTCGGGTAAAATAGGCATTTCCTGGAAAGCAATTGTCGCTGTCCTATCAGTCACACACACCTGAATCATCAGAATCACAAACCTTTGCTGCCTGCCTCCCATCGTTTAGCCCAGTGATGGCGAACCTTTTGAGCTTGGCATGTCAGCATTTTGAAAAACCCTAACTTAACTCCGATGCCGTGTCACATATAGAAATTTTTTGATATTTGCCACCATAGTAAAACAAAGACTTACATTTTTGATATTTATTTTATATATTTAAATGCCATTTAACAAAGAAAAATCAATCAAAAAAATGAGTTCACGTGTCACCTCTGACATGCGTGTCATAGGTTCACCATCACTGGTTTAGCCCTTGGCTTAGAATAATCCTAACTCTTAAAATGTCCTGAAAACATATTAGTACTAGAGGTCTGATGCATGAATTCATGCACCAGTGAGGTCCCTAGGCCTACCCTGCAGGATCAGGTCAAAACTGGCTCTCTGACATCCCAGAGGGGTCCCTGATTGCAAGAGGGTGCAGGCCAGGCCGAGGGACCCCACCAGTGCATGATCAAGGCAAGGGAGAGATGCAGGAGGTTGGCCAGCTGGAGAGGGACCACAGGAGGGCTCTAGGGCATGTTTGGCCCATCTCACTCAGTCCTGATCGGCCGGAACCCAGAAGCAAGCTAACCTACTGGTTGGAGCGTGGTAGTCAGTGCACATCATAGCTAGCAGTTGAGTGGCCTTAGCATATCATTCGCATATTATGCTTTGATTGGTTGAATGGAAAACTGGACACTTAGCATATTAGGCTTTTATTATATAGGGTATCCAGTTTACTTGTGAGGACAATAAGGTACAGATGCATTACCCAACATTCTAATGCTTTCAAAGATTTTGAGGAAAATTGTATTCTAAGCAGTAGAAATATTCCTTTATTTTTCCATACTGAAACTAGTTTGATATCAATATGTTTCTATTTACAAGAAAAGCTAATTGGATTAAAAATAGAAAAAAGTAACATCTCTGGTCTCTCCATATTCTACTGATAGGAAGATGCCCATAATTTGTTCAGTTAAAAGGTATAGTTAAAATAGAAAAATGATAAATAGTCTAGAAGAAATTTAATAAATTGGCAATTTTTATGAGGAAAAATGTATAAACACTCCTGAAAGACAGACAAATAGATTTAAGTAAATGCAAAGACATTCCTTGAGTTTGTCTTTATGTCATTATGATTTTTCGTCTCCCTACGTTAATTTATAAATGAGAAACTGTCCCAGTAAAAATACCAAGGAGCTTTTTCTAAGGGGGTAGCACGGTTGTCACCCAATAATGGCCAAGAAAACACAGGAAAAGAAAAGCTATAGGGCAGTGATGGCGAACCCATGACACACGTGTTAGAGGTGACACACGAACTCATTTTTTTGGTGGATTTTTCTTTGTTAAATGGCATTTAAATATATAAAATAAATATCAAAAATGTAAGTCTTTGTTTTACTATGGTTGCAAATATCAAAAAATTTCTATATGTGACACGGCACCAGAGTTAAGTTAGAGCTTTTCAAAATGCTGACATGCCGAGCTCAAAAGGTTCGCCATCACTGCTATAGGGGCAACCAGTAAAGTCAGCTCCTGTGTGCGTAATCATTCTGTGTATGTCACTGTTGTCCTAACATTTTTATTCCTGGGGATATGAATGACCTCATTTCTCCCATCACAAGCAGGATGCCTCTCCCGTGTTTGAGGGAGTGTGTTCTAGTTATTGCATGTCATGGACCCTTGGCTATATAATACTTTCTGTTTTAACCCTTGTAAGCAGGAAACCTTGGCATAGAAATAATATTTTAAAATGTTTTCAAATCTAAGCCTACGCAGGGAACTTGTCTGAATGCTAGATTGCCATCTGATGTCTGCCTCTATCCCTGGCAAAACTGAGGATCCCATAGTTATTCCTGACAGCAATGTCTCAGTCATCCCTAACTGTCCGGTTGATTTTACAGAACTCCATTTGTGACGTCTCTCTGGGAGGAAACAGCCCTATTCAGGGCCCCCAACTCTCTGCCGTCAAAGTTGGCATTCCAGTGATTGTACACACTCCCTACGTGGGAATAATTAGGTGTGAAGCAGTAACTGTAGCCTCACAGTTCCCCGTGTGAGGAGCTGTTTTAGACCTATATGCATTGTCCCTTATTTCTCACCAGTTAATAAAACCAAATTTGTGTGTCCTGGTAAAATACTAGAACTTTGAATGTATAAAGTGTCCCAAAAATTGTATACATACTTTAACAGCTGATTCATATTACATTTTGAAAATGAAATGTATTTCAATAAGCACTGTCTCTATAATTATTCAGAGTATGTGTACATTTTGGGAGACCTATAAATAGATAGATATAGATGTATATGTAAATAGATATAGACATAGATATAAATATAAATATCAGATATTCAAGTAGAAAAGACCTGTATGTCAATTGAGGTGATTCTGAGCAACATGTAAATTAAAATTGATGGCCAATTAAAAAAATAGAAAAAAAATATAGGGGAGAACTTGGAATTAGTTCTACAAGAAAATAAAAAAAATCATAAAGCTTCTATAATTAAAAGAGTGTACACTGGCATATGAAAAGGCAGAGCAACTGATGAGACAGATAAGAAAATCCAAAAATAGACAAAACTACTCAGAGAAATCTAGTTTATGAGAAAAGTGGAATCTAGAATCAATGGAGTGAATTTTTTTATGTTTGTTTTTAACAAGCAGTGTTGGTTCAACTGTTTGGCTATTTTGAAAAAAGATAACATTAGATCAATTCTTCACAGCATACACAACAATAAACTTCAAATAGCTCAGGTATCTAAATATGAAAAAAACTAAGTATGACAAGAAATTAAGGATGAATTCCTACTTAAGCTGCATGTATAGAAAGTATTTTTAATTATGACAAAAATTCAGATGTAACAAAAAAATCATGGCAAAAAATACCATTTATACCACAACAAAAATAACATAGGAAAATTAGATGACAAAGTGGGAGAAAATATTTGTCACATGGATCATAGGTAAAGAGATAATATCCTTAATATACGAAGAAATTTTAGCAATCAAGGGGAAAATTGCCAGAATGATATATTAAAAAAGGAATAAAATACATGAACAATTTATACAAACACACAAATACACACACACACATATATTACTTAGCATGAACTTGAACCTACAGGATTAAACTTAAAAAGATGTTCAATTTAATTCATAATAAGAAAAATATAGTAAGATCACACCAAGTTATAATTTCTCACTATGAAACTGGAAAAAATTCAAAAGCTAAACAATACACATTTGGCAAAGCTGTGGGGAAACAGTTACTCTCATAGACAGCTATTGAGAATTCAGAAAATGTAAAATGATTCCACACAGTGGACGCGAATTTGGCAGAATCTCAGAAGGTTACAGATGCATCTGCCTTTCGACCCACGAATCCTACTTCTAGGAACTGACCCTGAAAATGCGTCTCTAATAACATTGATATTCATGTTCATAAAGGTTATTCATTATAGAATATTTTTATAACCACCAAATATTAGAAGTTACCTGAATTCTAAGCGTAGGGAATTGGTTAAATAAACAATGTCACCCACACACAATGTCATACCATCCTTTTGTTAAAAAAAGAGAAAGAAAGAAAGAAAAAGAGGAGGCAAATTTCTACTAGTATAAACTGTTATGGAATGATTTCTAGAACATATTAGGTTACAAAAGCGAAGCACAAAGCAAGTATCTAATGTTTTACCTTTTCTATATAAAGAAAAACATACTTATATTTACTTAACTTTTCATAAAGAAATGCAGAAAGTAAACAATAAAATGTGTTACTTCAATAGATGAAGGGTGAAGAGGTGGAAAAGATGTGGGAGGGAAGGAATTATCTTTAAGTATTATTTTTTGTTTTGTTTTGACTATTGGAAACATGTTAACATTGTGCCTACTCAAAAAATAGAATTATGGCCTTCTTAAAACTAGTTACAGAAACAGCAACACCCGCTGCCTAGGTGGCAGCCCCTCTCGGTAACACATTTTTATGCTCATAGGGCCAGTTCTGGGTCTACTGTGTCCTTCAGAAATCTCTAACTCAGAGGCCAATATACTGTGCTCTTCTTTCTCCATAGCCAAAGTTTCAGGCCTGGGAATCAGAGGGTGAAATTGGTGCATCTTTTTTCACTATCCACCATCACAAGATTGGCTTCCCATGGGTAACTTTGGGTTTTGCTAGTCCTTAAGCCTCAGTTCCCAAGAAAAAAGGTTGGGAACCAAACAATAGTGCCATTAGATTGGGATCTGTGATTGCCATATGGTCAGTCTCGTGTCCTTATGTTGGTGAAACAACAGGCAAAGAAAAGGGGTTCCTTGCTTAGGCTAGAGGGGTGCAGACTGAGTGCTAAGTGGAAATGGGGTTGATTGTACACCATGGGGATAAGGAGGCATATCTCTGGAAACAGGTGACCCTGAAGTCATTTAATATTATTTTATCCCATGATTTAAGTCAGTGGGAAACTAAAACACCTCAGTACTGATAGGACTGCTAACACTCCAGATTTTTAGAGATGAAGTTTTGGCTGACCCCAACACTCAAAACCTATGACCGGCAGAGTAGCCTGGTAATATCAGAGAAAATATGGTTTGGGTTGTGAGAAAAAATAGTCATAAGTACCATCTACAACCACCTCACTGGCTGCAGGCAAGTACTGTAATAATTATGAGTATGAGTTCCATATTTTGACATAATATGTACATATTACCAATTTCTTGTCTCCTCTTTCATTCCACTACCATCTAATGCACGGTACATTAAAAGCAGTTCACTAAATCTCAGTATTACAGTCCCAGGATACCAAAGGAGAATGTGCCTCAGAAGAGAAATAAACGTAACTAAAACATGGAGAAACTCTATTTTGTGGAGAAGATTAGAATATTTGTGCTTTGCAAGGGATTATAGCATTAAGTTAGTCAGAAGTGTGTGTGTGTGTGTGTGTGTGTGTGTGTGTGTATTTTTGTTTTTTAACTGTAGCTTTTTGGAAGTTAAGTACGGTTGGTTTGAAGAGGTAACTATGGATGCCAAGCTGACGGGATAGACTGTGGTGGTTTATATTGTGTCAAGTTAGCTGAGCTGGCACTGTACTTCACAGAATTCTCTTCCATGACTAGGTCTGAGTTCATGCGGGTTGTAAGAGACTTTCCCCACCCGACGGGGAAGGCAATGTAAAGCAGTGGCTGTATTCTTTCTGAGAGTAGATGGTCACTGTTGTATGTGATGCACTTGTCACTTCCCTGCTGCTCCTCATTGGCTTGGAAGCAACTACTAGGCCAACAACCCCTCCCCTTCCTGAAGATCTGCTGCAGCTTCTCCAACTCCTGGCCCAGTAGGCGCTCAGCTCTGTGATGAAGACCAGTATAAAACAGCCCATTGTCAAAGTTGGGGGTGTGGAAGCAGTAAGAGACCAGCTCTGGTTCTATTCCATCCATGAAGATCCCTCCTCGGCCGACGGAGTTTAGCTGTTCTTTACTTCCCCCACTTTATATCCACCTTGCCTTTCTTACGTCCTGTCCTGCGGATGCTAGCCTGCAGCACTAGTCAGAAACAGCCTGTTATGGACCATTTAGCCAGCTCTGACAATTACTCAAATCCTTAAAATATAGTGGTTCTGTTTCTCTGATTAAATATATTGATAGAGCCCTAGCTGGTTTGGTTCAGTAGCTAGAGCATCAACCTACAGACCAAAGGATTCCAAGTTCAATTCTGGTCAAGGGCACGTACCTTGGTTGCAGGCTCCTCCCTAGCCCAGGCTCTGGTCAGGGTTCCTGCAGGAGGCAACCAATCGATGTGTTTCTCTCACATGGATGTTTTTCTCAGTCTTCCCCTCTCTCTTCCATTCTCTCTAAAAATCAATGGAAAAATATCCTCGGATGAGGATTAACAAAAATAAATATATATGGAGAGAGTTACCTGCATGAGCAGTAAAAGAATGGTAGAAAGAGTAATGCTTTTCTGGATACATCTTTTTATACAATTGTACCAATTATATTTAAAATTAAAATGATAATTAAATGGGAGGGGAAGAAAAAGAAAATAGAGCAAGAATCCAAGTAGCCTATGAACACAGAATTGGACTGTACATTCTCAAATGTACAAGGGAGAACTTGACTATATAGAGGAGAATTCTTTCAGTAGATTTGTAGTTTGAAGACAAAATATAGGCAAATGAAATATGAATATATTTTAGATGCTTTATAGTTTTGAGAAGTGCTAGGACTTGGGATTTTCACATGGAAGGAGAGAAATAAAACTGTGGAAAGAAGGAGGGCAAGGAAGGTTCCTGTGAAGATGTATTGCAATTGGAAATATTTGTATCAACTCATGATTTCTAAAATATACTTAGGTCTGTGTCATGCATGTGTCTGCTGGAAGGGCCTGGAAGAAAACCTAAATGAACACAGCTTGAGCCCAAATCTTAGTCGCTATTACCATTCCCACTAAATGTAGCCAGGGCAGCTAATAAGATAAATAACTCATTGATTTCGGGGTCAGCAAAGAGGGGGTTCAAGAGAATCTTGGGCCCCAGCCACTTTGGCTCAGTGGTTAGAGCGTTGGCAGCTAATAAGATAAATAACTCAC
>NW_006283760.1:192704-206785 GCF_000327345.1 Myotis davidii | reverse complement strand
TTTTTTTTTTTAAAAAAAGAGGATCCTGGAACATGGTGCTATGCCAGGAAAGCAAGAAAGTGCCCCTAACACTAATGGGGTATGTCACAAGGATTCAGGAGCCACTTCATACAGCAGTTTGAATACCAAAAATAATTATTAAGTATAGTGATGAATTCTTCACCATTGGAGAAAAAGTTCATGTGTCCCTATTGATGTTAAAGAGTCAAATAAACGAGGGAGAATGGAGGGGTTTTGCTTATGAAGGATCGCCAAGTAATGAATGCAGTGAGAGTTTGGAAGTGGGAAACCAGCCTTTTGCAAACATCCCAGTTGATGGATTCAAGCAAGAATAATCAATTGTCCTTTCATTTCAGGGGAGTAAGATATTTGCATTGCCCTAAAATATCAATACTAGACTGCTGATTCATTGTGAAGAAAACATGTAGCTGTCAGTGGAGAAATCAACAACCATCTGACTCTGATTCAAATGAAAATCACCAGTGAGGGGCTTAGGGATATTAACTGTTTCCAAACATGATAATCTAAGAATGGCAAAGGATCACTCGCATGGTGTGGTGTCTGGAAAGGCATGGCCTGCACCACATATGAGCACCCATCAGACCAGTCCAAAAGGATGGTTTTCCAATTTTCAAAAAGTTTTCTTCCAGATGTCAGTATCAGAATACACAGAAAGACTGCGGACATGTCCTGGGTAACGGAGGGGCCGCTAGCTGATGCCTGTGGGAATGATGTGAGCAAACGTATTCCAAGCCGCCATTCCGGAGGGACCACCTCGCGTCTCTCTCCTCAAGCCTCTGGGAGTTTTAAACTGGGCCACATGGCCTTCGGATTGGGCCAAAGCAACACTGTGTTCCAAACAAGGGTTTGCAAAGCTGGCAGGGCCTCAGACCTCCGCACCACAGGACTGAACGTTAAAGACTCTCTTTAGACTTAGCACCGCCGCGAATAGCTAGAGAATAATTCAGCTTATTTGAACCTCTAGACATTTCTCCTTTGTCTTAATAACATCAATAGAAATTCCTCCCTCTGTTTCTATAATTATTTCCTTTCCCTTTTCTCATAAAAAAAAAAAAACCCTAGCCTTCACTCTGTAATCAAAACACTATTTAGGTTTCTGCCTATATAAGTGTTTCCCGTAATTGCAATTTTTCTGGATTTCAGAGGAAAACTTATTGTTTTTCTCTGTAGTCTTTCATTGGTATGGTTAGCATTTTTAACACAATATTTATTCCTATACTGAGTCCTATACTGGAGGGGTAAATTCTGTTTAGAGCATTATTGAGTCATTTGGCAAAATCAGAATATGAATAGGTAAGGTATAAGCACTATTTCAACTTTAAATTTACTGAATTTATAATTATACTCAGATGATGTAAGAGAATATTCCTATTTTTATTTATTTTTTAAATATTTTTATTAATTTCAGAGAGGAAGGGAGAGGTAGAGAGAGATAGAAACGTCAGTGAGAGAGAATCATTGATCAGCTGACCCCTGCACGCCCCACATTGGGGATCATGCCCACAACCTGGGTATATGGCCTGACTGGGAATCGAACTGTGACCTCCTGGTTCTTAGAGGTCGATGCGCAACCACTGAGCCACATCAGTCAGGCAATATTCCTATTTTTAAAAAATAAATAATGGAAAGAGGTAGGATAAATGTGATGTCATCTCTAAGGATTCACAAACATATTGTATGTGTTTTGGTGTGTGTGATTATATGAAAGAAAATGGGGTAAAATGTTAACAATAGTTGAATCTGGTACTATTGTTCTATTCTTATTTTTGTAACTTTAAAATTATTTCTAAATAAAAAGACTTTTTTAAGTGTATTTGAAATCATGCAATAGTAGCTGACTAAAAAGGTGTCAAAACAAGGTATAAGGCAGCTGATTGCAGGCTCAGTCTCCAGTAGGGGGCGTGCAGAAGGCAACCAATCAATGATTCTCCTTCATCATGATGTTTCTATCTCTCTCTCTCCCTCTCCCTTCTTCTCAGAAATCAATAAAAATATATTTTAAAACAGCGGTCGCCAACCAGTAGTCCGTGGACCACTGGTGGTCTGTGAGGTCCGAAAGGTTGGCGCCCGCTGTTTTAAAATATATATAAAATTAAAACAAAATATAAAATGTCCTTAATTCAATGATGTATGTCTTATCTCATGAGGTGAGTATAACAGCAGCATACCTAACTTATCTACATAAGAAATGGATAATTGTAAGGTTCATACATGATGGACGCTGGATAAATGGTTTCCTGTATGCAATCATTGATGCTTTTGTTAGGATGGTTTTCTTCCTGTATTTTAATCTTTCTTTGTTTTTTTTCTCTTTCTTGAGAGACTTGAGTTGAATTATATTGGTGGAACTGAGTAGCTTTACAGAAATGTTGATTCATTTTCCACGTTTTTACTAGATTTCTGGCAAATTTCAAGAATAGATTCCCATTCACACTCCTCCCACAGGTCCTCAAAGACTTGGCACTAAGCCAGGGTCTGTGATGATCTCAGAATTCCTTTCCTATGCGCCTGAGGTCAATACATCAAGTCCGGTTTGGGAGTAGTGTCCTAGTTAGTTGACTTTGAAACAGACCAAGTTGTTTCCAGATAAATGCATGCTTAGGGGAGGCAATCGCTTAGTGCTTAAAATGGCTTGCCAACTCTTGATTCATATTGACTAAAACTATTCAAGAGTAAGTCATTGCCAACATAAGCTGCATGTTTTATGACAGTTTAACTTAAAATTGTTTATTTTCATGTTGCTGTGCTAGTAGCTATCTGAATGTGGGCTAAACAATGTGCCGTTTTCCTGAATGTGCACAAAGTTGGAAAAGAACCCTTGCTTGTTTTTAGTGGAAGAAACTTTTGGCCAGTTGCTCTGTTCCACTTGAGCTGAAGAATCTAGGAGGTCAGATCTATGTTCTTATTCTTTTTTTTACCAGGACCCCAGAGTCCTGACAAAAGACAAAGAGTCAGAAGAGCCAGTCTGCTGGGATAATAAAACTAAAGGGTCCTATGAAAGTATAATATCATAATAGCACCTTTTCCAGGACACTTGTGAATACCAATTTTTATCTACAGGCTATCACTCTCTCCTGCGAGGCTCCCAGGGGAAAGTACACACAATACAAGCAGAGCATAACGAAGAAGCATTTCAGACTTTGCTTTGGCCATAAACCCTTAAGTGGAATTCCTAGAAACGAAGCTGAAGCGTATGACAGGCTACTTTATCTTAAAGGTGGGGATGTGAATGTGCTATTTACATCTGAGAAGCGTGATATCTTTCTACTCTGTGATCCCCAGAGCCCAACTCCTGGCCCTTGAAGTTACCCTTCAATGGCACAACAGGAACCATAACTTAAAGGGCCACAACTTGCAAACCTGGGAAAACTGCTCTAGGTTGGCATGATTCAGATTTCTTACAGTACCTGCAAAAATGTAATCCAAAGAGTGGCCTGGGCTCTGACTAATGGAGATAAGTGTCTGTTAGGGTTGCCGAAAGAGGAACGCAAGGCCAAAAGGGGTGAAGAATTATAAATGTATTAGGTCATCGGGAAACCCGGATGAGCTGAGCCCCCAAATGGCACCAGTCCCCAGAGATGGGGAGTCAGAGGTTTTTAAAGGACTCTTGGTGGGCTTTTCTGGGTGGAGAACTCTGTGCTGGTCTGGATTCTGGGAAAGTCCACAGGGGAGAGAGAATGGTCTTAGCAAGTGGACTGTGGTCTTAGCAAGTGGAATGTCCGTTGTGAGGTGGCCTAAAGGTCAGTTCCCAGGGGAGGGGGTATCAATTCAATTATTTGATTGGACCTAACGGTTTCCTTGTCTGGGGGCATGGAATAGCATGTGACTAGAAGGACTTCCTCCTTCTGGTGACTAAGCGGGTGGTATAGGAAAACATTTAGAGACATAGGAAACTTCAGACGGATACAGACTTGTGTTCTAGAGGTGTTATGGTTTATTGAAACTCAGATGGGCCCTAGCCAGTTTGGCTCAGTGGGTAGAGTGTCGACCCACAGACTGAAGGGTCCCAGGTTTGATTCCTGTCAAGGGCACGTAGCTCGGTTGCAAGTTCCCTGGCCTGGGCCCTGGTCGGGATGTGTACAGGAGGCAACCATTCGATGTGTCTCTCTCACATCGAGTTTCTCTTGGTCTCTCCCTCTCCCTTCCATTCTCTCTAAAAATCAATGGAAAAATATCCTCAATGATGATTAACAAAAAAAGAAGAAAAAGAAACTAAGAAAGTGTTGGGAAGAGCTCTAGGTTCCAATTCTGGCTCCATTACTTACTAGCATTGCCTTGGGAAATCTCAGCCAGTATTCTAACCCTAATCCCCATGACTGAAATGTGAATAATAATTTCTATTTCAAATGGTTATTCTGAGGCTCAAATTCCATGTAGCAGACGAGTATTGCTGGAGAGGTGCTATTCCGAACACTGCAGATTCAAATATAAATAAGATCTAAACATAGATACATGGGTTGTGAGTTAAACCTTCATGTGAAGTAGAGATAATTTATATGTAGTATGATAAGCACATTATCCTGGTATTCAGGAAGGAATTGGTGCATAAAAGAGAGGCATTTAACCTGGGTTAGAGGCTCAAGAAACATTTATTGAAGGAGATTGCTCTCCTGAGCTTTTGTTCGTAAGATCTACCCAGGAGAGAAGAGTGAAATATGTATTCAGGGTGTTACGCCAGAAGGGAACAATGTATGCAGAGAACAATGAGAAATGTTTTATTTACTAAAAAAAATATGAAGGGCAGAGATCAGAAGCTAAAACTTAGGAAGTAGGAAGGGGTCCAACCATGAAAGACTTTTATGTTGGCTTAAGAAGCTTTTAGATAATGGTAACTTTACAAAACACCCACAACACACACCCCAAATCAAACAAGTACCAGAAAACACTGAAAGCCTGGAAATGCTTTAGCATTGCAACACCTGCCTGTCCCAGAAAGCTTGTTGCATAGACACAAATGTAATCATTCTGATTTGGACGCAGTCGTGTTCCTGGCTCATTTGCCCTGAGAGAACTAGGATCCTTATTTGATGCATCCAGCCAGTCTCAATCCTGTTCTCCTCCCGGAGTCACTGTTCCGGTGGCCAAGTTCAGACCAATGCTGGACCCTAAGTCACACGCAGGCAGCACTAGAGAGGCTGAGAGAGGAGGAGTCACAGTTCAACACACTGAACAAACGCAAGCAAAAATGCAATTTCTGACCTAGATGATTTTTTTTCCCTTATCCTAAGATACAGTGCCACACTATTTCTGTTGTCACAGTGTTTCATCAAGTATTTCAAATGCCAGCTGCAGGCAGCATGGGGTCATGGGTCGTGCGGCTGGAGAACTCTATGTGAGCTGTAGGTACCATAGCATCTTAGGACCATTGTCACCAACAGCCGAACCATGAGAACAAGCTAGAGGCAGGGGAGACACTCCCCCCACAGGTGGTTTCAGTGGTGGGGAGAGAATACTTACAAGGATAAAGTCTCGAGGTGAAAATAAAGCGCTGGGCATGGGTCAGCGCTAGACATGGTTCATAGAGAAGACATACATTTTAACTTCAAAAAAGTGTAGAGCACTAATCAGAGTTTAAAAGGTAAAGAGTCCAGATGAAGAAAAGAGGAAGAGTGGTTGTAAAAAGGGGAACTGGGAAACTGGATGGGTGTGGGTCAGAGAGAATCAGGGTTGTAGCAACGGAGGTGAGGTCTTCCAGAAGGCAAACAGGAGAACAGCAGTCTAGGTCAGTGGTCGGCAAACTGCGGCTCGTGAGCCATATGAGGCTCTTTGGCCCCTTGAGTGCGGCTCGTCCGTTTCAATCACACTGTACGTGTGTGCCCACACATGGTATTTTGTGGAAGAGCCACACTCAAGGGGCCAGAGAGCCTCATGTGGCTCACGAGCCACAGTTTGCCGACCACGGGTCTAGGTGGACAGTCTCTTGTGAGTTTATGCACAATTGCTCCCCGCGCTATAGGTTCTGCTTTGTTTCCGGGGAAACCTCTGACAGCATATCTATATATATAAAAGCCTAAGCGACCTTTATGACCAGTTGACCACTCGACCAGTCAACCAGTCACTATGATGACGCACTGACCACCAGGGGGCAGATGCTCAACGCAGGAGCTTCCCCCTGGTGGTCAGTGCACTCCCACAGCCAAACTCCCACAGACCACCCCCCCCCAGCCTGCCCTGATCACCCCAATGGGAACTGGGCAAGATGGCCCAATGGCCCCAATCACCAGCCAGGCTGAGGGACCCCCCCACCCAAGCTCGAATTTGTGCACCAGGCCTCTAGTATTTATATGTTTGTGAACTTAATAACCACTCTTGTTCTCTGGCCCTCAGATGTTGAAGGGGGATTGTGTTTTCCAACATACAGAGATTATATCTGTCCCTTCACCAAATGAGCCAGCGAATGCATGTTGAGGATTCTGCAATAAACACTACCTGATACAACAGAAGCTGAAGGAGTAAATAGAGGCTTATATCAACACCACTAGCCTGTGTGCCCTAGAATCCAGTGCAGAAGAATCATAGAAACAGACCAGATAGCAAAAGGAAAAAATACACAAAAATACTTTATTTTAGTTATCACAGAGTATACAATGAGTGCCTGTGGAATCAGAGCACAGTAACAGCACTTTGAGATCTAACATGCACATGTATATTTATATTTTAACGCATTTCCAAAGAGATTATGGACTTCAGTGTAAAATGTACAATAATGCATAAATGATGTATAATAACATTACACAATTATTATTTTTATGGTAGCAATTTTTATCTAACTCAATTACTTTGGATAGCACTTCAATGTATAATTACCTGCCCAACAAGACTCTAAGAAATAGCATTTCCACTTAGGTAAATTGATTATGTAATACAAAAAAGGGGATTATGTTTTTTGTAATAAAAATAAAACCCACTCATCATAGAAATATGCATGGCTAATAAATACACACTCATCATAGAAATATGCATGGCTAATAAATATGCATGGCTAATAAATATACTCAGCAATGCAAATGGTAACAAAGAGATATAATTTTTCTACCCATCAATTAAAGAATTTTCAAAATCTTCACACTTGTCAAGGGCATTATGACTTGGTTTCACATATCCCTGGTGGGAGTGTAAATTCAAACAACTTTCTGGGAAGCAGCTGGGCTTTGTGTCTCAAGAGCACTAAGCACGTTCCTACCTTTTGACCCAGCAATTAAGCATCTTGGAACTTAGCCTAATGAAACAGTCTCATGATTGTACACAGGTCTATGTACACAAATTTTCATTTGATCTTTACCCATTGGAAAAAATCTAAAATTATTTTTTAAATGCCATATGTTCATTAAGTAGAGAAGTGGTTTATTGAGAGCATGATCAAAGGATGGGCTACAATAGCCATTACCCAAGAGCTTTGCGAGGAATATTTGACACCATGGAAAAATGCTCAGATTAAAATTTGCTCCAGGAGCTTGCTGCCTTTTGACTTTCTTTACTGTGTCCACCACAGCCATACCTCATCCTACTTCATGTCCGTCCTCTGTTTTCAAGCCCAGGCCCCTGTGGCCTGTTGGTGGAGATTCAATAGATGGAACTTTATAGAAACAAGGTCCAGCTAGACTCAAAAGCAATCAAGCAGTAAATACATAGAGGACGAGGAGGAGATGAGATGATCCTGCGTGGAGTCAGGAAGTCCATACCAGTATTCCTGCGGATTCCTAGTGAGGGGTCAGAAGTAAATGGTCCAGGACGTTTCTAATCAAAGATTAACAGTTGCCTCACATGTTATCATTGGAAGGTGGGAAAGCCCTCAAGGGCCTCAGCTTATACCGCCAATCTCTGCGATGTGGTTTTTGCGTCTGTTTGCTTACTTGACATTCCTGTCACATTAGAAACCTCCCTGCACAACGTCTATTTAAAATAAGTTCTTCCCCTACCACTCTAAATTCCTGTGATTCTCCAGTTCCCATATCGCACATTCTTCTATAGAAATTGGGGGGAAAAGTTTGTTAGGATGAAATGGGATAAGGTATACTGGTATAAAATGGCTTAAAAAGCATAAATTGGGTTATAATCAATATCATATTAGGATTTATAATATTCTTTGTTGAAGGAGTAATATAAAATCATAGTTCTTTTCTGAATAATTACTTTTCCTATTAGTGCAAAACCATTTAAATGTACAATTGGGTTAAATATCCAAGTGTTTATGCTTGGTTTGTTTGTCAGGAAGAGGTTAAAATTTTACACTGGCCTCTAATATTTAAATGTTAGAGGCGGAGTTCAAAATGACCTCAATATTTATAGTGGTGAAGTACCAACCAAATTAGGTGTCTGAAAACTTCTTTTTCAGAAGTTCAGATTTCAATTGCATAGAAGTGTTTTATTTCCATGGTAGCCAAACAAATAAATAGACACAAAGTGCTTTTATAACCTGAAGGCAAAGTCATTCCAACTGGTATATAGGTCATTGGTTGTTTTCTGGTTCTGTTTTCTTCCAAACAAATACTTCTTTTCACTCATCATTGACCATTAAAGCCCACTACCATTTTTCAAACGCTGTTTCCTAAATCGTTTTTCCACCAGTGAAATCTTGAAAATCGCACAAAGCAGAGTTTAGAGGAGGCTTCAGCTGAATAAAGACAACTCTGATGGAAGTACCAGGGGCTCCCAGAAGGGAGGGTGGTGTAGGTGACGGAGCGCCACGCTGTTCTCTGGACAGATGGGTAGGAGGCCCCACTCCACGCGATGCGACAGCCTCCAAGCTCTGGCTGCCATCAGCATCGCCCTCCTTCATCTGTTTTCATTCTTTCTTCCCCACTTGCTTGGTCCAGGATTTTTATTTTTAGATTCTTAGTGATTAAGAATACAAAGGCCGAATAATCTCTTCATGTGACAGCTTGATGCGGCAGTCAGAACATAAATAATTTCTGCAATCAAACCCTTTCTTGAGTCTTGGCTCAATTCTTAAAACAACCTATCTGGACCTTATTTTTACTTTTAGTTTAGAGTTGCTTTGAGGGTCAAATTATATCAAGACTACAGATGACGATGCTTTATAAACCATTTTTTTACAAAGACATTGCATAGAAATGAGGCCACTTTAAAATATGTTTTTTATCTAATAGCAAAGTGGACAGTAGGGGTCCTCTACCTTCTTTTGCTACACAACTAGTGTTTCTCCTTAGTTAATTGTCGCCATCTAAAAGAGGGAGGTGATTCAAAACAGTTAAGTAGGATCTGTGACAATAAGCTGAGGGAGGACTTCTCCTACCCTACCCCAGGGGCGACCAGTAGCTAATGCACTGATGTGTGAGAAGGGTTAAGAGCCCCTCTTCACCAGGTCAGGATGGCTCAGTGGTGAGCATCGACCTATTAACCAAGAGGTCACTGTTTGATGCCCAGTCAGGGCACATGCCCTGGTTTCCTGCTCAGTCTGCAGTGGCGGGCATACAGGAGCCAACTGATCAATGATTCTTTTTCATCATTGATGTTTCTATCTCTCCCTCTCCCAAATCTATAAAAATATATTTTTAAAAGAGCCCATTTCCTTTGCTTCCAGGTGAGAAAGCGTAGAATTGAAATAGACATTTCAGGGCCCCTCATGAGAACTACCTGTGTCTACACTTGACCTGAAGTCACACCTTTGCTTGCTTCCTCCCCTTCCCTGTCTTGCTGCACACCCCACCCTCACCCCCTTGCTCGTTTCTCCTGGAAGCACATCCTTCATAAATCACTGAACTCAATCCTTGGCTTAGGGTCTGTTTCTGGGAGAAACCAACCTAAGAAACCCAATAAATTAGCTTTTCATCAATTCAACAAATATGTATTGAATTTCTCCGTTACTGCCAGCTCTGGTCTCTTCCAGAAAGAAGACAGCAGAGGTGAAGGAAACAAACTCTCTCTCTCTGCACCTTAGATTGTATTGGGGAGAGTGAAAAAACAAATAAAAACATCGGTCTATAATACAGTTTGCATTACAATCCTGATAAAAATGCTGTGTCAAAAAAAAAAGCACAGTAATTGAGGGAGGGAATTGAAAAGGACAGGAAATACTATTTTAGATAGAAGATCAGACAAAGTGTCTCTGAGAAGTTCCCATTGAATATGAACAAAAACCACCCTCCCCCAACACTCAGTTATTTGTTCTTACGTTTTAACATTGAGAATTACATCAGTTTACGCCTTTGCAAGAACCTAACACGTACTGACACTCCAATTGACCCTGGGAGGACACTTCATTGCAAAGGAAAGGGCCTGTGGGGCTGGGGGGGGGGGTTAGGCCTCTGTGGGGTGAGTGGAGGATGACAATACATTTCCTGCCCCAGCATCCTAGTCCACAGGGCAGAGGCAGGAGGGAATTCAGAGATGCAGGGGCACGTTGGTTACGACAAGGAGATGCTGACTTGTTAGAATAAACCCCAAGGAAAGGGTTTAATCCACTGCTTTCTTGCTTCCCTTGTAGGAAAAAAAAATGTGTTCTTATAACTTGCTATGCTCTATATTATAGAGTCTATAATGACATGAATGCTTGGGCGTGTGTGTGTGTGTGTGTGTGTGTGTGTGTGTGTGTGTGTTTGCATGCGCATGCCCCAAACCTTTTTTACACATGGAGGAGTTAGCTAGAGTTTGCCTTCTGAAAGTAACAATTTCCTTCAAACCAGTGTCTAAACTGATTAAAATGAATATAGCCATGGGAATATGCAATTAAAATATACATACCCACTAGAAAAATTGCATAGTATTACTCTAAACCCACTTTTATATAGATGGCATTGTCCTTTTTTGTGACTTTTATTTTAACAATTTAATTTTTTTATCCAAAGCATTTGACTTCTGCTTGAAATTGCAATAAGAACATGCTGAAATAAAGCTAATGTATAATATACTCCAGTCTCCTATTTATTTCAACCCTTGGAGACAAATCAAAACTGAAATAGAACCCATAATTCATTCTTTAAAATTCAAGTTTCCCATAATTTTAATAAAAGCTCCTCAAACTAAGCATCCAGAAAAGGCTATTCAGTCAGCAAGTACTGCTGGCTTTGTTTCCTGGGAGGAAAGGCAGAATGGAATATTTTAAGCAAATCATAAATGCAAATGTGATGCATTGCTTCTGAATCTCTGTGCCTGGTTTCCAGAGCCCAGTCACTGGGCTGCACCAGGGACTAGTCCAAGATGAATGAACCGTTTGGACTTACAGTTGGTTGGGATGGCCGCAGTTCACCACAAGTTACTGTCTCCTGTGAGGTTGCATTACTCTTTTTCTGTGAAGCAAGAGGAAATAAATAGGCCTGGCAGTGAAATTGCCTATTGCATTGATCAGACTTTTGGCTTTAAAGTGTCTGCCCTTTAACCTTTCCCTTTTCAGAAATCTCTCAATAACTCCAACGTGCGTGCCATGACTATGTACCCCAGGAGACACCACGAGCAGCACTATTTTGTTTTATCACTGACAGTGTAAAAAATGGACGTGTTTTAAACCCTCTCCAAACTACCATTTAACAACCTAAGACATGATTGATCGCCAGATGGAGCAGTAAAAATGAAAACTGGGAGATAAGACGGAATACAAATATTTAGTCATAAATGGAAAAACAATAAAAATCTGAAGATAGCTATATTCTGCTTGCAGATAATACCCTTTCATGTGAGCAAGTGTCGAACGTAAAAACATAAATTCAGTGGCATTATAAATACAAATTCTTGCCTGCAGCATTCTCGCTTATGACCAGAAGCACTTTGTTTAGCTATTCTAATTTAGAGAAGTCTGACATATTAGAACTTTTACATCACACCAGGCAAGAGGCATTCCTTCTCCTATCAAGAAAAAAAAATTCATTTTCTTCTGTAATTTAAAGAAAATATAACAGTATCTTAAAATATATTGAAAGCTTTCAAACAGAGGACTTGGATCCATAATAGTAGAGGCCTTGTACAATACTTTCTTTGACACAGAGAGCTCTTACTTCATTCAGTACTGGCGTTTTCCAGAATGTTGATGAAATGGCAATTTATTTAAAAATATTTAGCAGATGGTATTGCATTATTTCCTTATGCAGTTGAGGTGTTTAAAAATCACTTTTGAATATAAATATGTGTTAAACCGTAACTAAAATCATTTTATCAGAAATTAATGACCTACCTTATCATTTGTGTTTAGTTGAATCATCAGACACTAATACTGAAGTTTATTATACAATGATAAGTGACTTAGTATATGAATTTTCTGTTACCATGTAAATCATATTCAAATTTTAGCTCACAGCCTTGGAATTCAGACTATTCAATAAGGTTAATGGTGACTCACCCAAGAAGGAAGTTCACTCTCAGGCAATGTTTAGCAGATTTTAGAGTAATCCATAATAATCTCCCCTAGGGTTCTTATCTGTGGCTTCAGGGTGCTATCAATGTGAGTACACAATACATTGCTACAGGAGACCACTTGCTCTGCTAAACTATAGCCCCTCAATTCCTAATGCTCTCTGATTTCTTGCCAGGCCTACTAGCCTTCAGGAACACATAGGAGGGTCACAGCTGTTTTGAACCAACCCATTGCCACCTAGAAGTTGGCTCATCAGGAAGTCCAGTGCCCGCCTTGCTCCTTGCTCTTCTGCCGAAAGAAGGACCAGGTGCTGGGTATCTGAGCGGTAGCTGAATTAATAACAAGAAGTTTTGAATAAGTTTTATCTAGTTTCCTAGATGTTGTACATCTGTTTAAAGGATTACACCTTAGAGAAAGGACTTTGTTTTCAGAGAGAAATGGACTCTACCGGTAAAATGGTTCATTAATGCCTATTAAATTCATGAATATTCAATAAAATGATGCATGCAGGTGGCGAAGGCATGCTGTCCAGTTCAATTAGCAGTGTTCAGTACATGTTAATTTTCATTATCATTAATACTCAGTAGGCGAGGCTGCTCATGATGCCACTGCGGGTAAAAGGCAAGATGTCCTGTTCAGTTGGTGGCAGCAGCTCAGTGGTTCGAGTCTAACGGAAAATAAAAATCGGAGAGAAGTCATCTGTCCTCACTAATTGCAGATGATAGCATAACGTAGACATTCACTGTTGCCACCTTTACTTTAGAAAGCTGTCCAGCTACAAGCAAAATGGTAACTGAAATTGCTGGTCAAATCCAAAGTCGTCATGGGACAGCCAATCCTAACCTGTGACCCTCACCTGAATCTGCTTCTCCGGTATCTCACTTTACTCTCCTTACCCTAAATATAAAAGGCTGATGTGAGAGGCCACAGACATTTATCAGAAATCCAGGGCACCGCTATTTCATGACACAAATACAGATAGAAACCCAAATGGTGATCTGATGAGGAGGTGAAGGAAAGGGGTATATGAGAAAGGGAAGGGGAGCGGTTACGTGAATGAAAGGAAGGATTTCTGTGGCTGTTAAGATAATGAAGGAATTTCTAGAGGTATCAGTAAGCCAACATGGTGGTGGTAATGCTGAAGAATGTCTTTAGTTTTTAGGCCTGTAGTCAGGATGTCTGCTCTCCTGTTAGCTTTGCGGTTCGGAATACAGTGCTGCTTTAGACACAGTCCAAGGGTTATTTGTCCCAGTTTTAATATTCTAAACTTTGAGGCGTAAGACTTGTCAAGGCAGTTCCTCTGGGATCACAGCTCTGACTCCATTTTATTTTATTTATTTTTTAATACATTTTTATTTTTTATTGATTTTAGAGAGGAAGGGAGAGGGATAGAGAGACAGAAACATCAATGATGAGAGAGAATCATTGATCAGCTGCTCCTGCATGCCCTCCACAAGTGATTGAACTATGACCTCTGGGTTCATAGGTCGACCCTCAACCACTGAGCTACACCAGCCGGGCTCTGACTCCATTTTGAAGTAGTTACGTTTATATTATTTCTTATACTCTCTGTACTTCAATTCTTTCATCTGAAGTTTTCAAGTCTGTGAATGCCTTGACATGTGTTCTTTGTGATGTGATATTATGACCTAAGAGAAAGTGGTTACTGTCTTTTAAGAGAGAGTATATTTGCATTTTGGTAGTGTTTCCGTTGTTGGCTTGAAGCACTCAAAAGAGTGGCAAGAGAGATAAG
>NW_006283760.1:178631-192639 GCF_000327345.1 Myotis davidii | reverse complement strand
CAAAGAATATCTCATCTGATGAATGAAATCGTGGGCCCTGGATGCCTCTACTCCCTCCGGCTCCTTAACCACACGTGTACCAACCACTCCATCACAAGGTCACCCTACAGGCAGCTCCACATGCAGTGGGAGGAGGACGGTAGAGTAGAAGGGTAGTTCCAGTGTGGGACTAAACTACGTTTTCTAATCCAGTTTTTAATTTTTTAAAATATATGTTATTGATTTTAGAGAGGAAGGAAGAGGGGGAGAGAGATAGAAACATCAATGATGAGAGAGAATCATTGATTGGCTGCCTCCTCTACACCCCGCACTAGGGATCGAGCCCGCAACCCAGGCATGTGCTCTTGGCCGGAGTCGAACCTGGGACCCTTCAGTCTGCAGACCAGCGCTCTATCCATTAAGCCAAAACAGCTAAGACTCTAATCCATTTTTTAAAAATTGATTTTTTGATCCTTCATCTGACTCCTTTAACTTATTTCTCAATGACTCCTGGACATGGAGAGGGAAAGGGTAAGATTATCACCCAAATTATTGGTCAACATTTCTTAAACCCCTGGTAAACAACCTATTTTCTTTGAGTGTAGGAGCGACCATTCTCTGGTTTTCTGGACACATAATAACCTAGGAAAGAAAACCACAGCCTATTATTTATATATCCCTGTTGACCATTCAAAAGTAGGAAAGATATATAATAGAAATATGCATTAGAAGTTGAGTATCCACCATCCCCAAAATAACGTATGCTGAGTGTCTGACCCCCAGGGTGAAAAGCGGACGCGGATGCTAAGTTTTCATCGGGCACCAGGTACTCTAGTGGCTCCTTCTCATTTTCTCTCCTGTTCACCGTCACTGACACCGTTTTTGAAAGAAGGCTGAGCTGGAGATGCCTCTGTGGGAGCTGATATTTGTTTGCCACAACGAGGTTTCTTGCCCTTATCCTCTGGGTCTTTATTTTGATTTGCTTAAAGTGCTGTGTCTTCTTAATGAACATCAAGTCACTGAGAAGAATTGCTTCGTGGATGTCTCTTTATTGATTGAAATGGAGAGTCAAATTCTAGTTTTAAAAAGGAAGTCTCACACATATTTAAAATTGAAAAGCCTTTCCAAGGGTGAGGAAGCCACTTTCTCTGTGCAGCAGAAAGCATTGTATCGAATTCACAATGAATAGGCTTTTTCCCCCCTTGACAGCTATGTGTGTTGAACCTAACAACATTGTCATAGGTGTTCATGGAGAAAGAGGAAAAAATGTATTTTGTATTATTGCAGCTTGTTAGTTATTATTATTAGTTTAGTATTTCCTAAAGTTACAAAATGGTTAACAACACATATCAACCGTAAAAGGATCTTGATTTCCTGAACGATTCTGTATGTTCATTAATGTTTTCCCTCCTTATTTTCAGTTCTTCGGAAATGATAGCATTGAATTTTATTTGGTGAAGGAATTGCTTAAAATATTGAGAGAGCTCCTTTGTGGGTCACAAGAAGTTGGTTTGTTGTTCTTTTCCCTGAGAGGTGTGTTTCGTTTTTGTTTCTTTTTAAATGAGGATGTGTTTTGAGGTTTGTCACTTATTGCTGACAGTAAAATAAAAGTTACACTTATTTCACAGTTACCAGTGGTTTTTTTTACGTTTTGTACAGAGGGCATGTCAAATGGGACAGTATATTTGTTGCATAAGTGGAATCACTGCATTGAAGAGGATGGGCGTTTCTAATTTCAATGAGTTGCTAAGTAACATCCATAGTGATGGGATCTTATTGCACCCCCACCTACACTTAGGAAAGTTGAATTTTTATTAAATAGGATGGTAAGAGAATGGTATGTTATTGAAGTCTCTTTTTTATTATGAGTGAAATTAAACATATTTTTAATGTTTAAGGACCATTTTGTAATTTTCTATTCTGTTCTATTCTATTTTCCCTCTGTATTTTCCTGTCCCCTTCCTATCCTCCTCTCCCTCTTCCTCCTCCTCCCTTTGTTTTGTCCGTTTCTCTATTAATGTATAGGTCATTTCTTTATTTGTAGGAACTCTTTATATGTTAAGGATATTAGCCATTTGTGTATCATATTATAATATTGGATATTTTCCTGGATTATTATTTTGACTGTGCTACATATTTTTTTAATTGTATGGAATTGAGTTTAATATTTTAAAAAATATATCTACCAGAATTTGAAAGTGTAAGAAATAGCCTCTCAAATCTAAGGTGATAAAATAATTCTATATTTTCTTCCAGTACATTTATGCTATTTTGTATATTTGAATGTTAAAGCTAATTGCAATGCATGCTTTTTTAAAAATTCTTATCTGAGGACATGATGAGAGAGAGAGAGAGAGAGAGAGAGAAACATCGATCGGTTGCCTTCCATACATCCGTACATGCCCCCACTAGGGCTCAAACCCTCAACCTGGGCATGTGCCCTGCTCTGATTGAGAATCAAAGCAGCAACTATTCAACCAACTGAGCCACTCCATTCACGCTGCAATGTATTCTTGTATGTGATCAGATGTGTGTATTCTAAATATTCTTATCAGACCATTAATGTTCTATCGAGACCATTATCTATGGTTCCCACGTCATTATTACCCAATCTCCCCCCTCTCGTTTATAAACTGAGTCTCCTATTGTGTCCAATTGGACAATTGTGTGTGTGTTTTCACGTGCCAGTAGCGCCCTACTTTAATTATTGACATAGTTTACATTCTGGAAGGGCAGGTTTCTCCTCTGCACTTTGGTTTGTTTTTCCATAGAAGTGTTGGTTGGTTCAGCTTGTCTAAGGTCCTCTCCTTCTCAAAAGAAGACCTAGTTGTATTTGCACTTGACTTGCATTTAATATTTACATACATTAATTTAAAGAACAACAACAATGGACTTCATGCAATAGAGTCAGGATTTAAAACCCGGCCCACTCCCCATCCAGTGCATCTCTGCCTCTTACCCACAGTGTGACTCGTTCTTTATAGATTATATCACTAACTGTATAGTAAATATATTTCAGAAACTGCCTTAATCATGGCTCTTCTCCCGTTGAGCGGTCATCGGGGATAGCTGGCTTTTCTTGGCGTTGCTTCACTAGACTGTGGGCTGTTGAAGGCTGCACATAACACTGGCATGTTTTGTCTTGGCTCCCATTCCCCTTGGCCAAATGCCTTCCCCTGTCAGTGTCCAGCAGCACACTGGGAGCACATCACATCCTCTTCCGACCTGCCCCAACCACCTCCATCAGAGTGTTTGTTCTTTGCTTTGAAATTTGCTTACACTTCCTCTCTGTGTCAATGGTTTGCTTCCAGCCTTTGAATTTAAGGCTTCCTTTACCACGTTACATGTACCATCTCCTTAATTAAATCATAAATCACTGAAGAAAGGAAATAATTCTCAAGCATGCTTTCCATAGTCCTTACAAACAATGTGTCAATGTGCTTACTTCCTTTGTTGCTTCCTTAGGAATCTTCGTCTCCACTAGGTAAGGGTTTTTCTCTGAATTTTGGTACAATCAGCTCACCCCCTCCTTTTCTAAGTAATGAATTAAATACATGAGCCTGGTCCAATATGCAGACAGCTCCTTCCTTGTGGCAGCAATGCATTAGTCACAATCCTGCCCTTTGTCATCTCTCCAGTTTTTAATCACTGACAGAACTTTCCCTCTTCTCCCCGTGCAGCTCAGAATGTACAGGTTCTTGGAAATTGACCTGCAACAGGACATGGATTTGTCCAGGGGCGGCAGCTAGCCCTGTGGTCGCGGTAAAGCTGAACCTTAGAAAGCTTCTTGTGTGTTCCGCAGAGGCAGATGCCCATGCTCACTGCCAGGTGATGGTCAGGATAAAATTATCGCCTAAGAGGCAGTGAAGATCTAAATTGAGTACATCTGGCAACCCACCTTTATTTACTCTGTGTTAAGCATCATAAAGTATCCTTTCAAGGCAGAGAGGAAATGATTTACATTTGCACAGCGCAGGCCGCTTCATCCCTAACAAACTGTGCTCACAGATGATTTGTGTTCCACCTTCCAAGATCATTTAAACTAGTCTTCCAGGTGCAAAGGTGAGAGCTGCCAGTGGATAATTTTTGGATTACCCTCAACTTCATTCCGCACGATGTTCCACACTTTGGCTATCCTCCAATCTCCAGCTAGCGTCTCTGCTTGAAAGGATCAATTACATATTTTTGTAATTATATAGAAATAAAAACACATTTACCAGTGAGCATGCCAAATCTGCCAACCATCTTCAAACATCTTTATTCTCATGCCCCGAAATCTAAAAATAAGCTCTATTTCAAATTAGATCTTATTTTGCAGAGCTTTACCAGCTTATAGTGAATCTTTAAAAAATAAAACACAAGTGCCCTAAATTTAAAATACACAGACTTAGATAGTATGATTAATGATCATTTAAAGGAAGACATTGCAGAGGAATTGTTTGAGGCACCAGACCCAGACCAACCCTTGGAAGAAGTAATCTCATACAGTTATTCAATAGAGACCTGTCTCTCTCTCCCCTTTCAACCTGAACTTACCAATACACTGGAATAAAGCTCACATCTATGGTTCTCAACTTACCCCATTATAAAGTACACTAGAGGCCCAGTGCACAAAAATCTGTGCACTCGGGGGGACCTGGTCCCTCGGCCCAGTCTGCACCCTCTCGCAGTCTAGGAGCCATCAGTCAGACATCCTTAGTGCTGCCGCGGAGGTGGGAGAGACTCCCGCTACCACTGCTGTGCTAGCTAGCCACGACCAGGGCTTGGCTCCCGTCTCTGCCATTCCTACCCCACCCGTCTCTGCCACTTCTCTCCCGTCCGTCTCTGCTACCTCAGCTCCATTGCTTGGCTTCCTTCTACAGTGTCTTCAGTCTTCTCTTGCAGCCGGTATATGCAAATTAACCGCCATCTTTGTTGGCGGTTAATTTGCATATCACTCTGCTTAGCCGATGGTGAGCATAGCAGAGGTATGGTCAATTTGCATCTTTGTCTATTATTAGATAGGATAATTGCTAAAAGTTTTACTTGTGCTTACAAAATCAATAGAAGGTAGATTTTTCTAAAGTAGTACCCTACTTTAGAAAAACGGGAGAATAGCCATGATTAAAGCAGTTTCTGAAAAATATTCACTATACAGTTAGTGATATAATCCATAAAGAATGAGTCACATCTGTGGGTAAGAAGCAGCGATGCACTGGATTTGGAGGTAGGCTGGGTTTTAAATCCTGACTCTATTGCATAAAGTCCATTGTTGTTGTTGTTTTAATTAATGTATGTAAATATTAAATACAAATCAAGTAGGTCTTCTTTTGAGGAGAGAACCTTAGACAAGCTGAATCAACCAAGACTTCTATGGAAAAACAAACAAAAGAAAGTGCAGAGGAGAAACTTGCCCTTCCAGATTGTAAAATATGTCAATAGTTAAGGTAGAGTGCTACTTTAGAAAAAGCACCTTCTATTGATTTTGTAAGCACTAGTAAAAACTACTAGTAGAAAAAGTGTTTAAAAGGTAGGTTGCAGGATAAGCCGGTTTGCTAAAAGCTCAATGGATAGAGCGCCGGCCTGCGGACTGAGGGGTCCCAGGTTCAATTCCAGTCAAGGGCATGTACCCGGGTTTCGGGCACATCCCCAGTGGGGGATGTGCAGGAGGCAGCTGATCGATGTTTCTCTCACATCGATGTTTCTAACTCTCTATCTCTCTCCCTTCCTCTCTGTAAAAAATCAATAAAATATATTGGGGGAAAAAAAAGGTAGGTTGCCAAGGTTTGACTAAACAGCGCTACCTTTGTTGGTCAGAAAAGCAATATTTGGAGAGCTTGTCTACGAAATCCAGATGTACAAAACTCTCCTGCAGTAGTTGTTTAATTAGTCAACATTGGGCACTAATACATTTGTGCAATAAAACAATAGAACATTATCTTAGGCTCATTTGAGCAGAGAGAGGATGTCCCAGGATGTTTGCCCTGGCATGCAGGATGAGAACTTTGCATGAAGATCTGAATCTTTACCCTGGCCAGCGTGGCTCAGCTGGTTCAGTATCGTCCCATGCGCCAATGGGTTACCCATTCGATGACCCGAGTTGCAGACTCAATCCCTGTGTTATCAGAGAATGGCATGGATTGCCTCTCCCTGCTGCTAGTGTGAGTGGGGCTCTTGGGGCACCTCTGGAATAAGCATTTCCAGAAGCTCCCCTGGAGGGTGAGAGCGTTATTTGTGTAGAGTTACATCCCTCGGGTTGCAAAGTCCCATTTCCCTTAAACCGGACCTGGAAGAGGTGCAGCTGGAGACTCAGGAGAGTTAGGAGCAAAGCCAGTGGCCAGAGTGTCTGCTCCACGGAGGAGGTGAGTCTCGCAGAGCATCAGGCTGGCTGCAGCCCAGCAGTCCACTGTGCGTGGGTCCACATGGCGTGGGCCTCGCTGCGTGGGTCCACATGGCGTGGGCCTCGCTGCGTGGGTCCACATGGCTGTGGGCCTCGCTGTTGGGGAGTGCAGAGCAGGAGAGCCCCATCAGCCGAGTCAGGTGTGAGCAGCAAGAAAAAAGGGAAGAGCTCTTGTTCAGGATCTTATGTACCTCAGGTTTCACGCCCTTGCAGTGGCCAGGCTTATTTTGGCCAGTGACTTGCTCCCATGTGTGACTGACAGGTAATCATTTTCCCTAGTCACCCAGACCTAACTCAGCTGGCCTACAATATTCAGCATTTCCATTGTTCCTTTCCAGCTAATTAATAACTGGGTTAAATACAGTAATTTGACCTCATAGGGAGTGTACAAGAGACAGCTAATTGGTTTCCCTCTCACATTGATGTTTCTCTCACTTTCCCTTTCTCTTCCTCTCTCTCTAAAAAATCAATAGAAATATAATTTTAAAGAGATCTGAATCTTTCCTTACTTTCATCCATGAAAATAATGTTATCTTTGTGTAAAATTGTTGAGATAATAAAATAGAAGAAAATTATTAGTAGAAGGAAAAATAAAGCCAGCAACAAAGTAAAATCACACAGGAATTAATCAATGATATGTAATCAATAATATTTAATCAATAGTAGAATAAACAGAGATAGTCCCAAAGAGAAGTAAATGAACATTGAGCCTTATTAACTTTTATTAATCACTGTGGAAATGTCTACCTCCACCTGATTTTTACATTAGCCTTTCCCTTCTACAAAGCCAAACCCATGACCTTGAATTTGAAATCATTTATTTAAAGGGATGTAGAGAGAGAACAATTGGAATTAACAATCACTCTCTCCATGTGCTCAGATGGACCCTTGTATAGAGATCATTATCTAGCCCTTTTTATATTGCAATTGCCTTTTAAACTATATTTTATCCAAGCAACACATAAAAGTGTGAAAAGTCAGATATTACCAAAGAGCATGCAATAAAGTTAACATTAACACTATCTCAATAGTCCTCATTCCCAGTTTCCCTAGCCAGTAGCAACCATTTAAAAACATTTCTAGGTTTAATTAGTTTGATGAATACCCCCAGAATTGTAAAAAGTTTAAGCTTTTGCTCTGTTTTATCAAATTTACACATGATCTATTGGTAACTCCAACTAAAAGCCCAGACTTGTGAGTCACTGCTCATATTTCCAAGCCCCTTCTCCTCAAAGAGTTATCTCATAGTTACATTTCTTCCTCCATGGGTCCATCTGCAGTTTCAAACAATGATATTCTACCAACCTTAATTATCACATCTTGACACCCACTTTGTAAGATGAGGTGTGACCCTCCTCTCCAACTCATCTTTATTCTCTCATTGTATCTTTGCTTTTATATTCTTCAATCAAATTAAGTCCTTCATAATTTGTGTGCATTTTAATTGAAAGAGTAGAGTGCCACGGTAAATTAGAGTTCAGAGTAGGACCAAGCACAGTTGACCTTCGAACAATACAGGTTTGAATTGTACAGGTCCACTTATACACAGACTCCCCTTCCCCCAATAAATATATAGTCAGCCTTCTGTATCGCTGAGTTTTGAATGCTCAGATTCAACCAATGGCAAAATGAAAACAGTATTAGGAATCCACAGATGCAGAGAGCCAAATGTAGCATTGTTCTCGCTGGTTTATATAAGGGACTTGAGTATCTATGCACTCTACACACACGCACACACACACACACACCACTTATACTGAGGGAGGAATGTAGTTAAGCTTTGGGAGTCAAGAATCAAGTTAAAAAAATGAATTTTCACCTGGTGGGGTGTCTGTGTCCCTAACTCCCATGCTGTCCAAGGGCCAACGGTACTGTGTAAATTACATGTTTCCCCTGCAATGGTCACTGGGTTAATAAAAATAATATATGAATATTATGAATATTTTACATATATTTCCTTCTGATATAAATTAAACTTTAGGTTTACTGCAAATTATATTATTGGGACTTCTCTACCCTGTTGTCTTACATTTATTATTTCCTGAATCTCATGTCTCCCTATCTCTTGGTTTACTCTTTTAACTTGCTGAAATATTCTTAATATCCTAAGAAAGACTTTTTACTAAGTATACTTCCTTAATCCTTTCAGGTTTTGAAATATTGTATTAACATTGTAGTGAAAGTTTTTCCGAGTATATAAATCTACATTGAAAATCATTTTCCCTAAGAACTTGGAAAGAACTTCTCCATTTTCATCTGTGATGCTTAGTTAATGGTGGTCTGATTATCTGTCATTTAGAGGTGATTTTAGGATCTTTGATCTTTGTTGTTCTTATGTTTTACAATAGTGTCTGGATATTTCAAGGGGCAGTGCTTGAAAAGCTTTTTTAATTAGATGTGTTTCTTTCTTCAGCTTTGAAGGACTTTTGGGTACCTTGTCTTTGATCATTTCCCCACTGATCTCTTCATCTCCTATGCCAAGAACTCCTATTAGTCCAGTGTTAGACAGCCTGAACTGACCCTTTCTCTTGTCTATCCCTTTGTTTATATAGTACTTATTTTTTTATTGTTTTCAGACAGGAAGGGAGAGAGAGACAGAAACATCAATGTTAAGAGAGAATCATTGATCGGCTGCCTCCTGCATGCCCTGTACTGGGGATGAAGCCCGCAACCCGGGTATGTTCCCTGACCCAGAATCGAACCATGGCCTCCTGGTTCATAGGCTTGGGCTTAACCACTGAGCAACACTGGCTGGGCAATTGTAGTTATAGCCAATGAGCAACTGCCTCATTTTATCTTCCAGCTTCTTACTGAACATTTTATTCCAGTGATTTCTAAGATTTTAGTCCTCTTCCTCCTCCTCTCTTCCTTCAGTTTTAAGCATTCTGCTAGTTTGTACTTGCAGAATGTCCTCAGGTTCATCTGATGATGTTCATGAGATTTTTAAAACTTATTTTGGTTCTTTAAATGACTCCTATTTCATCACTGTTAGCTTTTGCCTAGTGCATTTTTATTATTCTTTTTCACGTTGCAGTATTTTCATAACCTCTGGTGAGTCACGGTAGCCAATTCACACTTAATAAGAGACTATGAACACTGACTCAGGAGCCTTTACCTTCAGTAGGAATGCTTCAGAGGGAGAAATCACAAGGGTGACTCTTGTATGGGGCACCCATGACCAGAGAAGAAAGATTTCACTCGCATGAGCTTTGCTCCGCTTGCATTTGAGCCTGGGTTAAAGCATCCAGCGTAAGGAGGCCTGGGAAGAAGTGTGGGTGGTTGACTTCTGCCATATTTGCCCTCCATTCATCATCTTCTTCTTAGATCCATTTCTTCCTCCCTCCCATCAGAGCACCTGCCGCTCTGAGCCTGCGGCCCCTTTGGCGTCTGTGCCAGAGAAGTCTGGTTTCCGTCACTCCCAGTTCCCTCTGCCCATGCTCTCGATGGTGTCTGGTAGTTGGTTAATCACTCGCCCACCTGTCTATTTTTGTCTACCAGAAATTTGTTGAAATCTGTCTTTCACTGATGTCACCCCATGCTCTTACTTTTGAATTATTTTTTCTCCTTTACCTTCATTCTGATTGCCTGTAGGACCTGAAACGAAGAAGGGATAAATGAAAAGGCTCTGGCTCCCATCATGCCCTGGCAAAACCTCCTCCCATCCTAGACAGGGACTCTCTGAAAGGCACTGGTCGGGCTTTTGTGTCTTTATGTCTCTGTTGCCTCTCACGGTGCCTGGGAGGAATGTGTTCTGTGTTCAAAAATACGTGATAAGAGAAAACAAAGCAAATTGTATCCTAGGCAAAGTGTGGTGTCTAAATGCTGTTGCATCACGACTGTGCCATTCTTCCAGGAAACAGGGCCTTCTGTCCTTCATAGAGCAAATGTCCCAGCAAAGTGTGCAACCACTTCACATCCTTCCTAGGCAAACCTCTGAGTTCACATGTTATACAGTGAAGAAATGGTAAATTTCCTTAATAAGGAAAATTCGTGAAACCATAAACCTATTAAATTAATAACACTTTTTATAAATCAAATGTTTACAATGGAAAACTCATTCAAGGGAATGCTTAATTTGCATGAAGTCTTTGCACAGAACAGCGGTAATAAGTAAGTTTGGATTTAATGACATGTACTCATCAAATACTCACATTTGTGCATCATATCAAACATTTATATACAATTTTGTTTGTCACCAGTGCTGACTGTCGATAGCACAGTGGCTCATTCTAAATTATTGCTTCAGTACAATGATCATTAAATATCACCCACATGGAAGCTTGAAGGGTATGAATGAATAACATTATTATAACTTTGAGGTGTTTATGGAGAACCTACAATTTATTTTAACATTATAGTGAAGTGCTGTCTTTTTGCAAAAGACAAAGCACACCAGAAAGTGTGTTTTCTTTTTAAAACCCACTGGACATTTTTCAAAATCCATGTCATATCATATTTACATGAAAGGAAAGAGATAAATTTCTACCTGTAAGTCAACTGATACTCTGGTGCTATACAGTTATCACCCCAGTAAGCTATTTTTCAGATGAGGAAATACAGTTCTGAGGAATAATTTAATGCACCCAGAACTACAAAGTTATTTCCAGAGTTAGAAATAGGAACCAGGGACCTGGATTCTAATGCAATTTATTATTCTTTACATTACAGTTTGTAGGACATCTACCCATATCTGAGGGGGAAAGTGAGGAAGCAGGAAATACTTTTAAATACGTTATCTTAAGTAGCCTGGCCAGCCTGGTTTAGTGGTTAAGCATCAACCTATGAATCAAGAAGCCATGGTTTAATTCCCAGTCAGGGCACACGCCCAGGTTGCCAGCTCTATCCCCATGCCGGGGCATGCAGGAGACAGCCAATTGATGACTCTTTCTCATTATTGATGTTTCTATCTTTCTCTCCCTCTCCCTTCCTCTCTGAAATCAATAAATACATTATACACACACACACACACACACACACACACACACACTAGTATATGTATAGTCTTAGGTAGACCTCTGTTTCAAAAGACTAGAAGGACTTTGAAGGACCAGGTATAATTCTCCACAACCACCTTCCACAGTAAATTCCAGGACTCAAAGACCTTCAGAACAGTCTCGGCTATGGAAGGGGAAAGGGGCGATGTTTGGTGGTCTCACATTTAGAGTTATTAAAATAACTGACTGTGGATCACCGCCCGTCTGACTTCTGTCATCTTGCTAAAGGACACAGCCATGTTGCTATCCACTTAATATTTCCACTGACCCATGTCTTTATGGAATGCATGTTAAGCACCATACCTTCTTGAGTCAGAAGATGAAAGATGTGGGGAGCACAGATGGTGCTGTCATCACCCTGTCTTCCTAAGAGTTAGGGCCTGAGAGAGAAAGATCTAAGATGTGAACAAGGGGCTGCACAGATGGTATCAATAAAAAGGATCTTGATTCCTGGATAATGGAATTACATGTCAAAAATATGAGATCATAGCCCGGGGTGGAGTTCATCTCATGAGGATAGGAAAAAAAAAATTATTTTTTAGCAGGGCCTGGGAGACCTGCTCAAGAGGGCTTCGAGCTAACTATAGATAAGTGAGGGAGAAAAATGTAGTAAGTGTCCAATGAGCAAAGCACAAAGAAAAGGAAGATGAATGGTTTAGATGATGTTACATATCATCACAGAGTGTCTAGCTGGGGTTACCTGGTTGCCCCTCTGGCCACTTGCCCAGGAATGTTCCTTGACAGCCATATATTCATTTTGCTCCGAGGCTTTAGTGGCCTTGTGAAAACATTTGAAACACTAGTCTGAGAAATGTAACGTGATTAGTAAAAGATCAAGAGTTATTGGTTTCCATATGGGATGTTTTAGGCGTTACAAAGCATTTTCTGAGACTCAGTAGGCAGTGAGATGAACTATACTAAAACATAACAACTAATAATTTCCTAAATATTTGTTTTAAGGGATACGTCATCAGTAGGTGAAGTGCAGAATGGAGAAAGTAGGATTCATTAGGTCACCTTAACATGTCCTTGCCAGCACAGTCTCTTTTCAGGCAGTGATGTACGTTAGTGATACCAGGAGCAAGAACTCCAACATCCGTCTTATTTTTCAGAGGAACTGTCCTTTGAAAGACTATACTGTGTAACAATTTTTGAGCTCTATGTCCTGGTTTTCTGAATTTTTACTTTGGCTTATATTTGTCTGCATTGGAAGACTAATATTTCTGTAATATTTTGATAGTCACACATATAATTACTACTTTATTTGAGCTCTGAAAAGTTCTGTCTTCTACTCGAGAGGCATTATATTGAAAAAAAAGACATTTTGTTTGGAGAGACCATACATTCTCATGTGCACATATAGGAATGTACATAAAAATTACCTTAAAGAGGCGGGAAGCAAGGGGTATATGTCTGCTATGCAGTTGAATCTTTGAATGGAACCCAGTATCATATATTTTCCCTCTCATGAAAAATAATTAAATTAAACATTAATTCTTGATAATGCCACATGTGATAGTTAACTTTACGTGTCAGCTTGGCTGGCCACGCTATCCAAATATTTGGTTAAAAACAGTCTATATGTCATTGTGAAGCTTTGAGATGAGGTTAACATTTAAATCCGTAGACTTGGAGTTAATCAGATTACTCTCCTTAACATGAATGGGCTTCATCCAATCCGTTGAAGGCCTACAGAGGAAAAAACTGAGGTCCCTTAAGAAAGAAGGAATTCCACAGCCAGACTGCCCTCCACCTCAAACTGCAGCATTACCTCTTCCCTGTGTCCAACCTACATGCTCACCCTGCAGATGATGGTCTTGCTAGTTTCCACAGTCATGATCATGGGAGCCAATTATGGAGAGAGATGTGCATTTATACACAAACATATCCACATACAAACCCTATTGGTTTTATTTCGCTGACTAATACAGCCCATCAGTAATTATTTTTGTGTTCCAAAGTTTTGGTCACTTTACTTACATCAGTCTTGACCTTGAGAAACAGTTTCATCAGCCATTGCGGGCACTAAGCTGCTAGCCTTCCTTATATAAAGGGAAATACAACCATATGTTTCTGATTCATGTATTGCTACCCAGAAAATGTATGTCCAAGATGGTTTAAAAATTATACATAGATTTTTTTTCTTGAAAACATGTAAAAAATAAAACAAATGAAAAAAGATGTTTACTACCAGATCCATATGCAGAGCTTAAACTTTGTTCACACAGATCCTTTAATGTATCCTTAGATTCCAAAGTTGATATAATTCCTTAATATTGAGAAACTAGCCACCACCAATGCCGTTGTTGCACTATAAAATATGTCACTAAGCCTTATTTAGGTATAGGAAAAAAAATCCATTGCTGGGAGCCGGTCCATCCTTGCTGTTTCAAGGGACCTGGCATATATGGCATACTGTTCTTAATATGTTTGCTCACCTTCTTGGCACTGTGTTTTAACCAAGGTCAGCTCTCTGAGAAAGGTTGTTTCCCCAGGTAGAGATTTTCCCCTGAAGTTAGGGAGGGACTAAAACCCCTTCACTAAGTGGCGGGTAAATTAATCACTTTAACTACGAACAATCATGCTTAAGTACATAATCTTTACACCCTGGAATGGAGATAAGAAATGCCCTAACCTTTGGAATAGAGATTGATAG